>NC_133335.1:210767796-211071465 GCF_042186555.1 Aquarana catesbeiana
CATCCTTTGTTGCTGGATCCAGGGGAGGCCCCACATTACAGTGATCTCTGTGGTGTTTTTTACCTATATTGAGGTAAGAATATAGAGAGCACTAAGTGGAGCACATGAAGATCGCACATCGGAAATCACCTATTGAAGACTCTATTTGAAACTTTGTTGCACATTAGCACTTTTTGCACTTTTGCACCTTTATTAGATTTTTTCAGAGCCAATGGACTATTATATTGCTATTATCATCTAATTATATGAACTGGCTATTTCAGGACTCATTTACAGAAAATGGCGAACCATTAACTTTATTCATAGGATTTGATATTGCACTGCGTTTATGTATATTTACTTATACAGGATTACTAGCATTATTTTGCACATTATTATACTAAATAATGGCACATAGTTATCTGTTTGCACAGCAATATTTATTTAGCAACATTTGCACATTTATTTTAAGATTTACACGGTTGTTAATAAGTTGCGCTGATCACTTTTTATATTACTCCTCACATGAGCTGCCCGCCACTCAAACATCAGCTCCAACCCCTCTTCCAGAACAATCCTTCTGAAAGCAGGGGAGGCACCTCTGAGTCAGAGTACAGGTGGCCACACCTACCACTGCACTGAACACTCCCAGTCCCGAATCAAAGCCACCAGGCCCAGCCTAAAGCACAGGCCTGGCTAATTTTACCTGCACTTGGGCCCTGAGCTAAAGAAAAACATTCTAGCAACTACCTTCAGGCAGAGGGTGCTACACATAGATCTGAAAGACCTTAACAAGTGCATCCAAAAGGAACCTTTTTTAAGATGAAAACTATTTTGTGAGTAGTACAAGGTGAAAATAAAGAGATGAAAGTCGAAAAAAGAAAACATATGCCACCACATCTAAGAACTATTTTTGCTTTTGGGATTAGATACACTTTAAAATGTAATGTATTTCTACTTTAACATAATTAGCAAAATTGCAATAAAGGCTTGTTTGCTTGTATAATGGGAATTTATTTAATTAGGATAATAAATAGACTATTGCAGACTATCACAGAGGGACCTTGCTTATAATCCCTAGATACTTGAATGTAAATTTTAAAAAATATATAAGAAGGTCAAATAAATAATGCCCGGATGCATATAAATTGAGAAGATGGTTTTAGATGAGCACATCATTTTTGTACAAGTGCTTAATGTCCTTTATTATTGTTATTATTTTTGTATTTACAGAAAGGAAGAAGGCATTTAAAATGAATATCTTACCAACATAAGTGTGCTTGGACATACCATGCTGTAGTTTGCAAATTTGATAAGGTGTGATATTTATTTGATTACACAGCACATATACAAAGGGATATCAAATTAATAACTGTCCACCCACTACTCAGTGAATGTCCCCAAGTTCCACAAAATGGGAAATAACAGGTGATTCCTTTGCTCGCTTATAGAAAGCGTTCAATGTCCCAGTGTAGCAGCACAATATCAAACTGGTAGAGAAAAAAACAGGTGTATAAAACAAAGAAACAAAAAACCACTTGTCTTCCAGGGAAATGTTTTCATTTTTTTGCACACGTTAAAATCTGCATTTTTACTAGAAATTACTGTAAACCCCAGAACAAGTAAATATTGTGTGCAAGTAGAGACTCTTGGGAATAAAATGGTGGTAGTTCTGCCTGCGTTCCTGGCTTTACCCCTCCGCTGAGTGCCCCCATAACAAGCTGCATGCTGGGGGGGGAGGCACTCGTGCAAGCTTGCTCCTGAGTCCCGCTCTGTCCACAAGACACGTGGATCGGGCTCGGCCCTGCCCCCCGCTCCCTTGTCACTGGCTCTGATTGACAGCAATGGGAACCAATGGCACCTGCTACTGTATCTGAGCCAATCAGGAGTGAGAGACCCAGGAGAGCCTTGGCTCTCGTGCACATCGCTGCTCAGGTATGTATTTAGGGGGGCTGCGGGGCGGGGGGGGGGAGCTGCATGCAGAAGGTTAAAAAACCTTCTGCCTTTACAAACACTTTATGGCATTTCATCTGACTTAGAGATGAGCCATGACACTGTGTGCAGTAATAAAATACAGAGCACCTCTCAAAGTGCTGCCCCGTGTCACTACATATTGTAACTTGATTTATGTTGCATTAGGAGGGACACTGCAGAGCCTGTACCTCTCCAACAATCCAGCTTACCTCTGTTACCTCACTCCCAGTAAGGGAATGGGGTCCTGCCATGCACCTAACACGGACCACATGCATGCACTTGTTAATTCCTTCCTTGTCCACTGTTACCAGGTCATGGATTTCGTAATGCGGGTTTGGTTACGGTTGCTACTGGAAACCAACCGCTGGGGAGGGAGCCAAAACATTGTCCCCCTCGCTACCAGAGGACCTGTTACCTATATCAGGCACCATGCTTAATTACTGGTTGTGTTGTGTCTTGAACTTTTGCTTGGTTACCCGTAACAACTACCCTGCTTCTCTTTCTTGACTTGCCAAGTAGACCTTCTGTAGCAGCTGGGCTTCATACCCCACATGTAACTTACCTTTTAAAATGCCAGAACCAGAAGATTTTACCCCCTTCCTGACCAGAGTATTTTTTGCGAATCGGCATTGCGTTGCTTTAGCTGACAATAGCGCGGTCATGCGACGTTGTACCCGAAAAAAAATTGACGTCCTTTTTTCCCCACAAATAGAGCTTTCTTTTGGTGGTATTTGATCATCTCTGCGGTTTTTATTTTTTGCGCTGTAAACAAAAAAAGAGCGACAATTTTGAAAAAAAAGCAATATTTTTTACTTTTTGCTATAATAAATATCCCCCAAAAATATATAAAAAAACTAATTTCTTTCTCAGTTTAGGCCGATATGTATTCTTCTACATAGTTTTGGTAAAAAAAAAATCGCAATAAGCGTATATTGATTGGCTTGCACAAAAGTTCTAGTGTGTATAAAATAGGGGATAGATTTATGGCATTTTTATTTTTATGTTTTTTTTATTAGAAATGGCGGCGATTTGCGATTTTTATCTTGACTGTGACATTATGGAGGACACATCAGACACTTTTGACACTATTTTGGGACCATTGTCATTTATACAGTGATCAGTGCTATAAAAATGCACTGATAACTGTGTGTAAATGACACTTGCAGGGAAGGGGTTAAACACTAGGGGGTGATCAAGGGGTTAAGTGTGTCCTAGGGAGGTGTTCTAACTGTAGGGGGGATGGGCTACAACACACATGACAGCGATCACTGCTCCCGATGACAGGGAGCAGTGGATCTCTGTCATGTCACAAGGCAGAACAGGGAAATGCCTTCTTTACAAAGACATCTCTCCGTTCTGCCTCTCCACACTGCAATCAGTAGGCGCGCATGGGCAGCAAATTCAAAGGGACGTACAGGTACATTCATTTGCCTGCCTGTGCCATTCTGCTGACGTACGACTGTGTGCGGCGGTCGGCAAGCGGCTAAATAACTTCAGACCAGGCTCAAAACAGTTGATGCAAGTTTACTGAAGAGTTTCATAGTACAGTCCAACATGAACAGAAATATAACCATGTCCCTAACTACCTCTAACTGGTGGCCCAGGCATACCTCAGAAAGGTAGTAGTCCATTGTGGTGCTCTCCATGCCTTGGATGTTGTCTGGAACCCCAGTACCTCCAACGGACCGCAAGGCACAGCAGTCCTTACAGCATGCTTCTTCCGATTTGGCCCATCTGAGCTGGCAAGAGGTAGCCTGCACGCCGAAGCCAGCCTTTTCCCTCATTTATATCACTGGTGAGTAGGCTGGATCCAAAAAGCTTGGGAACTGAAGAACACACATTTAACGCTTTCCCCCTTCAGCCTTGGCCAGCCATTAATTATCGAATACATCAGTAGGTAACCTGCCTACATGCTTGTAGTCAGACTCTGGATGATGGTACAAACTGCCTGCTGAAAGAGTCTGTCATACCCTCTGCTGAGTCATAGCCAGAGCTCTCCAATTAATAGAGAGAATGAGCTTTGCTAATTGCAGAGCTATAGGTTTGACTTGTTAGGGGACATGTTGGATCACCACATTTAGACCACCGTTTCCCACAGAGAGCAAGGGCCCCATCAGTTGCTGGCAAAGGACTGGCTTTTCTACTCTGACTGTGGGTGCTTTAGAAAGAAAAAAACCTGTAAGACATTGAATGTGTTTTATTTTGGTGCACCTGGATTGCCATTAGCAGATTTAGCCACTTCAATACCGGGCACTTAGACACCTTCCTGCCCAGACCAATTTTCAGCTTTCAGTGCTGTCGCAGTTTGAATGACAATTGTAGAGTCATGCTACACTGTACCCAAACTAAATTTTTATCATTTTGTTCCAACAAATAGAGCTTTCTTTTGGTGGTATTTGATCACCTCTGCGGTTTTTATTTTTTGCTAAACAAATAAAAAAATACAGAAAATTTTGAAAAAAATAAAAGTTTTGCTTTTGTTTCTGTTAAAAAAATTTGTAAATAAGTAAGTTTTCTCTTTCACTGATGGGTACTGATAAGGCGGCACTGACAGGCACTGATACGGCGGCACCGATGAGGTGGCACCAATGAGCGGGCACTGACGGGCACTGACGATGGGCACTGATATGCGGCACTGATGGGCACTGGTAGGCGGCATTGATGGGTGGCACTGATATGCAGCACTGATGGGCATTGATAGGCGGCACTGATGAGCACTTATGGGTGGCACTGGTTGGCACTGATGGGCACTGATAGGCGACACTGATGGGCACTGAAAGGCGGCACTGCTGGGCACTGCTGGGAACTGATAGGGTGGCACTGATAGGCGGCACTGATAGGCAGCACTGCTGGGCACTGATAGGCGGCACTGCTGGGCACTGATACATGGCACTGCAGGGCACTGATGGGCACTGATACGTGGCACTGATGGGCACTGATACGCGGCACTGATATGAGGCACTGATGGGCATCCCTGGTGGCACTGGCAGTGGTAGGCATTGGAGTGGGCACTGATTGGCAGCTGCCTGGGCACATAGTGGCATTTCCCTGGGGGTCTAGGGGCATATCTGGTGGTCCAGTGTGGATTGCTTCACTGGTGGTCCTGGGCGGCTTCCCTGGTGGTCCTGGGTGGGATCCGAGGGGGGGCTGTGCTGATAAACAATCAGCACAGACCCCCCCTGTCAGGAGAGCAGCCGATCGGCAGATCACCGGCTCTTTCTATTTACATTGTGATCAGCCGTGATTGGACACGGCTGATCACGTGGTAAAGAGTCTCTGTCAGAGACTCTTTACCTAGATCGGTGTTGCAGGGTGTCAGACTGACACCCCGCAACAACGATCGCTGCGATGCGAGCCCCCGGGGGCGCTCAGCGGCTTGATATTCCTGATCACGTCATATGACGTCCGGTCAGGAATATCAAACCACTTTCCTGCCGTCATTTGGTAATAGGGCGGGCGGCAAGTGGTTAAACTGAGGGTTTAGCTAGGCTTTAATTGCAGCAGAGAGCATTCAGGTCCCCTACCCTGCTGGACAGGTTGTACTGTGTGGCAGAGCTGTGTAAAGGTCAGCACTGGATGGACAGAAATACAAATCCTTTGGCAGCTAAAAGAGCTCCCATATACAGTCAGGTCCAAAAATATTGGGACATCAACACAATTCTAATCTTTTTGGCTCTATGCACTACCACAATGGATTTGAAATGAAACAAACAAGATGTGCTTTAACTGCAGACTTTCAGCTTTAATTAGAGGGTATTTACATCCAAATCAGGTGAACGGTATAGGTATTACAACAGTTTGTATATGTGCCTCCCACTTTTTAAGGGACCAAAAGTTATGGGACAATTGGCTACTCAGCTGTTCCATGGCCAGGTGTGTGTTATTCCCTCATTATCCCATTTACAAGGAGCAGAGAAAAATTTCAGAGTTCATTTCAAGTGTGCTATTTGCATTTGGAATCTGTTGCTGTCAAATCTTAATATGAGATCCAAAGAGCTGTCACTATCAGTGAAGCAAGCCATCATTAGGCTGAAAAAACAAAACAAACCCATCAGAGAGATAGCAAAATCATTAGGTGTGGCCAAATCAACTGTTTGGAACATCCTTTAAAGAAAGAACGCACCAATGAGCTCAGCAACACCAAAAGACCCGGAAGACCACGGAAAACAACTGTGGTGGATGACCGAAGAATTCTTTCCCTGGCGAAGAAAACACCCTTCACAAAAGTTGGCCAGATCAAGAACACTCTCCAGGAGGTAGGTGTATGGGTGTCAAAGTCAACAATCAAGAGAAGACTTCACCAGAGTGAATACAGAGGGTTCACCACAAGATGTAAACCATTGGTGAGCCTCAAAAACAGGAAGGCCAGATTAGAGTTTGCCAAACAACATCTAAAAAAGCCTTCACAGTTCTGAAACAACATCCTATGGATAGATGAGATCAAGATCAACTTGTACCAGAGTGATGGGAAGAGAAGAGTATGGAGAAGGAAAGGAACTGCTCATGATCCAAAGCATACCACCTCATCAGTGAAGCATGGTGGTGGTAGTGTCATGGCGTGGGCATGTATGGCTGCCAATGGAACTGGTTCTCCTGTATTTATTGATGATGTGACTGCTGACAAAAGCAGCAGGATGAATTCTGAAGTGTTTCGGGCAATATTATCTGCTCATATTTAGCAAAATGCTTCAGAACTCATTGGACAGCGCTTCACAGTGCAGATGGACAATGACCCAAAGCATACTGCGAAAGCAACCAAAGAATTTTTTAAGGGAAAGAAGTGGAATGTTATGCAATGGCCAAGTCAATCACCTGACCTGAATCCGATTGAGCATGCATTTCACTTGCTGAAGACAAAACTGAAGGGAAACAAGCCCCAAGAGCAAGCAGGAACTGAAAACAGTTGCAGTAGAGGCCTGGCAGAGCATCACCAAGGATCAAACCCAGCGTCTGGTGATGTCTATGTGTTCCAGACTTCAGGCTGTAATTGACTGCAAAGGATTTGCAACCAAGTATTAAAAAGTGAAAGTTTGATTAATGATTGTTAATCTGTCCCATTACTTTTGATCCCTTAAAAAGTGGGAGACATATATACAAACTGTTGTAATTCCTACACCGTTCACCTGATTTGGATGTAAATACCCTCAAATTAAAGCTGAAAGTCTGCAGTTAAAACACATCTTGTTTGTTTCATTTCAAATCCATTGTGGTGGTGTATAGAGCCAAAAAGATTAGAATTGTGTTGATGTCCCAATATTTATGAACATGACTGTATACCTTTGTAAAAAAAAAAAAAAAAAAAAAAAGAGCTGCCATATATGTATTTCATCTGTGTAATTAGATGTTTAAAAAATAAGAGAATTGCGCTAATAAATGTGCAGTTTTACATACATAACATAAGTAAAAAAATTTTGTAATATGTGTAAAAGAGGATGAATGCAGATAGCAACTGCATATGATCCACAAAAGTGTCCCATCAAGTGAAGAAAATTCAATGAAATAAAATAGTGACTCCAAATAGCCCACAAATAATAAAGGAAAAGTCCAAGTGATGAATAATGGTTAATCCGTGACCACAGAAGAGGATCCACCACCAAGAATGGAAGGGGTTACTTCTTACCGAGTGGCCATGATCCCCCACCACAGAGGATCACAGCTAGCAGGCAAACCTAAAACAGACTATGGGAACTTCTATCGGCATCCACTGGGGGTCATCACACCGTCAGCAACAACAGCAGAACTCGTAGCAGAGATGCACCATAAAACACAAAAGGGAACTCACATAGCGTAAAACCATAAGGATTTATTAAAATTCGTATGCATAAAATAAACACTTACAAAAGTTCGAAGATTAGATGGCCTTAAGTCCGGTTCCTTGGCCACAGGAACGCGGACAAACCCGTCCTACTGGAATACAACACAGCTTAGAGGTGACGTCAGCGCGTCGTCTGGCTCCGCCCTATGCGTTTCGTGACATCATCACGTCTTCCAGGGGCACGAGTTCTGTTGTTGTTGCTGACGGTGTGATGACCCCCAGTGGATGCCGATAGAAGTTCCCATAGTCTGTTTTAAGTTTGCCTGCTAGCTGTGATCCTCTGTGGTGGGGGATCATGGCCACTCGGTAAGAAGTAACCCCTTCCATTCTCGGTGGTGGATCCTCTTCTGTGGTCACGGATTAACCATTATTCATCACTTGGACTTTTCCTTTATTATTTGTGGGCTATTTGGAGTCACTATTTTATTTCATTGAGTTTTCTTCACTTGATGGGACACTTTTGTGGATCATATGCAGTTGCTATCTGCATTCATCCTCTTTTACACATATTACAAAATTTTTTTACTTATGTTATATATGTAAAACTGCACATTTATTAGCGCAATTCTCTTAATCTTTATGCTTTACCTTACAATTGATGTTTATTGTTGGGATTGCTGCTTTTTTTATTATTAATTGTTCACATATTTTATAGCGCAGTTTGTATTTCCATTTTTTCTGTAATTAGATGTTTGCCTGGAGTTCAGCTTAAGGTCAGAACTCATCTGCACACTTTCAGTAAGTGAGTCAGAAAGTATTAAAAAAATAAAAAATTACCCTCTTCATTTGTCTGGATCTTAAAGAAGCTAAATATCTGGTGAAATACGTTAACCTTACAGGCACTAAGGAGAATGTACTGAACCTGACTTGGACTGATACCATCTTAGTCTGTGTATGTGAGCTATTTTGACAATATTCAGAGTATACTATTCCCCCAATATGCATAGGGTACTATATGTATGTTTTTAATATTTAATTTAGTATAATAAAGATTGTATTTTGTTGTAAGTCACCTGTGTCTCCTATGCTGTTTCATTATAGTCCGCCTTTTTAGGTAGTTGGAGATTAATCTCTCCAGTTGTTACCTATTTTTTCTATAATAACCAGTAATGAGAGTATCATGGCTAATCATTGAATCCCTGTGCCAACTCAGAGGGTCTGGAGATGAGATGTCTCTTAACAGGGAGCACAGGATTTGGGGGCCATTAACAATCCTGCCCAAAGCCACGAGGAGTGAAACTTTTATTTACATGTTGAAACACGAAACATCTCTTACATGATCTAGTTGACTAAAAACTTTCATAGACTAGTAAAAATGTTTTTTTTTTTAATTCCGCAGATTTATGGATTCCATCAACATTATGTCTGGAAAGAACCATTCAATAGTCTCAGAATTCATTCTTTTAGGATTTGGAAACCTTAATGGATTTAATGTTATATTCTTTATAGTCTTCCTAATCATCTTTCTATTCACTATCGCAGGCAATCTTCTGATCATTGTATTAGTATCCATCACCCCAGCCCTTCAGTCCCCCATGTATTATTTCCTAAGTCATCTCTCATTTTCAGATCTTTTAATTTCAACCAACATTCTTCCAAACATGCTTGGCAGTCTTCTTTTTGGAGAAGAAAAAATTACTTTCTTTGGCTGCATCACACAATTTTATTTTTTCAGCGCTACAACTATTACAGAATGCCTCCTCCTTGCGGTCATGTCATATGATCGGTACTTGGCCATCTGTAACCCTTTGAGATATTCCAGTATCATGGAAATTTTTTGTATCAATCTCTCAGCTTGGCCATGGCTGTTGGGTTTTACCTTAAATCTTTCAGGTGTTCTGCCTGTATCAGATTTTGACTTCTGTGCTGATAATGTCATTGACCATTTCTACTGTGACCTCTTCCCTCTTCAGAAGCTCTCATGTTCGGACACCTCTTTGGTTGAACTTGAAGTTTTTGCCTTTTCCATGCCAATATTTATCTTTCCATGTGGTTTTATCATGGTGACGTACATCTACATCTTCCATACTATCTTCAGCATGCTGTCCACAACGGGCAAACAGAAAGCATTTTCAACCTGCAGTTCTCACCTTCTTGTAGTGGGGACATTTTATGGGACACTGATAGCTAAATACATGATACCCTCTAAAGGACACTCTTTGCTTATCAATAAGTTTGTATCCTTACTTCACACAGTGTTTACTCCATTAATTAACCCTATTATATATAGTCTGAGGAACCAAGATATCAAGACAGCACTTCGAAAACCTTTTTAGAAATTAGCCCTTTAAATTTAAGGTCTCAAGCATACTTGGTTTTTAGACCCAGAACATGCAATCCTGGCATTTTGGTGTGGGAGGAAGGGCAAAGATAAACTCTCCAGCCCCACTAATGACAGCCTGTAAAACTCTATGTGAGGCTGAAAGCTGCTGTGGCTGGACAAGGCTGGATGGTGCACCAAGTGGTATTCAAATTTAGGGCAGTATGTGCCCAAGCAGCCTGCTTTTGTGTGCATTAGGATAGATTCTTCCATCCCTGATCAGAGAGATCTCACTATGGTAGTATCCATGACATATAGAAAATGTTGGGACTGGTCCAGTGCCCACCAGGCTCCACCAATCACTAAAAGATCACTTTTTGGAGGACTGGACATTTGGTTCCAACATGGCTAGGTTTACTAGAACTTGTAGGCACATAGGTGATGGAAAAGTAAAATTAAAGCATTGTTGCTTTGATAAAAATGTATTTATTTATTGGTGGTGTACCAGTTTATAACTCATGTTTCATGATTTATTTAACTATGTTCATTATATAGCTCATTACTTTTTATTCTTATTGTTTTTCAAATAAATGTTCATTGCATCTTAAAAAATAAGATTAAGATATTTTACACCTGTGTAAGATGTGCATTGATCCTGTAGTTTCATGATATCATTTGGTTCCCTGTATACACATATAGTAGAGTGAATTTTCACATTCTGGTGTCAGAAGTTTCTGTTTGTGTTAAAACATGAGGAATGTGACATGGCACTGCACAGGTTAATTAGACCTGATACAGACAAAAAGAGTCAGAGCAATTAACAGAGATTACACCATGCTGGACGATATGTATATTTAATCACATTAGCACCCTTAAGTGTGTTACTTGGAACAAGATGTTTCCTGTCCCTTTAGCGAATAGGAACAAGCTAGGTGAATTAATACATGGACATAGTGGGATCAATTAGACATGACAATGCAAATTGCAACAGCAACATGTGAGCCCATCATTAAAAGGCAAGGCAAACAAACAACACAGGGATTATAGCTACACTAATACTCGGTTAAAACAACAACAACAAAAAGTGCACAATGTCTTTACGAAGAGATTATAAATTTGAGTAAAAGGTTTAAAACTGAAGTTGAATGCTTATGAACATGCTAATAACATTTTTAAAATAGCTGTTTTATTACATATTTTTAGGGATGGGCCAGATGTTTCGGGTGTTCGCCGTTCCCTGGATAGCGAACATTATGGGGCGTTCACGGCAAATTCAAGCACCACGAAATGCCCCATAATGCACTGTGAGATCGCAGTGCGTTGACACCTGATGATTGGCCAAAGCATGCACCTGACCTGCATGCTTTGGCCAATCACAATGCGCTCTGCTGTAAGAGCCATGATTGGCCAAAGGTAGGGTGCCCTTAGCCCCCACACTATATAAGGCTGCTTACATGGCGGCCATATATAGTGTTATAATTGAGAGAACATTAGCTAGAGGCAGGTTAGTTAGTGGCGTGTTTAGTATATATATATATATATATAGATATATATATATATCTATATATATATATATATATCTATATCTATATATACAGTATAGTGTAGACTATATATACAGTGCAGGCAGTGTATTAATATATACAGTATCTGAAAGGGAATTTAATAAGACACGCGGCCATTCACTAATATTAGAAGAAAAGCGGTTTAACCTTAAACTGCGTAGAGGGTTCTTTACTGTAAGAGCGGTTAGGATGTGGAATTCTCTTCCACAGGCAGTGGTTTCAGTGGGGAGCATCGATAATTAAAAAAAACTATTAGATAGGCACCTGAACCACCACAACATACCTATACAATGTAATACTGACATAAAATCACACACATAGGTTGGACTTAATGAACTTGTTTCTTTTTTCAATCTCGCCTACTATGTAACTGTGACAAATGTGAGTACACCCCTCACATTTTTGTAAATATTTTATTATATCTTTTCATGGAACAACACTGAAGAAATGACACTTTGCTACAATGTAAAGTAATAAGTGTACAGCTTGCATAACAGTGTATATTTGCTGTCCCCTCAAAATAACTCAACACACAGCCATTAATGTCTAAACCACTGGCAACAAAAGTGAGTACACCCCTAAGTGAAAATGTCCAAATTGGGCCCAATGAGCCATTTTCCCTCCCCGGTGTCATGTGACTTGTAAGTGTTACAAAGTGGCAGGTGTGAATGGGGAGCAGGTGTGTTAAATTTGGCATTATCACTCTCTCATACTGGTCACTGGAAGTTCAACATGGCACCTCATGGCAAAAAACTCTCTGAGGATCTGAAAAAAAGAATTGTTACTCTACATAAAGATGGAGATATACAGTGGGGACGGAAAGTATTCAGACCCCCTTAAATTTTTTCACTCTTTGTTACATTGCAGCCATTTGCCAAGATCATTTAAGTTCATTTTTTCCTCATTAATGTACACAGAGCACCCCATATTGACAGAAAAACACAGAATTGTTGACATTTTTGCAGATTTATTAAAAAAGAAAAACTGAAATATCACATGGTCCTAAGTATTCAGACCCTTTGCTGTGACACTCATATATTTAACTCAGATGCTGTCCATTTCTTCTGATCATCCTTAAATGGTTCTACACACACAGTGGGAGGGAGGGAGTCATGACGTAACGTGCTGTGATCTGGGGGCGGGGCTCGGTGTCAGGGGCGATGAGAGCGGTGAGAGCTGCACGCTGCTGGAGGTCAGCGTCCTTAAAGCCCGGGGTGAGAGACCGTGGCCGTCAATCGCTTCTCCCCCTCCTCCTCCCCCCCAGCCATAGGCGGGCTCGTCGGCCAGCTGACCAGAGTGAGCGGGGGAAGCCGCCCGACGAACACCGGGGATCGGTGCCGTCCTTTGAGCGGCTGACTCAGCAGACGGAAGGGAGACATACCTCACCAACCTCCGGCGCCTCTGGTCTCCCCCCCCCCGCGAGGTTGTCGCCACAGGACTCCTCGGAATCCGCTCCTCCTCTGCATTACTCGCGCTGTGACAATCTGAGGGAGTACGGCAGCGCAGACAGGACTGCCTGGCAATCTGACAGTGCGGTGAACCGTGCGGGGAGAGGATTCCCCCCCGCCTCCCCCCCCCCCCCTTTTTCCTACTCCTCTACGCTGAACACGGCATTGGCGTTGGTAAAGGTCCCTCCCTGGCACGTGGATACCGTCCCTGCAAGAGGTCCTCTGGAGCCCACCTGGAGTCAGGTAGGATCAGCCTGGCTGATATCAATGCCACATGAACTGGTCTAATTGCTATATTAAAACTATGTGTGGAAAAAAAGCCAACTAAAGCATTGCAAAGGGTACAAGAAGAGTTGTAAACATTATACCATTGCTGCGATTAGAGTGGACATTATGTAATTAAAGTGGGGGTATGCTACTTACCTGATATCGCTAAGAAGGTGCTCGGGTAGCCCGAGCGACTCTAAATCATAAGCACCCCCCAAGGACATAATATTTTTTGCATTTCTCTCAAAGGTGGACCTAAGTGGGGTCTAAGGGAGACCGCGGTCGGAGACGTCTGGGCTCCCGCCCCAACGATAGAGCATTGTTAAAAGCCGGGTTAGACCAGTTAATTTAATCTGAACAACACATTGGGTGCACTATCGTGCCCTCTCTAAAGTGAGGGCCTCCGGGTTGGGTATCCACCCCTGTGTTAAAGTCCCTGCACTGGTAGAAGCGGAGCCTTGAGCCAGACTGTAACAACAGGTGGTGGGACCTAATTAGGTCAATCAAGGCTCAGGCGGCCAGGGGGGAGCGGGGTTGAACATGAGAGGGCGCCCCCAAAGATCGACGGATCCCAATAAATCTAGAGACAGTCTGAACTCGAGTACTATTCAAAAGTTTCTGAAAAGCCCAAGCACGGATAACAAACAACAAGAGCCAAAGGAAGCTAAAGATAGAAAAAAGGCTGTTACCAAAAGCAAAGGAGCCCAGGGGGGGGCAGCTACCACTGGGACATTTGCGGAAGGATTTCCAGCTTTAAATATGGAGGCAGTTCCGACAAGAGAGGCGCTCCATACAAAAATGGAGATTCAAGATATGTTTGAAAATCTAGAAAAAGTAATTAAAGCAGAAATCGTGAATGTAAGAACTGACATGGGACACCTCCTAGCAAGAGTGGAGGAGATGGAGAGGGGGGTGGAACAGCAAGGTGGAGAAATAGCCATGTTAAAAAAACAAGTAAAAACACTACAGAGGGGACACAGAGAGCTGCTTTATAAGATGGAAGAACAAGAAAACCAAAACAGACGACAAAATTTAAGAATTAGATCACTGCCTGAGCACAGAGATGAGGACCTGTTTTTAGTCTGTAAAGAGCTTTTCAATCCCCGCTTGGGAAGAAACCTGGATAGTGAACTGAAAATCGACCGTGTCCACAGGATCAGGAAACCTCATAACCTAAGAGGAGATGCACCCAGAGATATCATTGTGAAATTTCATCAATTTGAGGACAAAGCCAATATCTGGAGTAAATTAAGAGGGGCCCGGCCGGTCAAATTCAACAATCAAGAGATACAGATTTTTTCTGATTTATCCGCCGGTACATTGGCAAGAAGGAGACAGCTGAAGCCACTGCTGGACTTACTAAGAGATGCAAACCTAAAGTATAGATGGGGGTTCCCGTTGTCCCTGAACGTAGCAAAAGAGGGCAGGACTTATAATTTGAGACAAATGGAGGACTTACAGGACATCTGTGAGAAACTAGAAATTGGGGTCCCTATCATCCCTGAAAGTGTCTTCCCGTAGTGTACTTGGGGGGGGAGGGGGAGGTGGTGAGTGTGGGGGGTTTGGCTGGGGGCGCGGGGGGGCGGGGGAGGGAAAAAGAGGGAGGGAACAGGCGCAAGTTATAAAGGTTTGAGTAGTCACCGCAGCCGCCTTTCACCGGGACCCACCCCAGGGCACATCGGTCGCAGAGTGGGCGCTCATAGATGGCCGCCCTGCGATCCATTTGCCTAGTAATGACGGGGGGGGGGTGGAGGGGGGAGGGAGATGTGGAGGGGGGATGGGGAGGTGGGAACAGGAGGGGGGGGTTGGGGGGAGGAGGGGGGGCTAGGGGGGGTGTCGCCCTGTGCAGACAGAAAACTCATAGAGCTCGTTTTTTTTCCATAAAGTTGCAAATAAGGCACAAGGTTTTGGTCAAATGGACTTTTTATGTTTAACATACAATGTTAGGGGCCTAAACTCCCCTAACAAGAGACATAAACTACTAAGAGAGCTGTACCACCACAGAGCAGAGGTAGTTTTTTTACAGGAAACCCATTTTTCGTGGGATGCAAATATAAAACTCTATTCTAAATACCTCCCATCTTGGTTCTACAGTGATTCTCCAACAAAGCGAGCAAAGGGGGTGGCAATTGGTTTCGGGAAAATGTTAATTTCCGCTTGATAGATAGGAAGAGTGACCCTGAGGGGCGATTCCTGTTTTTGAAAATTAGGATAGGAGTGAGAATCCTCACCCTTGCCAATATCTACTGCCCGAACAGAGACCCATCAAAATTTTTGATGAGGGTCCTAAATGAGTTACTGGAATTTAGAGAAGGGGAGGTGATCGCAGCAGGGGACTTCAATTTCTGTTTTGACCCACCACTGGATAGCTCATCAAATGCACGGGGGATGAGTAAAGACACCCTGCGAAGAGTTGGGAAAAAACTGCATGAATGTCAGTTGTTAGACATGTGGAGGATTCAGCATGCGGGGGTCAGGGATTATTCCTTTTTCTCCCCCGTGCATAACACACACTCCAGATTGGACTATCTCCTGGTGGATCATCGATTGGTGGATTCAGTAGTAGAGACCAAGATTGGGATCCGATCACTGTCAGACCACGCCCCCGTTACGATGAAATTAAAACTAAAAGAAGTGCATAAACCTCCGTTTACTTGGCGCCTAAATGAGAACCTAATTAAAGACCCCAAAAACGTAGAAAGAATCCATCAGGATATAGATGATTTTTTCCTAACCAATGATACGGGCGAAACACGGGGGACGATGGTCTGGGAAACCTTTAAGGCGTACATAAGAGGGATACTGATCTCGATAGGCGCAGGGGAGAAAAAAGAAAGAATAAAAAGAAAAAAAGCTCTCATTGCAGAAATTTTTAGGATAGAGCAGTTACACAAAGCCTATAGAGGCCCAGATAAGACACTACTGATGCAACTAACCACCAAGAGAGACGAATTAAGGGACTTAATGGAACAGGAGACGCAACACATAACAAACAGATATACAAGAGAAAAATTCAAGTGGGGTAATAAAGTAGGAAAACACGTGGCCAAAATTTTGAGGAAAAAACGGGACATAAATTTTATAGATAAGATTCAAAATAAAAATGGAGTATTGAAATACGCCTCGGGGGAAATTGGAGAAGAATTTAGGCATTACTTCACATCCCTATACTCAGTGAGTAAAACAGGTTGCAGCAGAGGGAGTAATAAAAGAGCAGAGGCCTTCCTTACAGAGGCAGGGCTTAATAAATTGTCCGAAATGGACTCAAAAGACCTTGACAGACCCATAACAGAGGAAGAAATTCGTCTCGCCCTGAGATCTACTCCCTCTGGGAGAAGCCCAGGCCCAGACGGCTTTACAGCTGCCTTCTTCAAAACATTTGGAGAAACGCTGATCCCGAGGATGTGTAGGCTTTGGAATGAGCTTGGATCCCAGGGAGAGATGAGTGAAGGTGCCCTGCTGGCGGCAGTGACCCTGATCCCTAAGGAGGGCAAGGACCGCACCCTCTGCTCCAGTTATAGACCTATAGCGCTTATAAATGCAGACATTAAACTGTACGCAAAAGTGCTTGCATCCAGATTTAAGGGGAGAATGGCGCATCTGGTCCACCCGGACCAGGTGGGCTTTGTCCCCGGGAGAGAGAGCAGAGATAATGGGGTGCGGTCCTTGCTCCTGGTAGAGGCCTTTAAGAGCAACGGAACCCCAGGTCTATTCCTGTCAATTGACGCCGAAAAGGCCTTTGACAGGGTAGACTGGGGTTTCATGTTCAAAACGTTGGAAGCCATGGGGGTGGGAGAAAAAATGTTAAAATGGATTAAAGCTCTATACGACCACCCCTCCGCTTTTGTTAAAGTTAACAACACCCCCTCAGCTCAGTTTGAAATGAAAAACGGCACTAGACAGGGCTGCCCGTTGTCCCCCCTCTTATTTGTGTTGACATTGGAGCCTTTGCTAGCTACCTTCCGAAAAAATCCGGACATTAAGGGGTGTACAGTAGGGAAAGAGGAACACAAACTGGCTGCATATGCCGATGATGTCCTCTTATACATCTCAAATCCGAGGATTTCGATCCCTAATGTATTATCGGTTGTTAAGAAATATAGTGAGTTATCAAATTATAAGATCAACCTGGGAAAATCTGAAGCTTTGAATGTCAACATGGAAAAGAAGGACGAGATCTGGATTAGGGACACTTTCCACTTTCCAGTAAGGGACAATATCCAATACTCGGGGGTTAAGTTGTCGAACTCTGTGCAGAGGACATACGCCCTGAACTTTGTGCCTCTGCTGGACGAAGTCCGAACAGAAGCTAAGAGGATGGGTCACTGCCCGATCTCATGGATAGGGCGAATCAATTCAGTGAAAATGGTGCTGGCCCCAAAAGTATTTTATAAGATGCAAATGTTGCCTATCCCATTGCCTCAAATTTACTTTAAAAAGTTAACACAAATAATAAAGGAATTTATCTGGAAGAATAAGAAATCTAGAGTTGCACACAAAGAATTATGTAGAGGGAAAGCACAAGGGGGGCTGGCCCTCCCCGACTTCAAAAAATATCATAACGCAATAGTAATTGCACGGGCAGTTGATTGGGTCAAGGGAGAGACCACCAAAAGGTGGGTCAACCTGGAGATAGGTTTAAGTGGAGCACGTTTGAACAATGTACTTTGGAATCCCCCTCGTTGTAGAACACTAGGTCCAAACACACACACTATTACACAACACACTTTTAAAATTTGGGATTGGATGCACACATTAAATGGGTGGGAGTACAATTCACCATTCATTTTTTTAAAAAATAACGAGCTGTTCCCCCCCGGGGATGGAGGAAGTGGGGGGTAACTGGATCTTAAACAACAAAACACAAGTTAAAGACATTATGAAGAAAGGGAAAATAGGCACTTATGAGCACTTAGACACACGTAGAGAGCTAATGAGACTCAATGGATGGCGATACGCCCAACTCTCGCACTTTGTTAAAAGTCTCCTGGCTCCGATAAGGGAAGAAAACAATTTATTACCAATAGAGAAGATATTTAACAGTAATAAGCTGAAAGGATATATGTCGGCCATATATAAAATATTATCGATCAGGGAGGAGTTGGAAACGCCGCCATTCATTAAGAAATGGGAGAAGGACTTAGGGGTACCATTAGAAGAAAATGCAAAGGGCAACATATTAACAGCCACACACAGCACGGCAACTGACATAAAAACGATAGAGTCAAACTATATCCAGATGGTACGCCACGCCCGTAAAGATCAATAAATACCAACCAGATAGGTCGCCTAATTGTTGGAGGGGATGTGAGATGCCGGGATCCATGGCTCATATTTGGTGGAGCTGCCCAGTGGTCAAAAAGTTTTGGGAGAAAGTAATTCAAATAATTAAGATGATAACGGGTAAATCAATACCATATGACCCATGGATATGTCTGTTCCACAGCTCGGAAGGAGGCAATCGGGAGTACAATACGTCTATAATCCCAGTACTATTAAATATAGCAAAAAGTGAAATTCCCAAGAATTGGCAGAATACTGAAGGCCCTAAGGTCAGAGACTGGTTGCTCAAAATACAGGAAATACATATTTTAGAGAAAGGGGAGAAAGACGGGTTATTTAAAGATGATGCGTCGAGGGGAGGAAGATGGGCAATTTGGACGACCTTTAGGAATTCGCTCTCTTATGCCGAACTGACGATGAAGTAATCCGACCCCAAGGGGTATTCCAGTAGTTTCACCCTAGTAAAGGAAACAGCAACAGATGTCTGCGGGGGGGAAGGGGGGTGGGGTACGGGGAGGGGAGGGTGGGTAGTGGGGAGGTTTCTGAGAGATGATGTTGGGATTACTGAATGTTTTTGTCTATTTTTTTTTTTTTTTTTGGCTACTCTCTCACGTTTTGTATGGCCTTGTGAAAAATTTAAATAAAGATTAAAAAATAAATAAATAAATAAATAAATAAATGGTTCTACACCTTCATTTGAGTCCAGCTGCGTTTGATTATACTGATTGGACTTGGTTAGGAAAGCCACACACCTGTCTATATAAGACCTTACAGCTCACAGTGCATGTCAGAGCAAATGAGAATCATGAGGTCAAAGGAACTGCCTGAAGAGCTCAGAGACAGAATTGTGGCAAGGCACAGATCTGGCCAAGGTTACAAAAAAATTCTGCTGCACTTAAGGTTCCCAAGAGCACAGTGGCCTCCATAATCCTTAAATAGAAGACGTTTGGGACGACCAGAACCCTTCCTAGAGCTGGCCATCCGGCCAAACTGAGCTATCGGGGGGGAAGAGCCTTGGTGAGAAAGGTAAAGAAGAACCCAAAGATCACTGTGGCTGAGTTCTAGAGATGCAGTCGGGAGATGGGAGAAAGTTGTAGGAAGTCAACCATCACTGCAGCCCTCCACCAGTCGGGGCTTTATGGCAGAGTGGCCCAATGGAAGCCTCTCCTCAGTTCAATACACATGAAAGCCCGCATGGAGTTTGCTAAAAAAACACCTGAAGGACTCCAAGATGGTGAGAAATAAGATTCTCTGGTCTGATGAGACCAAGATAGAACTTTTTGGCTTTAATTCTAAGCGGTATGTGTGGAGAAAACCAGGCACTGCTCATCACCTGTCCAATACAGTCCCAACAGTGAAGCATGGTGGTGGCAGCATCATGCTGTGGGGGTGTTTTTCAGCTGCAGGGACAGGAGGACTGGTTGCAATTCGAGGGACCTCAGACTGAGCCAAAGGTTTACCTTCCAACAAGACAATGACCCTAAGCACACAGCTAAAATAATGAAGGAGTGGCTTCACAACAACTCTGTGACTGTTCTTGAATGGCCCAGCCAGAGCCCTGACTTAAACCCAATTGAGCATCTCTGGAGAGACCTAAAAATGGCTGTCCACCAATGTTTACCATCCAACCTGAAAGAACTGGAGAGGATCTGCAAGGAGGAATGGCAGAGGATCCCCAAATCCAGGTGTGAAAAACTTGTTGCATCTTTCCCAAAATGACTCATGGCTGTATTAGATCAAAAGGGTGCTTCTACTAAATATTGAGCAGAGGGTCTGAATACTTAGGACCATGTGATATTTCAGTTTTTCTTTTTTAATAAATCTGCAAAAATGTCAACAATTCTGTGTTTTTTTGTCAATATGGGGTGCTGTGTGTACATTAATGAGGAAAAAAAATTAACTTAAATGATTTTAGCAAATGGCTGCAATATAACAAAGAGTGAAAAATTTAAGGGGGTTTGAATACTTTCCGTCCCCACTGTATATATATATATATATATATATATATATATATATATATATATATAGTGGTATTGGGGTTTATTTAGCTTCAGTGTAGAGCTTACCAGTGAGCTGAGTCTACGCCAGATATGCAGTTTATGGGCTTTTTGGCCCATGTTTATTGAAGTAAAAGAAAAACAGTCCATCCAGTATTCCCACGCAGGGGTTTCTTCCACAAAGCAATAATGAAATAAATGGAAAATACTGAGCCACCTGGCTCTCTGGTCAGCACTGCTGTTCAGGCGTTGACCTCGGTCCTCTTGACCCTGTAACTGTGTCCTTGTTTGGTACCCACACTGTACCTCTGGTGACACTCTCTATTACAGCTTCCTGGCTTACATTATTGCCACACGGCTGCTTCAGGCCTGTAGCCTAGGCCTATGTCTGCTCCTTAGAGCAAAAGGGTTTTCTTGAGTTAAGCTCTCTCCTAGCTTATTCCTGACTGATCAGCGCCTTGCTGTTCTGTCACAAAGTAAATGTGCCTCCTGCAGACATGCATGCTCTGGCTGCAATACAGAAACAGAGGGGGAAGGGAGCGCTGACAGGTGCTGCTGTTGAACAGATATGGGGCAGTAGTGTGGAAGAGGGGAGGAGGCAATAGGGTATATCCAGGGGGTAACAAACAGTTAAAAACAGTCTTAGAATATATGACGAGCGGCAGCCAGCTTCTCAGAGTAGAAGGGACTCTGTGATATAGGAAAGACAAAACAGAAAAAAGGCAGCGTCGCTCTAAGGGTAGTAGATTAGGTAAAACAAGGCTTTAATAATTTTAAAATGTGCACTCACATTTGAGTAATAAAAACAGGCATGGGTTAGTTCTCCTGAGCATCGTGGAGTCTCATCTGGTTCCAGCTGGACTGTGGTGGGGTCAGACCCCGGCCGCTTCCGGTGGCGTCCGTAGCTCCGAGGTGTGGGATTCCCTCAGCCAGCGCGTCAGCAGGTACGTAGGTGGATGACGTCAGATGTTGGGGAGCGGGGGGGCATGGCCGTAGCGCTCGTGTTCGGAGCATGCATGCTCCTTCCTTTGTGTTATTGCTAAGAATTACAGGCCTACAATGTAAAACGCCAAATTTCTATGCAAAATAATTGTACCGCTTTGAGACTCAAAAATCTGAAATAATCATACCGCCAAGGAGGTTAAATAACATAAACATAACAAGAGATGAAAAACATAAATATATAACAGTGTATATATATATATATATATATATATATATATATATATATATATATATATATATATATATAAAATTTAATCCACAGCAGCACTCATAAATGTGTCCAAAAAGGCAAAAAATTTCCTTAACAATTAGTGAAAAAGTCTTTTAAAACCACACCAAAAAGACAGTCCTTTTTGAAGAGTTCAAAAACAATATGTGTATATGATGACACCAGTTCCTCCACCACAGTGATGAATGGGAGATCAACTCCCGTTAAGAAACAAGCTCACCAGATGATGTTGCCATTCACTCTTGTGTTTGGCAAACAAGCTCAAAGATTTTTTTGAACAGCTGCTGTAAAATGCCACACTCCGTTCACATGCCCAGGTTTGACTCCACATGTAGAAAATTGAGGGAGAAATGGAGCCTCCAATAGTGTAAAATCATTTGAGATATTGATTCATTTAAAATATATATTGCACGTACATCAAATACAGTTAAGACCAGCCTTTTTGGAAAATATTACAAGACATGGCAAGCGGTTCTGCGTTGCGATCTCCCCACTGCTTCATTCGTTAGATATCAGAACATCATCCCAGCTTCAACATGCAGTCGGCGTGTAGCCACTCCCCAGATTTGTGGAGAGCATGACTAATAGTTGTCCTGTGGACAGATTCTCCCACCTGAGCTGTGGATCTTTGCAGCTCCTCCAGAGTTAACATGGGCCTCTTGGCTGCTTCTCTGATTAATGTTCTCGGCCTGCCAGTTTAAGTGGGGAGCCATGTCTTGGAAGGTTTGCAGTTGTGCCATACTCTTTCCATTTTTGGATGATGGATTGAACAGTGCTCCGTGAGATGTTCAAAGCTTGGGATATTTTTTTACAACCTAACCCTGCTTTAAACTTCTCCACAACTTTATCGCTGATCAGTTTGGTGTGTTCCTCGGCCTTCATGATGTTGTTTGTTCACTAAGGTTCTCTAACAAACCTCTGAAGGCTTCACAGAACAACTGCATTTATACTGAGATTAAATTACACAGTTGGACTCTATTTACTAATTAGGTGACTTCTAAAGGCAATTGGTTCCACTAGATTTTAGTTGGGGGTATCAGAGTAAAGGGGGCTGAATACAAATGCACCCCACATTTTTTAGATATTTATTTATTTATTTATACTTTGTGTTGGTCTATCACATAAAATCCTAATAAAATACATTTACTGTACATTTTTGGTTGTAACATGACAAAATGCTGAAAATTTCAAGGGGTATGAATACTTTTTCAAGGCACTGTAGCCACCCTATAACAGAAAGGCAGATCACAGCAGTCAAAAAAAGGGATTCAGAGATCTGAAAGAAAAGAAACAAAGGAACCGCGCTCTTATATTATACAACACATATCACAAAATCACCATAGTGAATAAAAAAATAAATAAATAAATAAATACATCTTCATTTAAATTATAAAAAAATACATAAAAATTGTGAAGTCCAGATACAACAGGAAACAAAGAACCCGTCATTCATACATGACACAATTGTTAGGTTAAAATGTTTGTTTGTAGTCATGTTACAAGATGCATACCTGTTGATACATTTTCTGTGTGGCATTGTTCATTTGTGGTCCATGTGGACCTTTTTCACTATATAAATAAACAATTAAAAAAAAAAATTTTTAAAAATTGTGAAGTCCATGTGTAGATCCCACACCTGAATAACGTCCTTAGTAAGTATGGGAAAGGTTCCTCTCCACCCGCATGCAGACACACAATGCACTCACCAGACTTAATTGACCCCTATTACCCCTATTGGAAAATCCAAGCTGTCATACAAGAGGTCACAGAAATGAATCCAAACCGCTGCTGTCATCCTTTCAATATATATATAGAGAGCGTATTCAAAGCTCCAGTGTTGCCATATAGAGAGGGAGAGGAAAGGATACTCTCATGGTGCAGTAATTCAAATAATTTATTTGAAAAAAGTAGGTTGTATTGAACTTATACCAAAGCTAACTAGCGCCCCACCTGCTTTCCAGCTGACTATAAAATGACAAATCTCAAACCCCACCCTTGGTCCTCAAGTTATTCAGTTTACAGTTTATTGGGGTATCCCATGCTCCTTCTCCCTATCCAAGTTCAATGTTCCCCCCCAGAAAAAAAAAAAAAACTAAAAAAGAAACCCCTAGACTGTTTTTTGGAGCCAGTGGAAGAGTATGAAAATGCTGGGTGCCTGGCTGTGTGTGCTCTCAGTGGAGAAATAGGATTTTTTTCACCAGCAGCTCCTACAGGGGTGGGCTACACATAACTACCATAATAAAATTTATGTTTCTTGCTTGTACAGTATAATGAGAATGTATTTAATTAAGGTAATAAAATAAACAAAGCCTATCACAGAGGGACCTTGTCTACAATCCCTAGAAACCTAAATCTGAATTGTGGAAAATATATAAGCGTGAGATCAAACAATGTTCTGCAGCATATAGCCCCAGAAGAGTTGTCAGTGTTGTATGAGTGTCCTATTTATCTTTTTATACTGTAGGTATTATCTCTCTCTTTATAGAATTTAAGAAGACATTTAAAATTAATTTAATATATTTATTTAATATAACAGTGCCTGGACATACTGGACTGTATTCAACCACCTGACCATGTATTGATTTTACAGTATGAGTATAAAGGCAGCCTGCCATGAGGGAGTATTTAAGCTGCCGTTGCTGCCCTTGCTGAGTTCAGAGCTATTGCGTCAGGGTAGAGAAAGCGCATGTGAGGGGGGAATCAGAAAAAGAGCTCACTGATGTGATGGTGGAGGTGAATAGTAACAGCTAGGCATCTCTTAGCAATGTCCTTAGCAACATCCTTATGCCCCGTACACACGGTCGGACTTTGTTCGGACATTCCGACAACAAAATCCTAGGATTTTTTCCGACGGATGTTGGCTCAAACTTGTTTTGCCTACACACGGTCGCACAAAGTTGTCGGAATTTCCGATCGCCAAGAACGCGGTGACGTACACCACGTACGACGAGACTAGAAAAGGCTGGTTCAGAACCAAGCGTGGCACCCTTTGTGCTCCTTTTGCTAATCTCGTGTTAATAAAAGTTTGGTGAGAGACGATTCGCGCTTTTTCAGACTCGTGGCTTTCAGATCGTTTTCTGCCGTTCAGTTTGTGCTCGTGGGTTTGTATCTGCTCTTCAGTGCGTGCAGTCAGTTCGTATCAGAGTTCTCTGTGTGATCTTGCCTGCTCGTTGCTGTTTTTCAGGTCGCTCTTCACAGGCCTTGCTGTTCTTCAGTGCATTCTGTTACTTCGTTCTGAGCAGCCGACCGTTTTCTAGCCATGTTTTGTATGCGTACTCCTCGTACAGTTCGTGCTGTGCGGGGGCTTGGTGTTGGGGTCCTGACCTTGACACAAGTCCAGTCCATGAACAGGGTGGGGGGGAGTTCATGGACCAAGAATTGGTTGCTTCAGCGTGACCAGTTCTCTCATATGCCTTTGCTCCGTGAGATCCGTGAGAATAATCCTGATGATTTCGGGAACTTTCTCAGGATGATGGTCCCCGTATTTCACCGTTTGTTGGCTTCGCTGACCCCTTATATTAGCAGGCAGGATACCTGCATGAGGCAAGCCATCACTCCGGAGCAGAGGTTGATCGCTACCTTGCGGTATTTGGCCACAGGGAGAAGTCTGCAGGACCTCAAGTTCTCGACAGGCATCTCCACCCAGGCTCTTCTTTGTGGACATTTACTGCTTGTGTTTGTTTGAGCTGACCCTGACAGAAATGTGTGGAGTGCAGAAAATGTCGTGATTGTGTAACCTTATACAAAGCACTGTTGGCTGTTATTTACTAAATGCAAAGACACTTTTCACTACAAGTGCACTTGCAACTGCACTGAAACTGCACTTGTAGTGCAAAGTGGATTTCCCCTTAGGAAATAACCCCCATTTTCTCATAAAACAACAATTACATCACCCCAAAAGTGTTGTAGTGTTGAGACAATAATCCACACATTCTTGATGAGCAATCTTTTTAATACCTGCACAATCACATGTGCATTTACCAAAGGTTTTTATGACAAACCAACATGTTTGTTGTATAACAATTTTTGTGGTGTCATTATCCAAAATCAAAATGTCCATTTTATAGAAAACAGGCCTGTGTAAAACCCACAAGAAAGACACAAATCTTGATCTTACAAAGTTCACATTTGGTAGAACTGGAAGGCAATATCAGACATGAGTATTTAGGAACTGTGTTTGATATAGCGTTCAGATGGGGGGAAATCACCCCTGGAAAAGCCAAATTTGGAAGATGCACACAAATTTCCCAATGTCAACATGTGCTATCTGCCATCAGGGGGGATCAAGGGATGTGTTTTGGGGGAGAAAGCCCTTCCTCACCGCTACTTTATAATTGAGGAAGGGGTTGCACCCCCAAAACGCGATCTCCCGTGATGGCAGATAGCACATGTTGACACACTGTGTGCATCCTCCAAATTTGGCTTTGGGTAAAATCAAAAAAACATTTCGCACATTGTAGCAGACAAAAGAAGAAAGTGATTTGGAGGGGGCTTTAAACTCGCCCCAAAACATCAATGATGTTTTTATATTTTGGAATAACATCATTGATGTTTTGCTTGATGTTTTCCAATTGTAAATTACACCCCATGATCTCCCCGATCAGGATCTGGGCACTTTCGGATGTGAAAGGATCTTCATCCACAACCTCACGATCACCTAAAAAGAGAGGAACCCAAAATAAATTAGTTTTCAAAAAAATGCCGCCATCCATCTCTTATCTGAGCCTGTGGTTGCAGACACTCACCTGTTGTGGTGACTACTTCCACCACGTCTTCTTCCTCCTGCTCATCTTGTGTTGGGGGGATTTCCCCTTCTTCCAGAGGGGGGGGGGGGGGGGCTATGGTCTCCTCGGATGAGGGGTGACCTCTGAGTTTTTTCTCCCCTATGTAAAACAAAAATGGTATAATTAGCACACAGATATTTAATGTCAGAACTATAAACATGAAACATTGCTTGGAAGTGGGGTACAATTGTCTATTTTAGCCGAGTTCCAAGATGTAGCTTTTTTAGTGCCCTTTGTCAAGCTGCAATACTTTACCTGTTTGGTAAAAGCTTCACAGATGTAGCCCCCCCTATAGTATACACTGGAGCACCTGTGTGGCCCCCCTAATAAAAATGGTGTTCTTGTGTCCCACACTAGTGCTCCAGTGTCCAGATGTGAAAACAGCTGCTGAGTGTCCTCTCCTTACACACAATCTAGTTTGCATTTCATTCTAGTAACAAAGCCATCTACACAACCCAATTCTTTGAAGACAAGTATAGGGCGTCAAAATGGTGGCCAAATGCATATGGCCTAAACAATGGTATTTTATCGTCCGAAATAACAATGTGTGATCCGAACGAATAATGTGCCCATGAACATGAAAGTTGCCATTTTAAACTGTACAACAGTTCCTAAAAGCACATGGAGCAGCACGAACGTAATAAACACAAAAAGAATAGGAACACAGCACAACTACTTACTTTTTTGCAGCACTCTCCGGATCTTTCTGTACTGCTCATGTTCTCGTAATTTCAGGTCCGACCACCGCTTCCTGAGCTGATCTTTCGATCGTCGTACCCCGAATTTCCGGTGCAGACTCCTGACCACTTTCGCCATGATCTTGGCCTTTCTGACATTGGGGTTGGGGTAAGGCCCATACTTTCCATCATAGTCGGACTTCTTCAGGATGTCCACCATTTCCAACATCTCCCCAAAGGACATATTTGAGTCCTTTAATCTCCTTCTGGATTGGGACGTTTCAGGCTCCAGCCTTTCCTCCTCCTCCTCCTCCTCGTTGCTGTAATTAGCACGATCCTGCTGTCTATCCGCCATGTGCTCTTCCTCCACTGTGCCGAACGAAAAGGGGCAGGGAATAGACTAGAAAGAACGTCAGGGGCGGGCGGAGTTATACGCATGCGCAGTGTGTATAAATCGTAACGCGCGCGTCTTACGTACGATCTGTGAGCGGAGGAAGGAGCATCGGAGACGCCGATCGTGCTAACGAAGGTAGGATCTACACTTGGGCCTATACTGCTTCGAAATGGAAGCCTATATTGTAACAAGATTAGGGGAGTTTGGCCTGACATTAGGGTTTGTCTTGTGTTGTGTCTTACAGAGAAAATGGATGGGTTCAACGACCACAATTTCCTGCCCCTGTTCATAGACAAGTACAGGGAGCTGCCCTGTCTGTGGCAAGTCAGACACCCCCACTATAATCACAAACAGAAGAGGCAGGCAGCGCTGGAGAAACTGCTGGAGTTGGTGAAGCCGGTGGTCCCCACAGCAACCATCCCTTATTTGAAAGCTAAAATTGGTGGCCTGAGGAGCACTTATCTTAGGGAGCGCAAGAAGGTCACAGATTCCCAGAGATCCGGAGCTGCAGCAGATGACATTTATGTCCCCAGGCTGTGGTACTATGAGAGACTGCGATTTCTGTCAGACCACACTGAAGTCAGGGAATCCCTCTCTACTCTTCCTTCCACTCTTCCTTCCATCCCAGCTGAGGCTTCCGATGTCCAACCTGGGCCTTCCAGCCAGGAAGAAATGGAGGAGCCCAGCTGGAGTCAGGTATAGCATTCTTCTACAGATTTCTGGTCAATAAATAAATGATGTTTATTAGATGTTATTATTGATCACTAATTGCTGATTAAAAAAAGTGCTTTACATATCAATAGACAGTAGTGGGCACCCAAAATTGGGAAAAGAATGAAAACTGCTGGGCTCAGAAGGATAGTCTGTTATATTTGTTAACATTCAATTTGCAGCAGTCAGGAGGTGAAAATTGTGTGTGATTGATGAATAAAAAACTAAAACTATGTCCCTTTTTCATACACAGGAAGACCTCAGCCAGGAGGAGGCTGTGGAATGTGGCAGTCAGGAGGAGGCGGGGATTAGTGTCAGCCAGGAGGAGGCGGGGCTAAGTGGCAGCCAAGAGAAGCCTGGGACAAGTCGCAGCCTGACTGAGTCTCAGGTCCCTCCCCTCCGCCTGCCATATAAACGAGCCAGGAAGGCCACTCCGAGTCCCGTGCAGGATTCAGCATACAGGCTGATCCAGGAGGCTTCGGCGTCCCTCCGAGCCTTCCCCAGTCCTGAAGAGGCCTTTGCCTGCATGGCTGCCACAAAATTGCAGGGCATGCAGGAGGGCCAACGCAAGATCTCTGAGGACCTGATTTATAAAGTCCTTCGTAAGGGGGAGAGTGGGGAACTGACACACAAGACGGATGTCATTGAGAGGGACGATCCTCCTCCTCCTCCTGCTGCCACAACTCCACCACCACAGCCAAAGCCTGTAAGGAAGCGTGGAAAGAAGACCAAAGAGTGATGACCTGGGTTCAGTCTGGTCTGACAGAAGATGCAGTCTCTTGTATGACCACAGCCTGGGGACACAGATGTCATCTGCTGCTTTCCGGATCTCTGGGACTTCTGGACCAGACTGCCCTCCCTTATGATATGGACTCCTCAGGCCACCAATTTTGCTTTTAAATAATTGATGTCTGCCCTGGGGGTCCAAGGCTTCGCCCACTTCTGCAGTTTCTCCAGCGTTGCCTCCCTCTTTGTTTATAGTTGTGACCCCTTAATAAAATTTTTTTAGGTAAATTCTACTCTCCTGTGTGTGTTTTCATCCAAAAAGGACAGTTTGTTGGTGAGGATTCAGGTACATTTCTAAAGTACAATGTGAAATTAACAAGGGACAACAACACCAAACAATCTCCTACAGATTAAATAGAACAACATATTAGTGGTGTTGTGGGAACTTGTCACCAAAAACACACACAAACATTTTCGGGAGTACAAATCAAAATCACCAAAAAATAAAAAAATAAAAAAGAGAAACACAAAAAAAGATTCTACATTAAAGTCCAAAAATAAAAAAAAATTTTGTTGTCAGATGTGAGAAATCTAAATATATTGAGGGAATCCCGATAAATAGTAACGAAATAAGTTTGTGAGAAGTGTGTGTGAATATGAGCATCAAAACTACTTAATTCTTGTCACATTATAAAGAAGAAGAGAGTGCGCTGTATTAAACCATTTTGAACATTGCAGCGTGACGAAAGTGCTGTATCCATTCCGAACGCTACGTTTACCAGAACGAGCTGTCCCGTGTCGGAATTTCTTCTGAGCATGCGTGGCACTTTGTGCGTCGGAACAGGCCACACACGGTCGGAATTGACGCGATCGGATTTTGTTGTCGAAAAATTTTATCTCCTGCTGTCCAACTTTGTGTGTCGGAAAATCCGATGGAAAATGTCCAATGGAGCCCACACACGGTCGGAATTTCCGACAACACGCTCCGATCGGACAATGTCCATCGGAAAATCCGACCGTGTGTACGGGGCATTAGAGTTTTTCAGGCAGGCTTCATGAGGTACGTAAATGGCCTACATCTATAACAAGGGCATTATTCAACTTTGATCAAAGCTGTACAGCTTGTTTTTATCTACAGACATCACTTATCTGCATAGGCAGTTTTTTGGGTAAAGGTGAACTATGGGGTTAATTTACTGAAGGCAAATCCACTTTGCACTACAAATGCACTTGAAAGTGCAGTCACTAAAGATCTGAGGGGAACATGCAAGAAAATAAAAAACAGCATTTTTGCTTGTACATGATTGGATGATAACATCAGCAGAGCTTCCACTCATTTCAGATCTTCCCCTCAGTTCTACAGTGACTGCACTTCCTTTAGTAAATCAACCCCTATGACTTTAAACCATAGCTCCCAACTGTCCCTGATTTCGAAGGACTGTCCCTGATTTGGAACAATGTCCCTCTGTCCCTCATTCCTCCTCATTTGTCCCTCATTTTGGTCTGATCTATACAGATGTTTTTAAAATGCACTTTTTATCTATCAAAAAGTGTTTTCCAGCACTAAACCTTTCATCTGATTTCTAAATTGCTGCATTTGTAAATTCCAAAAGCCATTATAAAGGAATAGTAGTGGTAAAAATAGCACTTGTGGGTTTAGCCAATCTTGTTTTTTTTTTTGCACAATTCTCCTTTAAGGGGGCGTGGCAAGGGGCATGTCCTATGCTTGCATGCATTTGCTGATAGGTGTCCCTCATTCCCATCTCAAAAAGTTGGGAGGTATGTTTTAAACTGAGGGTTCAATTGTGCTTTGACTGTACTAGAGAACATTGAGGTTGCCTGTCCTGCCAAACTGGACTGTGCTGCATGGCAGATCTGCATACATATTTGTACTGGATAGACAGAAAGACAAATGCTTTGGCAGGTAATACAGCTCCTATATATGTACAGTATATCATCTGTGTATTTAGCTATTTGTCTTGTGTTTAGCTTTAGGTCAGAATAACTCCTAATTTGCACAGTTCAGTAAGTGAGTCAAAAAGTATTAAACTGGTCATAAGTGGCTTGAATTTTAGTCATTTCCTGTAAGCACCAAAACGAATTGGCCAAATAGTGACTACATCCCATCAGACGTTCACGTAGTAAGGTAATTATGGGGGAACAAACACGGGCCTTTATATGAGACATGTATCCACTAATAAATAAGGTACGTATATATCTTTTGTGTAAACTATAAATATATCCATTGGTAAGTATAGTACATATGTATCATTGGTATAACTATAAATAACAAAACGTATACAAGAAAGAACAAATGTTGATTGTAATAGTACATTCCAGCCAAAAAATAGTACAGAATTAAAAACATAGGTCAGAAAATTGCACACAAGAGCATCACATGGGAATCATAGCATTCATAAAATGTGTACCAGTAAAAACTGCACAGACACAAAATAACAAAATAGGGGTAACTGTTATGCCCCGTACACACGGTCGGACATTGATCAGACATTCCGACAACAAAATCCTAGGATTTTTTCCGATGGATGTTGGCTCAAACTTGTCTTGCATACACACGGTCACACAAAGTTGTCGGAAAATCCGATCATTCTGAACGCGGTGACGTAAAACACGTACGTCGGGACTATAAATGGGGCAGTAGCCAATAGCTTTCATCTCTTTATTTATTCTGAGCATGCGTGGCACTTTGTGCATCGGATTTGTGTACACACGATCGGAAATTCCGACAACGGATTTTGTTGTCGGAAAATTTTATAGCAAGCTCTCAAACTTTGTGTGTCGGAAAATCCGATGGAAAATGTGTGATGGAGCCCACACACGGTCGGAATTTCCGACAACAAGGTCCTATCACACATTTTCCGTTGGAAAATCCGACCGTGTGTACAGGGCATTAAACATATTAGAATTGCTTACCAATAATGGTTGGTAGTTGGATGCTCTACGCGTTACGTGAAAAAAATTCTCTTACTTCGGAGCGGGTGCAAGCCTTATATTGATCAGTTAAAACTGTACACAGTGTGAATAGCCAGGGGTGGACTATTTACGGCTTGCACCCACTCCTGAGGGAAGTGAGTTTTTTAATGACCATTATTGGTCATCAATTCTAATATGTACGATTCTAATTCTAATATGTAATTCTAATATAATAAGAGCCAACAGCCATGCAAAGTGTCGGTTGCAACCTCTCAAAGGGGGATGTTTATAGATCCTATATATCGTATTCCAAGAACATAAGCAAAAATATTATATAGTGTTAGCGAATCAACCAAAACTGGATTTGCATATTATTCTTATAACATATCACACAAGTGATGTCTTTCAGTTTATCGAACAAAGAAGTCACCTGGATGAGAAGCAAAATATTTTCGAATTGTTGGACTTGATTTGCTACCTCTACTTACAGTACATGATCTGGATGACTAAAAACCATCATAGACCAGTAAAAATGTTTTTTATTTATACTGCAGATTTATGAATTCAGTCAAAAATATGTGTGGAAAGAATTATACAAAAGTCTCAGAATTTGTTCTTCTAGGATTTGGAAACCTCCACACATTAAATGTTGTATTGTTTATAGCCTTCCTAATCATCTTTATATTCACTATCACAGGAAATCTTCTGATCATTGTATTAGTATCCATCACCCCAGCCCTTCAGACACCCATGTATTATCTCCTAAGTCATCTCTCTTTTTCGGACCTGTTGATGTCAACCAACATTCTTCCAAACATGCTTGGCAGTCTTCTTCTTGGGGAGAAAATAATTACATACTGTGGCTGCATCACACAATTTTATTTTTTCTGTGCAACAACCATTACAGAATGTCTCCTCCTCGCAGTCATGTCCTATGATCGGTACTTGGCCATCTGTAACCCTTTGAGATATGCCAGTATCATGGACATGATGTTTTGTGTCAATCTTTCAGCTTGGCCATGGCTGTTGGGTTTTACATTGAATCTTATAGGCGTTTTGACTCTGTCAAATTTTGACTTTTGTGCTGATAATGTCATTGACCATTTCTACTGCGACCTCTCCCCTCTTCAGAAGCTCTCTTGTTCAGACACCTCTTTGGTTGAACTTGAAGCTTTTGTCTATTCCATACCAACATTTGTTTTTCCATGTGGTTTTATCATGGTGACTTACATCCACATCTTCCATACTATTCTCAGCATACTGTCCACAACAGGCAAACAGAAAGCATTTTCAACCTGCAGTTCTCACCTTTTTGTGGTGGGGACATTTTATGGGACACTGATAGCTAAATACATGATACCTTCTAAAGGACACTCTTTGCTTATCAATAAGATTGTATCTTTACTTCACACTGTGTTTACTCCTTTATTTAACCCTATTATATATAGTCTGAAGAACCAAGATATCAGGACAGCACTTCAAAAACTCTCTTGAGCCTAATAAACATGATCTGAAAATCAGATGAAAAATACCGCTTTCGAAGCAATCATCATTAGTACATAGCTTTCGAGAGCGGAAAAATGACAGTTCATCCAAAATTATCCAAAGGGACAAACACGAAATTTTTTCTCGTACGATACAAGATTGTACGATTTTCGTTTAATCAGTACAGTTTTTGTCCTAAAATACAATACAAGTACAATATAATACATTACATCACTTCGGAAGTTGTATTCTGTTGTACAAGATTTTTCGTAAGTTGAGTAACCTTTTTTTTCAATATGAGAAAAACAAAACAAAACAAAAAGTGAACGATCATTTATCTAATATTCTCATTGTGTACAGAAATAATCTCTTTTAATGAATGTTAATAGCAGTAACAGGGTGGTGGGGATTATAGAGGTGCCCAGAACAAGGAAAATACATAGATATAGTAAATTAGAAATTTTATTACCTAAAACAACAATACATGTGGTGTTCAGTAAAATTATTAGCAGAGCATATTTACAAATAGTTTAGCTGGTCATTTATATCCGTATACATAAGGTGGTCAATATTGGATGTCTGTCAGGAAAGGTTCCCTCCACTGGTAATATCTATCATTTGGCGTGCAGTACTGAGGTCCACCAGCAGGTGTCTCCTGGCAGTTTGGAACTGTCAGGAGAGCCTTTCCCTGCTGGTATTATGTGATCTTTGGTCCGCAGTACTGGCTTCCACCAGCGGGTGGTTCCTGGCAGTGTGGGGCCGACATTACCTCTTGCAATCAGGCATCACCTGAGTCTGATTTAGATGTGTATAAATAACCGGCAAGAGCACACACACCTGGCCCTGGTATTGTCCTTGTGCCCTGACCTGCAGCCTGTTTATCTGTGATCCTGATCCTGAACCTGAACCCTGATTCCTGTATCCTGTATCCTGAACCTGTTTGTATCTGTTCCTGTATCCCTGGATCCTTGCACTGCAGCCTGATCCCCTCCATCTTGTTCCCTGTCTGTTTACTCCTGGCCCCCCATCTGCTGATTTCCTGTTTATAACCCTGGCCTGGCTTGACTGTGATTCTGGTACTCCCTTTTGCTATATATAGTGGTTGGTTTATTATCACTGTTTGGTTGTTTGGTTTGTTCACTCTGTTTGTATTGGTGGTGGGTTCACATTTGTATGAATGTACTTTAATAAACTTACTTTCACCTATTTATGTCTGGTTCGCTCTGTCGCAGTCACACAGTTCTGGTCACATCTGGTTTATGACAATGTCATATACCAACATGTTTCCCCAACAGTAGCTTCTTCAGGAGTTTTTTTTTACCACCAATTTCAATACAGTTTAGAGGAGTCTCAAGGAAAACACACCAGGCCAGTCCACAGATTAAGGAGGGGGAGGTTCTGTGTGACCACAGGGGATAAATGAGGACCATAAAGACTCTGCTATGGGTAAGTATTAATGCAGGTGCGCCAGGGAGTGATTGCAGTCATAGGATGTAATACCATCACATATGGATCACTTATACTATGCAGCACACAAAAACAGTGGTCACCCCTGCCCTCCCTTTTAATTAATGGTTCTTTTCTGATAAACTGATATACCATCTGCACTGACTTCTTATCAGGAACCATGAATCAGACCGAGACAGAAGTATAATTAAATCACACTTGTTTAATAATAACTATAATAAGGTAAACAGAGTAATGCCGCATACACATGAGCGGACTTTCCGGCGGACTTGGTCCGACGGGATTAGTCCGACGGACAATTCGATTGTGTGTGGGCTCCAGCGGACTTTTTTTCCCCCAAAAGTCCGACGGACCTAGAAATAAAACATGTTTCAAATCTGTCCGACGGAAAAGTCCGCTCATCTGTATGCTAGTCCGACGGACTAAAACCGACACTAGGGCAGCTATTGGCTACTGGCTTTGAACTTCCTTATTTTAGTCCGGTCGTACGTCATCACGTACGAATCCGTCGGACTTTGGTGTGATCGTCTGTAGGCAAGTCCGTTCATTTGAAAGTCTGGTGGACCTACGCTGCAATGTCCGTCGGAAAGTCCGCCCGTGTGTATGTGGCATAAGCGTAGTCAAAACAAGCCAGGGTTCAGTAACCGGATAGGGTAGTCAGCCAAGCAAATGTCAGAGAGCCAGAGATGTACGTAGTAGTACAGCAAGCAGGATCAGGAGCCAGAAGGAACGTCAGCCAAGCAAGTCTTCAACAGGAACACAGGAGAAAGTCTCTGTGATGTTGGCAAAGGCGAAGGCAGAGATCAATTGAGCTGGACGACTTTATGTAGGCAGGACTGATGAGCAGAATCAACATCAACAGCTGGGTAACTGTGGAGAGAGATGGGAGCTGGCAATTAGAGAAGGAAGGGTTGAGCCCAGCCCTGACAGTACCTCCTCCTCAACGACCCCTCCCCCTCTCCCTCGGAGGACCACCGGGCTTGAGGGGAAAACGTCTATGGAAATCATGGAGGAGGACAGGGGCATGTACGTCCGAAGATGAGATCCAATAGCGTTCCTCCGGACAGTACCCCTTTTAATGCACCAGGTACTGTATGCGCCCAAGGAACCTATGGGAGTCAACAATGGATTGTACTTCATACTCCTTATGGTTCTCAACCTGTATAGGGTGAGGACGTGGCACCGAGGTGGTAAAGTGATTGCAGACCAAAGGTTTCAATAAGGAGACACGAAACACATTTGAGATGCGCATACTAGGAGGAAGGTCAAAGGCATAAGCCACTGGGTTAATCCTGCGAAGGATACGGAAAGGCCCGATAAACCGAGGTGCATGCTTCAAAGAAGGAACACGAAGTTGGAGGTTGCGAGACGACAGCCAGACTCTGTCCCCAACCTGGTAGGAAGGTGTAAGCAGGCGTCTGCGGTCAGCATGGAGTCTGTACCTATCCTTAGCATGTTGCACAGCCTCCTGAACACCTGAACTTGTGCCCAAGTGGAACGAAGACCACGGAGATGCTCCTCTAATGCAGGAATACTCTGCGGAACAAACGAGTCAGGCAACATGGAAGGTTGGATGCCATAATTTGCCATAAACGGGTACAATCGGGAAGCAGAATTCAAGGCACTGTTGTGAGCAAACTCTGCCCACGGTAATAGGTCTGACCAGTTGTTATGACCAGAAATATAGCAATGTAAGAATTGCTCCAAGGACTTATTGGCTCGTTCTGTGGCCCCATTAGACTGCGGGTGATACGCAGAGGAGAAAGCAAGCTGAATTCCTAACTGTGCACAAAAGACTTGCCACAACCGGGAGACAAACTGACTACCCCTGTCCGAAACAATTACCTTGGGTAGCCCATGTAAGCGAAAGATCTCCCGAGCAAAAATGGAAGCCAGTTCCTTAGAAGTGGGCAACTTCTTAAGTGGAATACGACACATCTTTGAGAACTGGTCAACCACCATAAGGATAACAGTGTTGCCTTGGGAGTTGGGTAACTCCACAATGAAATCCATAGACAGGTGGGTCCAGGGCCTCTCTCCATTGGGTATGGGTTGTAGGAGGCCAACTGGAAGGTGTTGTGGAGTCTTGCTCTGAGCACACACGGAACAGGCAGCTAGGAAGGCAGTTACATCAGCCCGTAGACTAGGCCACCAGAATTGTTGGGAAATGGCCCAAATGAGTTGATCCTACCCAGGGTGGCCAGCTGCCTTGGGAGAATGGTAAGTCTGGAGCACGGCAGTATGGAGACTCTCTGGGACAAAGCAGCGGTCACAAAGTTTCTCAAGAGGAGTATGGACCTGAGCAGCAAGAATGTTGTCACCCGAAGGAGAAGTAAGACTGGTGGGAACCGTAGCCAGAATACAATCAGGAGAAATCACAGGAACCATAACCGACTCAAACTTGGAAGTGGAGGAAAATTGTCGTGACAAGGTGTCTGCCCTTACATTTTTAGTACCGGGTAAGAATGAGACAATGTAATTAAAACTCGACAAGAAAAGAGCCCATCGTGCCCTTCTGGGAGAGAGGCGCTTAGCCTCAGACAAGAATGTGAGATTCTTATGGTCAGTAAGAATGAGAACTGGCACAGTGCTACCTTCAAGGAGATGTCTCCATTCTTTCAGAGCTAAAATGATCACCAACAGCTCTCTGTCACCAATCTCGTAATTGCACTCTGCAGGTGACAATTTCTTGGAAAAGTAGCCACACAGATGCATAGTGCTCTCAGAGTTAGGACGTTGAGACAGAAGGGCGCCAACTCCAGTCTCAGAAGCATCAACTTCTAGGATAAAAGGCAATGTAGGATCAGGATATGCCAACACAGGAGCAGAAACAAAGGCAGTCTTGAGACTCTCAATGGCCTGAATGGACTCCGGAGACCAACTCTGTGGGTTACCGTCCTTTCTGGTCATATCAGTCAGGGGCTTGATCAGAGACGAGAAGTTACGAATAAACTTCCGATAATAGTTGGCAAAGCCCAGGAAACACTGCAGAGGACATAAACCCACGGGTCGGGGCCACTGTATGACTGCCGAAAGTTTCTCTGGGTCCATCGAAAAACCAGCAGTGGAAATGACATAGCCCAGGAATTTAATCTGTTCACGATGGAACTCACACTTCTCCAGTTTACAATAGAGATTGCTTTCGCTTAGTTTCTGAAGCACACGACAGACATCTGTGTGGTGGCTCTCCAGGGACTCGGAAAATATGAGGATATCATCGAGATAAACCACCACACATAACTGCAACAAATCTCGGAGGACATTGTTTGGCACCAGGTAGGTCAATTGTGCAATCATAAGGTCGGTGTGGAGGCAAACTATCGGCTTGACCTTTGTCAAAGACATCGCTAAAATCGTGGTACTCCTCTGACAGGGAGGAGAGTGAAGATGTACACAGGACCTTGGCTACCTTCTGGAAGCATGTCTCACTGCATTGGGGTGACCAGGAGAGAACCTCAACCTTGGAATTGGATTATGTCATGGTGAAGAGCCCCTATGGCCATGGACAATGGACCCGTCTCATGAGTCACATGGGCAGGCTGTAGAGGTCTCCCGTCAAGAGCCTCAATGGCAAGTGGAGTGTCACGCAGCTGCAGTGGAATCAAGTGCTGCGATACAAAGGCAGCATCTATGAACAGGCCTGCAGTCCCAAAGTCGATTAGAGCCTGTATCTCAATAGACGACTCAGCCCAAGTAAGGGTGACCGAAACCAGGGGCTTACCCTTCTGGATAAATGGGGATGAAACAACGCCACCTAAGGTTTGTCCATGACAGGACCTCAAGGTCACGTGGGACAGATAGGACAAGACTTCAAAAAGTGACCTGCCTGGCCACAATAAAGGCACAATCTCTCCCTCTTTCCTTAAGGCTCTCTCATCCGCAGAGAGACTCGTGAAGCCCAAGTGCATGGGATCATCTTCACTGAGCGAATCAGTACCAGAAAGCATGGAAGGTGAGGGAGGCACGGGTGGGACTGCAAAGCTTGGAGGCAAAGGTACAGGAGGCTTCCGCAGACGCTCCTTAAAAGAGAGTCTTTCTCTGAGTCTGGAGTCAATGAGGATGGCAAACATGATCAACCTCTCCAGCTCAGTGGGTTTATCTCGGGCTGCTATCTCACCCTTGATGGAATCCGAGAGACCTTGAGAAAAAGCAGCCTCATTGTTCCAAGCAACCTCTGCTGCCAGAGCATGGAATTCAATGGTGTAGTTGTCAACAGTTCTCCTTGACAACGTTCTTTTAAAGGAGGTCACAAAGTCATCTCAAAGTAAATCTCAACCTGGTTAAGAAACCCTCTGCACTGAACTGGATCGCCCCCAAATCGCAGGGGAAGCAGGTGGAACCAGACATACTTTTTATAGAGGTAATACTCGAGGCGAGTGCCTGCACAGAGACTGGTGCAGCAGCAGGGACGGCCTGAAACTCAGGTTGTACCGGAGCAGCCACAGTGGGAGTTTCCAGGTGAGCTGTGCGACTCAGGAGTGTTTGTAGCGCTATGGCAAACTGATCCATGCGGTGATCTTGCTCATCCAATCTGGAAAAAATATTACCAACAAGTCGATTGACTGTATCTTCTTAATTCATGGCCTTCGTCTACTATCAGGAACCATGAATCAGACCGAGACAGAAGTATAGTTAAATCACACTTGTTTAATAATAATAATAATAAGGTAAACAGAGTAAGCGTAGTCAAAACAAGACAGAGTTCAGTAACCGGATCGGGTAGTCAGCTAAGCAAATGTCATTGAGCCTGAGATAAACATAGTAGTACAGCAAGCAGGATCAGGAGCCAGAAGGAACGTCAGCCGAGCAAGTCTTCAACAGGAACGCAGGAGAAAGTCTCTGTGATGTTGACAAAGGCGAAGGCAGAGATCAAGTGAGCAGGACGACTTTAAGTAGGCACGACTGACGAGCAGAATCAACAACAGCTGGGTAACTGTGGCGAGAGATGGGAGCTGGCAATTAGCCGACAGCTGGGTGGCCAGCTCAGAGAAGGAAGGGCTGAGCCCAGCCCTGACACTTCTCATGTCTGCACACCTGCTTTGCCCATTATCAAGAGTTCCTACTATCCCATCTGGATTTCTTTTCTTTTTATTTATGTAGAGTTCTGTCCCAGGTAGACGAAATGTAGCTTTTGGTTCTGCTGTATTCAGTGGAGCAGTACTCTATTCTCTAGGTCTGATCAGGTTTCCCAAGTTTTGTGGTTGATTGTTCCTGCTTCCAGAAATAGACTGGGTGGATCAATCTTTGGGTTATGAATATTTATCTGGCCTCACCCAGAAGGTGGCTGATGAGAAGAAAAATGTTTGGGAAGCCTGTTCAGTAGAGTCATTCTCCTGGGGCTGCTGCCACTAGGAGGCAGCCTGTTTGTATACTGAAGAGTTGTTAGGCTTTAGCATTTACCTGGCTGAGGGTTTGAAGGAACTTGGATTGAAAGATATTTGCTGGATGGCATCACCTGTGGAAGCTGGTATGGAGAAGGTCCTTTTCCCTAACTGAGGTGTGTTGCATGGAAGTCGGGTGGCTGACAACTGTTCTTGGACATTGTCAGTGGGACTTTGATTTGGAGCTCCAGGTGTGCATTTGAATTGAAGATTAAAGCCAGAGGTTGCTGTAAGTGAAGACACCTTTAGACAGGAAGTGTGTTACTGGACAAATCACCAGGTTAAAAAAAAGAAGTTTTAAAAAAAATGTAATGCAACATTTAAAGGGGTTGTAAAGGTAATTTTTTTTTTCTTTAAAAATAACAAACATGTTATACTTACCTTCACTGTGCAGCTCGTTCTGCACAGAGTGGCCCCGAACCTGCTCTTCTGGGGTCCCTCGGCGGCTGTCTCAGCTCCTCCCCGCAATAACTACCCACCTTAATGCGAGCTCCCTCACATGGTGGTTAATTATTGCGGGCGCGCTCCCGTGATACAGCCGGCGGCTATAGCCGCTCGCTGTATCACTCGGCCCCCCCCCCGGCGCGCCGCGTCTTTGGATGTGATTGACAGCAGCGCGAGCCAATGGCTGCGCTGCTTTCAATCCATCCACTATAGCCAATCAGCGACCAGGCTGATCGGCTGAATGGAGGTCAGGAACAAGCGGCCGAGTTTCGAGGTGTCAGGTAAGTGAAACGGGGGGGCTGGGGGCGGCGGTATTATCAAAAGTTTTTTCACCTTAATGCATAGAATGCATTAAGGTGAAAAAATGTATACCTTTACAACCCCTTTAAGGATTGGTAAGCTGTAATACAGTATATTACATTGTTGGTTTTGGTTTTAAATTGTCTTGGAGATTTTATAGCTAGGCAACTCCTATCCTCATATTGACCAGTAGTTCCAAATTAATAACTGATGCAGTAGGGAACCAACTCAAAAACATACACTCAGAATCTATCCAAATAACTGTTCTACTTATTTACATTTTTTTCATAACCATGCTTATGTAGGTATCACATATATTCTACAATTTTTCTTTTAAGGTAACAAGGGACATAGCATAGACATAGGCTAATCTGACTTGAAAGAATGCAAATAGGTAATGAAAACATTATTAGTGCTTTGTGCACAATGAGTGCAGTGTGCAAAACACAAGCAAAGCACACAAAATGAAATACACTTTTATACAGAATTTCAAAATTCTTATACAAAATACAGTTGAACCTCGGATTGCGAGTAACGCGGTTAACGAGCATTTTGCAATATGAGCACTGTATTTTTAAAAATCGTAACTCGGTTTGCGAGTGTTGTCTCGCAAAATGAGCACGATTCAGGCCAAAGCGGTGTGCAGTACCGCTTTTGGCCTGAGGTAGGGGGGCGCCAGAGCCGAGCAGAGCCGAACGTCGCCGATCGCCGGCGATCGGTGCCGTTCGGAAATGCACAGAAAGGCCCGAGGACAGCACGGCTGACCTCGGCAAATCTCGGGTAGGAAGTCTTTCCGAGTTTTGCCAATGTCAGCCGAAGTGTCCTTGGGCCTTTTCGGCCATTTCCGAGGCTGTTCGGCACGCCCCCCGCCTCTGGCCGAATGCGGTATTGCATCCCATTGAAGTCAGTGCGGAATGAATTATTTTAATTTCCATTGATTTCAATGGGAAAACTCGCTTTGATATGAGAGTACTTTGGATTACGAGCATACTCCTGGAATGGATTATGCTTGTAATCCGAGGTTCCACTGTATAGCATTGTATGCCCCATTTTGGTACCATACTGTAAGTAGTGACAAAATGATTATGAAATCAGTATAGGTCCATGCAGTTGCTGAAATTTGGAATCCGTTTGTGTCCATAACAGGTAAACATCTGCTAGTCCCAATGTAGTTAAAGCAAAAAATCCACAGAAGACACTGGATACCCCCTGTACTCTTCAGTAGGCAGAGAGTATAATCTTCATGGTCTTCCACCAGTACAGTCATAACCAAAGTGTTCAGTATTTGACAGTTCCAGGAGTGTCAAGTACCTGTGTCACCCACTGTGCTGAGTGATTTCCCCCATCAGCGGGTGCTCTGGACTGATGAATCAAAATTTGAAATATTTGGCTGTAGCAGGAGGCAGTTTGTTAGCAAAGGGCTGGAGAGCAGAACAATAATGAGTGTCTGGAGGCAACAGTGAAGCATGGTGGAGGTTCCTTGTAAGTTTGGGGTTGCATTCCTGCAAATGGTGTTGGAGATTTGGTCAGAACCAATGGTGTCCTCAATGCTGAGATATACAGGCATATACTTATCCATCATGCCATACCATCAGGGAGAGGTGTGACTGCCCCCAAATTTATTCTGGACCATGACCCCAAACATACAGCCAATGTCATTAAGAACTATCTACAGTGTAAAGAAGAACAAGGTGTCCTGGAAGTGATGGTTTGGCCTCTACAGAGCCCTGATCCCATCATCGGTCTGTCTGGGATTACATGAAGAGACAGCAGAATTTCAGGCAGCCTACATCTACAGAAGATCTGTGGTTAGTTCTCCAACATATTTGGAACAACTGACCTGCCAAGTTCCTTCAAAAACTGTGTGCAAATCTACCTAGAAGAATTAATGAATTGATGCTGTTTTGAAGGCAAAGGGTGGCCACTCCAAATATTGATTTGATTTGTATTTCTCTTCTGTTCACTTTCTGTTTTGTTAATTGATAAAATAAACTATTAACACTTTCATTTCTGAAAGCATTCATAATTTGCAGCACTTTTTTCACACCTGTCCTAAACCATTGCACGGTAGTGTACATCTTTTTAGCACATATAGAAGATATCTGTTTATTTTTTAAAAAATGCAGTATATTAATATTTTTAGTTTGAGGTTTAGATAAACTTTAATATTTGATGTATATTTACTTTCTCATAACTAGCAAAATTGCTTTTTAATTCCTTGTATACTAAGAATAGATTTAATTAGGTAATAAAATAGACAAAGCCTACCACAGAGGGACCTTGTCTACAATGCCTAGAAACTGAAATATGAATTGTAGAAAATATATAAGAGGAAGATCAAACAATTCTCTGTGGCATATAGCCCAAGAAGAGTTTGGCTTTATGTGATCACATCAGTGTTACTTGTGGGTTTTATGAGCTTTTATAGCTATTATCTCACTTTACAGATTGTAGGAAGACATTTAAAATTATTTTGTCACCAACAAATGAGTGTCTGGACATACTGGGCTGTATTCACCAATCTGGTATGATATTTAGTTGATATTACAACATTGCCAACCGGCCAATTATGACATTCCTCTCCTACATGTAAAAATCTGTGTTTTTTTTTTTTGCTAGGAAATTACTTCAACCCCCAAACATTATATATATATATATATATATATATATATATATATATATATATATATATATATATATATATTTATTTATTTATTTTTTTTTAACAGAGACCCTAGTAAATAAAATGCTATTCCTTGCAATTTTTTATGTCACACGGTATTTGCGCAGCAATTTTCAAATTCAATTGTATTTAAAAAAAAAAACACTTTCATGAATTTAAAAAAACCAAAACATAATATTCACCCCAATTTTTTTTTACCCAGTGGCGATCAAATACCAACAAAAGAAAGTTTTATTTGTGTGAAAAGAATTATATAAATTTCATTTGTGTACAGCGTTATTGACCGCGCAATTGTCAGTTAAAGTAAAGCAGTACCAAAAAGCAAAAAATGGCCTTGTCATGAAGGGGGGTAAATCTATCCTAAACTTATCCTTGCCATCATGGGTGGCACAGTGGTGTAGTGGGTAGCACTCTCGCCTAGCAGTAAGAAGGGTCGCTGGTTCGCATCCCAACCACGAAACTACCTGCCTGGAGTTTGCATGTTCTCCCTGTGCCTGTGTGGGTTTCCTCCCACACTCCAAAGACATGCTGGTAGGTTATTCGGATCCTGTCTAAATTGTCCCTAGTATGTATGAATGTGAGTTAGGGACCTTAGATTGTAAGCTCCTTGAGGGTAGGGACTGATGTGAATGTACAATGTATATGTAAAGCGCTGTGTAAATTGACAGCGCTATATAAGTACTTTAAATAAAGAAAAATAAAATAAAAGTTCGGAGGAACATGCTGAGCACCTGTCCTTGCCATCAGTCCAGCAAACAGAATGGGGTCCCGCCATGCACCTAGCACAGACCTCATGCATGCACTTATTAACTCCTTACTTCCCTTCAGTTCTGGTTGCTGCTGTAGTCTGACCGCTAGGGAGGGAGTCAGTACATCGACCTCCTCGCTACCAGAGGATCCGTTACCCTACCAGGTACAACGCTTCACGACTGGTTGCTTAGTGTCTTGAACTAGTGCTTGGTTAGTCTTAGCAACTACACTCCTCTTGCTTGTCTTGCTGCCTTAACCCTTCTGTAGCAGTATTACCTAATAACCCTTTGTGCTTTACAGACCCTCGTTCTTTAGATACGTCAGAACCAACATGTACCTCTTTAATAACTTTAGGCCAGACTCAGAACGATTGATGCAACTTTACTAAAGAGATTTCAACATTACAACACAACATGAACAGAGTCTAAACCCTAATCCTAACTAGAGCTGTGTGATTGCCCAGACATACCTCTGCAAGGTAGTAGTCCATTGTGGCACTTCCCATGCTTGGATGTCCTCCTGGAACTTTGGTGCCTCTAACAGACTACAAGACCCAGTAGTCCTTCTTCACAGTGTAGGCCAAGACTGCAAACCGACCCAAGAGCCCTGGACCTCAGCCTTACCCATTTTTATACCACAGGTGGGCTGGCTGGGACCAAAAAGCCCAGGAACTGAGCACACAGCACTTAATCCTCAGCCTCAGCCTGGGCTAGCCTCTAACTAAGGCTTTTCCACCTAGGGTGCCTTCAGGTTTCTTCAGGGGTGCCTTGGAAAAATGCCTAGAAATCGTCCAAAACTGTATACAAGTCAGTGGGTGGGTCAAGCCTGCCTTTTAGTTATGCAAAGCCACAGGTTTTCATTGTGCATCATTACAGCCTTCTAGCCGCCAGTGTCCTAATAACCAATAACATCATCAGTTGATAAGCACTCCATCAGCACTGGGCTGTTGGAGAGTGTTGGAGAGAAACCGAGGAAGAAGAGAAACATTGGAATGTTAGTCAGCACCATGACTGGGTGTATTTGTTTTGGAATAATAAATTACCTCCAATGTTGGGTGTCCTACTTGCGTCAATGCCACTGCCTTATGTAAAACTATTAGTTTTGTTTTTTACATTTTAGAATGGGGTGCCTCGAGGTTGTGCAGAATTTTGCCTTGACTTAAAAAGGTTGAGAAACACTGCTCTAACTTAATAGGGTAGACATATTACAACCTGCTTACAGATATAAGACACACACTAATGTGGCTCTGTATTCATTCATACAGTCAGGGGTGGCCCATCCATTAACCGGTTCAATACCGGGCCTTTTCACCCCCTTCCTTCCCAGACCAATTTTTAGTTTTCAGAGCTGTTGCACTTTAAACGACAATTGCGCAGTCGTGCGACGTTGTACCCAAACAAAATTGATGTCCTTTTTTCCCCACAAATAGAGATTTCTTTTGGTGGTATTTGATCACCTCTGCGGTTTTTATTTTTTGCGCTATAAACAAAAGAAGAGCGACAATTTTTAAAAAAACACAATATTTTTTACTTTTTGCTGTAATAAATATCCCAATGTAAAAAAAAAAGAAAAAAAAATTTTTCCTCAGTTTCGGCCGATACATATTCTTCTACATATTTTTGGTAAAAAAAATCGCAATAAGTGTATATTGATTGGTTTGCGCAAAAGTTATAGCGTCTATAAAATACGGGATAGATTTATGGCATTTTTAAAAAGTATTTATTTATTTATTTATTATACTAATAATAGCGGCGATCGCAATTTTTTTTCGTGACTGCAACATTATGGCGGACACATCGGACACTTTTGACACATTTTTGGAACCATTCACATTTATACAGCGATCAATGCTATAAAACTGCATTGATTACTGTGTAAATGTGACAGGCAGTGAAAGGGTTAACCACTAGGGGGACACAAGGGGTTAAATGTATTTCCTAGGGAATGCTTCTAACTGTAGGGGGCGGGGACGTACAAGGGGAGGAGACCGATCAGTGTTCCGCTGTTCTGGGAACACAGATCGCTCTCCTCTGAGCTGACAGGACGTGGATCTGTGTGTTTACGGGCAATCGCGGGTGCCCGGCGGACATCGCGACCACCGGGCACACGCACGGGTCCCGAGCAACGCGGCGGGCGCCCGCGCGCGCCCCCTAGGTGACCGGGAAACCGAGGCCGTCATATGACGTCCACCCAGGATGGGAGATCCCATCTGTGGACGTCATTTGACTATAGGTGGGTAGGGAAGTGGTTAAGGGCGCATGGGCGCCGCCACCCCTATCCATCGCCGCCTCTCCCTATCCATGCATCCGGCCCCTTTCAGGACGCCAGACGCATGAATTACAATGCAGTGTGGGTGTTTTTTTTAAGCACCTTATTAGACCCAGAGGCTCTAATAGGCTTCAAAATAGGGTGATCTCGGGGCGCAGAGAATGCGCTCAGAGCCCACCCAGGTGTGTTACAACAGAGAATGAATATTCTCCTCCCGGACAATCAGGAAGTGGGTTTTGATATCCGTCACTTGATTGGCTGAAAGGACAGGCGATCATATTGGACGCCTAAGAGGAGGTGAGGAGCCGCACGCTGGAAGCCGCCGATGGAGGCGAGGACACGGAGCCGCTGCATGCTGCCTGCCACCCGCCTAGATGGGGTAAGTGCCAAGTAAGTATGTGCTTTAGCATATAGGTTTAAATATATAGTGCTTCAACACTGCTGTTCTGTATCTGCTGTTCAGTGCATGCTCAAAAAAATTACCAACACAAACAATTAAAGTATATACAATCAATAAGGTGCTATTTTTGTGCCAAAAACAACAAAGAACCAAAAAATCCACAGGTAAGTACTGAGTAATGGTAGTGATGCTCAAAATATTTACCAAAACAGACAATTCCTGTGTATACAATCAATAAAGTGCTATTTTTGTGTTTTTTTAATACTGCAGATTTATTAAATCAATCAACAATATGTGTGGAAAGAATTATACAAAAATCTCAGAATTTGTTCTTCTAGGATTTGGAAACCTTGACAATATAAATGTTGTAATGTTTATAATCTTCCTAATCATCTTTAAAGTCACTATCACAGGAAATCTTCTGATCATTGTATTAGTATCCATCACCCCAGCCCTTCAGACACCCATGTATTATTTCCTAAGTCATCTCTCATTTTCAGACCTGTTGATGTCAACTAACATTCTTCCAAACATGCTTGGCGGTTTTCTTTTTGGGGAGCAAATAATTACTTACTGTGGCTGCATCACACAACTTTATTTTTTCTGTGGTATAACCATTACAGAATGTCTCCTCCTCGCAGTCATGTCCTATGATCGGTACTTGGCCATCTGTAACCCTTTGAGATATTACAGTATCATGAACATGATGTTTTGTGTCAATCTTTCGGTTTGGCCATGGCTGTTGGGTTTTACATCAAATCTTATAGGCGTTTTGACTATATCAAATTTAGATTTATGTGCTGATAATGTCATTGACCATTTCTACTGTGACCTCTCCCCTCTTCAGAAGCTCTCTTGTTCAGACACCTCTTTGCTTGAACTTGAATCTATCCTCTATTCCATACCAACATTTATTTCTCCATGTGGTTTTATTATTGTGACGTACATATGCATCTTTCATACTATTTTCAGCATACTGTCCAAAACAGGCAAACAGAAAGCTTTTTCAACCTGCAGTTCTCACCTTCTTGTGGTGGGGACATTTTATGGGGCACTGATAGTTAAATACATGATACCCTCTAAAGGACACTCTTTGATTATCAATAAGATTGCATCTTTACTTCACACTGTGTTTACTCCTTTATTTAACCCTATTATATATAGTCTGAAGAACCAAGATATTAGGAAAGCACTTCAAAAACTTTCTTAGAAATTATCAGTTTTAATGAATAATGGGTCTGTTCTGATAAACTGATGTACGATCTGCAATGTGTTCTCATGTCTGTACACCTGCTGTGCCAACTATCAAGATTTCCTACCATCACTTCTGGATTTCTGTTTATTTTTATGTAATACCCTACCTAGTTAGATTACAGCTTTAGCTTTTGGTTCTGCTGTGCTCAGTGGAGCAGTAGTCAATTCTCTAGGTCTGGCCAGGCTTCCCTAAGCTTGGTGGTTGGTTGCTCCTGCCTGCCTCTGGAAGAAGCTTCCAGAAATAGAGTGGGAGTATCAATCTTTGGGTTATGAATATTTACCTGACCTCATCCAATCCCTGGGAGAGGGTGTGCACAAGGTGGCTGGGAAGAAAATAAATGTTTGGGAAGCCTGTTCAGTGGAGTCAATCTCCTGTGGCTTCTGCCCCTGGGAGGCAGCCTATGTGCTGAAGAGTTATTATTAGGCCTCAGCATTTGCCTGGCTGGGGACCTGAAAGAACTTGGATTGATAGATATTTACTGGATGACACCACCTGTGGAAGCTGATCTGGAGATGGTCCTTTTCCTTCACTCAGGAATGTCGCATGGAAGCTGGGTGAATGACAGCTGTCCTTGGATATTGTGAGTAGGACTTTGATTTGGAGCTCAAGGTGTGCATGTGCATTGGGGATTAATGCCAGAGGTTTCTTTACGGACTGGGACTGCTCATCTAGTCCCAGATTAGTTGGCTATCCTCTACCTGAAACAAAGCCTACTGTTAAAGAATTTGTGCTTAAGAGCCTGTTTCCCTTTATCGGTTGTGTGTTTTGGAGAATCCTGCAACCTCATTCCTTTCTCCTGTTACTAACTGCAAAAAAAATATACAAAAAAGATCCCCTAGACTGAGCCTGTATTTGTTGGTGTGCTTGGAAATGGTATCTCAGCCTGGCAGCCTCTGAACATTTAAGGGAGACCTGGGTCATTTCCAACGGGCACCTCCAGGGCTGAGTGCTACATTAGACATGTGCAGAACAGAAAATATCTTTTAGTTGTTTTCAAACAAATTCCAAATTTTCAGACGGATTTGAATCGAATTGAAATCTGATTTCTGTGTGAAGAATAGCTGGTTATTAACCACTTCAGCCCCGGAAGATTTGGCTGCTCGATGACCAGAACACTTTTTGTGATACGGCACTGCGTCGCTTTAACTGACAATTGCACGGTCGTGCGATGCTGTACCCAAACAAAATTGAGGTCCTTTTTTTCCCACAAATAGAGCTTTCTTTTGGTGGCATTTGACCATCTCTGCAGTTTTTATTTTTTGCGCTATAAACAAAAAAAGAGCAACAATTTTGAAAAAATCACAATATTTTGTACTTTTTGCTTTAATAAATATCCCAAATTTTTTTTAAAAAAAGCTGATTGTTTTCTCAGTTTAGGCATATATTCTTCTACATATTTTTGGTAATAAAAATCGCAATAAGGGTATATTGATTGGTTTGCGCAAAAGTTATAGTGTCTACAAAATAGGGGATAGATTTATGGCATTTTTATTATTATTATTTTTTTTACTAGTAATGGCGACGATCTGCGATTTTTTTTCGTGACTGCGACATTATGGCAGACACATCGGACACTTTTGACACATTTTTGGGACAATTGACAATTATACAGCGATCAGTGCTATAAAAATGCACTGATTACTGTATAAATGTCACTGGCAGGGAAGGTGTTAACACTAGGGGGTGATCAAGGGGTTAACTGTGTTCCCTGACTGTGTGTTCTAACTGTAGGGGGAGGGGACTGACTATAGGAGATGACAGATCGTGGTTCCTAGCTATTAGGAACTCAAGATCTGCATTTCCTCTGAGAACAGAACAGGGATTTGTGTGTTTACACACACGCGTCCCTGTTCTGCCTCTCGTGCCAGCGATCGCTCGTGGCTGGCGGTCATTGTGACCGCCGGTCACGAGCATCGGCACCCCCGCAGCACACCCCTGAAGAAGGAGAAAAATTGTACTCCAAAACACGTTGGTGCAAAGAGGATGTCCTATGTTTTTTCTAATATGGTGACAATATCCGATATTGCTTAGACAATCCATTGTTTCATCTCTATATGTACAATTTTTAATGACGATGTTCAATCATTAATAAAAATCTTTTTTCTTCTATTAATACTTTGTATACTCCTCTAATATATACTACTATGTTCTTTTAAAGTCCACCTAGGGGAAACCCCTCGCTCCTTCTAAAAATACTGGATGTGGCACTATACTAGCATAATATTATCATTCGCTCTTTTTGCCATTTGCTGTCAGTGGGATTTGCCTCTGACAGCAGAATATAAACAAACCAGTTCTGGCATTGTCACGCCTGAATGGGCTTTTTCACCCCCCTCCTTCTCCCTATTTCACTGACTGAGTCTAGTGTAATATGAGCTCACACACACAGAGCAGTTCATTCTGTAGCTTCCCCTGTGCCCCTATTGGCAGGAAGAAGAAAGCCAATTAAAGGCACAGTTACACCAGCCATTTAGAGACACTGCACTGAGCTGCAGGAAGCAGCTGCAATGGATTCTGGGACATGCAGTTCCCTCACAAAACGGCCCCATAGACTGGTATACAGAGAGGAACTACAAAGCCCTTGATGCTCTGCACAAAAAGGAGCTGAGGACTCCATTTTGTGTCCTAAGGGATTTTTCTGTTTCAATGGTTTTTATTAATCTCTTACGTAGATTGTTAAAGAACCGTCAGTAGAACAGCAAACAGTCCTTGCTTGCTCCATGTGTATCTTATAACAAAGAAAAAACTGTTGAACAAGAAAGCAAACATCCAAGCATGGAAACAGTATACAAATTCAATGATTGAATGCTAGGCTTAATACAGATAAATATAAACCTGACTCGCAGGTTAGGTCCTTTATTGCGGCCCCCCCAACATATATTAACTAAGATGGGAGGCAGGACAGTTTCTAGGCCCTGAGGGATTTTTCAGTCACAATGAGTCAGTGAGAGAGATCAGACCTGAGGGAGAGATGCTGTCTCTCAGATGAACTCCCCGCGCGATTCAGGCCTCCACCGCCAGTCGGGACATCCAGCCTGAGCGAGGGCAATTCCAGGTGCCTATCGAGGCACACCTGCACCAACAGTGAAGCGTTCCATTGGGAGGTGACCAGTCGGATTGCCAAAAGAGCCTTCCTGTTCCAGGATGTTCGTTTGGGCCTTGACCACAGGATTTGGTGAGAGGGCACATGTGTTGTCACATGAAAAGATATTATAAAAGATTTACAAAAATGTGAGGGGTGTACTCACTTTTGTGAGATACTGTACATCTACGTATGGCCTTGTTTACATTTTGATGTGTGGAGTCCATCAATGGTACTTTGAGTCCATCTGGTGGTACTTTTGGGTGTTCCCTGGATGGGTAGGGCAAGACTTCAAAAAGTGACATGCCTGGCCACAATAAAGGCACAATCTCTTTAATGTAGGCAGGCAGGTCACTTTTTGAAGTCTTGTCCTAGCCGTCCAGGGAACGCCCGAACCTTGAGGTACTGTCACGGACAGACCTTAGGTGGCGTTGTTTCGTCCCCAGTTATCCAGAGGGATAAGCCCCTGGTTTTGGTTACCCTTTCTTGGGCTGAGTCGTCCCTCGAAAAACAGGCTCTAATCGACCCTGGGGCTGCAGGCCTGTTCATTGATGCTGCCTCTGTATCAAAGCACTCGATTCCGCTGCAGCTGCGTGACACTCCACTTGCCATTGAGGCTCTTGACGGGAGACCTCTACAGCCTGCCCATGTGACTCATGAGACTTTTTTGTTGTCCATGGCCGTAGGGGCTCTTCACCATGAGATAATCCAATTCCAAGTTATTTCTTCACCTAAGTTGGTTATCTTTGGTTACAGAGGCACAACCCCTCTTTTTGATTGGCTCCGTGCTAAGGTTCTATCCTGGTCGCCACAATGCAGTAAGACATGCTTCCAGAAGGTAGCCAAGTTCCTGTGCACCTCTTCACCCTCTTCCCTGCCGGAGGAGTACCGATTTTAGCGATGTCTTTGACAAGGGTCAAGCCAATAGTTTGCCTCCACACTGGTCGTATGATTGCGCAATTGACACTCAACCTGGTGCCATACCCCCTCATGGCCGGGTTTACCCTTTGTCGATTTTGGAGTATAGGGCCATGAAGGAGTATGTTGCAGACGTACTTTCTCAAGGGAGGATTGGTTTTCACAAAGCTTGATTTGAGAGGAGCATACAATCTCGTGAGGATTAAGGAGGGCGACAAGTGGAAAACTGCGTTTAATACCAGAACAGGCCATTATGAGTACCTCGTAAAGTCTTTTGGCCTTTTTAACGCCCCGGCAGTTTTCCAGGAATATATTAACGCTGTCCTCCGAGATTTGTTGCAGTTATGTGTGGTGGTTTATCTCAACGATATCCTTATACTTTCCAGGTCCTTGGAGAGCCACCACACAGATGTCTGTCATGTGCTAGGAGAACAATCTCTATTGTAAATTGGAGAAGTGCGAATTCCATCATGAACAGGTTAAATTCCTGGGTTATGTAATTTCAACTGCTGGTTTTTTGATGGACCCAGAGAAACTTTCAGCAGTCCTACAGTGGCCCCGACCCATGGGTTTACGTCCTCTGCAGCGGTTTTTTGGCTTTGCCAACTATTATCGGAAGTTTATTCGTAACTTCTCGTCTCTGGTCAAGCCAGACTGATATGACTGATATGACCAGGAAGGACGGTAACCCACAGAGTTGGTGTCCGGAGTCCATTAAGGCCTTTGAGAGTCTCAAGGCTGCCTTTGTTTTTGCTCCTGTGTTGGCACATCCTGATCCTACGTTACCTTTTATCCTTGAGGTTGATGCTTCTGAGACTGGAGTTGGTGCCCTTCTGTCTCAACGTCCTAACTCTGAGAGCACTATGCATCCGTGTGGCTACTTTTCCAAGAAATTGTCACCTGCGGAGTGCAATTACGAGATTGGTGACAGAGAGCTGTTAGCGATCATTTTGGCCCTGAAAGAATGGAGACATCTTCTCGAAGGTACCACTGTACAGGTTCTCATCCTTACTGACCATAAGAATCTCACATTCTTGTCTGAGGCTAAACACCTCTCTCCCAGAAGGGCGCGATGGTCTCTTTTCCTGTCAAGTTTCAATTACATTGCCTCATTCTTACCCGGTACTAAGAATGTAAGGGTTGACACTTTGTCATGACAATTTTCCTCCACTTCCAAGATGGAGTCCGTTCCCGTTCCTGTGATTCCTCCTGATCGCATTCTGGCTACGGTTCGCACCAGTCTCACTTCTCCTTTGGGTGACAAAATTATTGCTGCTCAGGTCCATGCTCCTCCTGACAAACCTTGACCGCTGCTTTGTCCCAGAGAGTCTCCGTACTGCTGTGCTCCAGACTTACCGTTCTCCCAAAGCTGCTGGCCACCTTGGGAAGAATAAACTCTTTTGGGCCATTTCTCAACAATTCTGGTGGCCTTGAAAATGTCCCATTGTATTCCACTTAAGAAGTTGCCCACTTCTAAGGAACTGGCTTCCATTTTTGCTTGGGAGATCTTTCGCTTACATGGGCTACCCAAGGTGATTGTCTCGGACAGGGGTAGTCAGTTTGTGTCCCGGTTCTGACGAGTCTTTTGTGCACAGTTGGGAATTCAGCTTGCTTTCTCCCGCAGTCTAATGGGGCCGCAGAATGAGCCAATCAGTCCTTGGAGCACTTCCTACGTTGCTGTATTTCTGAACATCATAACAACTGGTCAGACCTCTTACCGTGGGTGGAGTTTGCTCACAATAGTGCCTTAAATTCTGCTTCCCGATTGTCCCTGTTTATGGCAAACTGTGGTTTCCAACCTTCCATGTTGCCCGACTCGTTTGTTCCACAAAGTATTCCAGCGTTAGAGGAGCATCTCGTGGTCTTCGTTCTTGGGCACAAGACCAGGAGGCTTTGCGAAATGCAAATGATAGGTACAGACTCCATGCTGACCGCAGATGCCTGCCCGCGCCTTCCTACCAGGTTCGGGACAGTGTCTGGCTGTCATCCCACAACCGCCGACTTCCCTCTCTGAAGTTCGCACCTCGGTTTATTGGGCCTTTCTGTTTTCTTTGCAGGATTAACCCAGTGGCTTACACATTAGACCTTCCTTCTAATATGCTTATCTCAAATGTATTTCATGTCTCCTTATTAAAACCTTTGGTCTGCAACCCCTTTACCACCTCGGTGCCTCATCCTCACCCTGTACAGGTTGAGAACCATGAGGAGTATGAAGTACAATCCATTGTTGACTCCCGTAGGTTCCGTGGGCGCATACAGTACCTGGTGGATTGGAAAGGGTACGGTCCAGAGGAACGCTCTTGGGTCTCATCCTTGAAAGTACATGCCCCTGTCCTCCTCCATGATTTCCATAGACGTTTTCCCCTCAAGCCTGGTGGTCCTCCGAGAGGGAGGGGTCACTGAGGAGGGGTCACTGTCAGGGCTGGGCTCATCCCTTCCTTCTCAAAGCTGGCCGTTCAGCTGTCGGCTAATTGCCAGCTCCTTTCTCTCCACAGTGACTCACCTGTTAATGATATCCTGTTTGTCAGTCCTGCCTACTTAGGCCGTCCAGATGATCTCTGCCTTCGCCTTGGTCACATCTCTAGAGACGCTCTCCTGTGTTCCTGTTAAAGACTTGCTTGGCTGACATTGCTTCTAGCTCCAGAACCTGCTTGCTGTTCTACTACGCTCATCTCTGGCTCCCTGACGTTTTGGCTTGTCTGACTATCCGTTCCGGTTCCTGAACGCTGGCTATCAGGGACCCTGATGAAGTCACGTGGATGACGTAACGCGTAGGGAGTGGCCGGAAGTGGATGTAGATCGAATACCGGAAGTGACGTGAGAATGCCGAGCAAACGCCACACTGTTACAATTTTATGCTTTTTTACCTTATTATTGATGTAAGAGTCCAACCTATTAGATTTAATAAAACTAGCTGATTTTTCTGACATACTACACTATTGGAGTTCTTTTTCTTTTCCCCTCCCCCCCTTTCTGGGAGTGTGATATTATTACGAAGATGCGTAGACCAGGATACAGAACACCCATATAGGTACAGCATATGTTGGAACGGAGGACCCCCTGGTGGCAGCTGTTGGAATAGCAGAAAAGATCTCTTAATAGAGATACATGCTGATGATCCAAGGAGTTGAGGTGAGAGTTCTGTGAGCTCGTTTTCTGGATTGTATATATCTCTTACCTATAAGGATTTGCGGATAATCTAGCCTATTTATGAGAGCATTTTGAAAAAAAAACATTAACTAGAAGGATGCCTGACTAGGAGAGGATTTTTAACACTACATGGACTTCTCTATTATTATTAATATACATAGACTTTATTCCGAGTGTCCCAAGATTACCATTTATTATTTTTATTTACTTTTATGGACAACATTTATTTATTCATCAAATTTGTTTGATTTTTATAATATTTTATTGCTGTAGCCCGGGATCATTATTGATTTTATTTATGTTTTGACTACGTTTACTCTGTTTACCTTTTTATTATTATTATTATTATTATTATTATTATTAACCACTTCCCTACCCGGCCATAGTAATATAACGTCCACAGATGGGATCTCCCATCCTGGGTGGACGTCATATGACGGCCTGGGATTCCCGGCCGTCTAGGGGGCGCGCGCGCGCGCCCGACGCGTTGCTCGGGACCCGTGCGTGTGCCCGGCGGCCGCGATGTCCGTTAACCGGGCCGGACCGTGCATCTGTGTGTGTAAACACACAGATCCACGTCCTGTCAGTTGTGAGGAGACCGATCTGTGCTCCCAGTACAGCGGAACACTGATCGGTCTCCTCCCCTTGTACGTCCCTGCCCCCTACAGTTAGAAACACTCCCTTAGGAAACATAATTAACACCTTGTGTCCCCCTAGTGGTTAACCCCTTCACTGCCTGTCACATTTACACAGTAATCAATGCAATTTTCTAGCATTGATCGCTGTATAAATGTGAATGGTCCCAAAAATGTGTCAAAAGTGTCCGATGTGTCCGCCATAATGTCGCAGTCACGAAAAAAAATCGCGATCGCCGCTATTACTAGTAAAAAAAATAAATAAATATTTTTTTTTTAAAAATGCCATAAATCTATCCCGTATTTTGTAGACGCTATAACTTTTGCGCAAACCAATCAATATATGCTTATTGCGGTGTTTTTTACCAAAAATATGTAGAAGAATACGTATCAGCCGAAACTGAGGAAAAAATTTGTTTTTAAAAAAAAAAAATTGGGATATTTATTATTTTTTTTGGGTACAACGTCGCATGACTGTGCAATTGTCGTTTAAAGTGCGACATTGCTGAAAACTAAAAATTGGCCTGGGAAGGAAGGGGGTGAAAATGCCCGGTATTGAACCGGTTATACAAGTGTGAATTAACTGTACTTCTGTCTCAATCTGATTCATTGTTTCTGAAATCGGGATGCAAAGAAAAACCCACAAATAACTTCAGGTGTAATACAGGACTCTTTAAAAACTTGTGGTGTGGCTGACAATGAATTGGATGTGTCCTGGCACACTAGCTTAACACACATGGCATGCCTCCATCCCTGTATTAGTTTATAGAAAAGGAGAGGTAGTTGGGACTTTGAGTGAGGCCCGCCTTCTCAGAATAGAGACAAAATCAATACATAAATGAAATTACAATACATGATTTATTGTTGCAAACTAAAAATTCATACCAAATTCTTGGAAAAAGCATTGTATCAAATAAATAGGTAGTCACATGACTTACACTAAAATATGCTGCTCATAGCATGCAATACAATTGATGAATAGATATGAAAAATATACATGAAAGAATAAAAATATATAATGAAACCAGGTTTTTTCTTGACAACTAGCGGCAAACGCATTTCTTGGCATTTCAGCCATAATGTAATATTGTAATATACTAGAAAAGGAAATAAATATGAATTGTTAAAGATGCCCTCCAAAGAAGGTGGAGTAAAAGAATATGTGATACAACAAAATGGGAACAAATGGATACATTTATAACTTACTGCATGACCTCAAAGCTGGGCCCGATGTCTGCACAGGAGAGTGGGGATACCGGGTATAGTATCTCCCCCGGGGTTGAGACGGGGAGACCCCCCAAAGACTGAGGAAAGCACCCAGAGGACGGCAAGGTGATCATAGCATGATCCAGTGTAGTATATGTGCACATAACGTGCATAGTGTCCTCTAGGAAATGTTAGTAAATAATAAGTTGGTAAGTAAAGATATGAAAATGTGAAAATAACTCTAATGCCCCTGACACATGATCGGAAATGCCACCAGCAAAACTCCGATGTCAGCTTTTGGTCTGAAATTCAGACCGTGTGTATGCTCCATAGTACTTTTGCTGGCGGCATTTCCGCCAGCAAAAGATTGAGAGCAGGTTCTCTATTTTTCGGACGGAAAAAGTTCCTATCGGAAATTCCGATCGTCTGTAGCAATTCCGACACGCAAAATTCCTATGCATGCTCGGAAACAATTCGACGCATGCTCGGAAGCATTGAACTTCATTTTCTGGGCTCGTCGTAGTGTTGTACGTCACCGCGTTCTTGACGATCGAAAGTTCAGAGAACTTTTGTGTGACTGTGTGTATGCAAGGCAAGTTTAAGGGGAATTCTGTCGGAAAAAACATCCAAAGTTTTTCTGACGGAAATTCCGATCATGTGTATGGGGCATAAGTGTTCCCGCAGGGGACTACATGAGCAGGTGAGTATATAGTTAAACCCTAAATAGAAACATTAATTAAGCACAACTGTATTGTGTGAAACGGGTCTACAAGACCTGTGTATTGGTGTCCTTTGATGTCATCTTGGTGATCAATAAACAACATTTTTGGATTTCAATCGATGTGCAGCCATTTCTTCCTTTACCTACTTACCCACAGAGGCGGGCCAGGACTAGCACTTGGTTGGACATTCCTATCAAAAACAAAAATAGTCCAGCGCTCTGGATATCAGAGAATCAGACTGCAACAGCCAGAGATATAAAACTAAATGATTTAATAAAGGCAGTTCATAAAAACAGTCCCATGGATTCACAGTACTTGGAAAAAAATCATTAAAAACATGTGGTATAGTGACAAGCTGTCCATCGAGCAACAAGAGTCAAAACGGGAGAACCATCCAACTGCATTGTCCCAAGCTGTAACAGGATGGAGGGGAAGGGGGGAGGGGGAACTCAAGTGTGGGAGACACTCCGGAGACCAGAATCCCCGCTGGACATGGGGTGCGAGCCCTGAAGGGATAACTCACCGGCTCCGGAATGCCGCTCCACATATACAGCGTTGAAGGACACAACCGCTTGGCCGCAAGGAGGGAGAGCCGAGACTCCGTCTGACAGTGGGCGGTGACGTCAGCCCAGCTGGGAGGCCGTTCCGAGGAGGGAAGGGCTCGGCTTCACTGAGGAGAGCCGCTGAAGTGTCAGCTGATGAGACACTATGCCGCTCACGTACAGATCTGTGTCCCATCAGAGATGAACCGTCTGTTTCCTGAATAGTGTCACTTAGGGGATGCAGCTATGCGATGTATGATAAGGGAAAAAAGGTGCGGAATGAAAAGACCAGCAAAAAACAGTTTTTTAAAAAAAACAAAGACTCTACACAAAACTACACGTCTCTAGTTCCTCATTTAACCCCTTAGGAGCAAGTGAGTCAAACATATGTATCCAGAAGACTTCCCGTTTACACAACAGGGAGAATCTCTCATTACTGGTTAATGTTCTTTTGGGGATGGTTTCTATCACAAAAACTTCTAGATGTTTAATATCCGAAGTAAATGCACTGTGTTCATAGCTCCCCTTGGAAATAAGTCTACGGTGGTCGCCCACTCTAGCACGTAATGCAGGAATGGTCCAACCTACGTAGAGGAGGCCACAGGGACACCGTAAAACGGAAATTACGAAATCTGTAGAGCAAGTGATAAATTGCCTGATTTCATAATTTTTACCTAAGTTAGTTGTAATTATCTTAGTGCCATGGGCAATAAATTGACATGTAAGACATCCTCTTTTTTTGCACTGAAAAATGCCTTTCCTGTCATCAAAATATGACCTAATGTCAAGAGGGGATTTGGTTGATTTATTTAATATTTTACTAGGTGCTAGTAGATTTTTTACAGTACGAGCTTTGCGAAATGTAACCTGTGTAACCTCTGGTAGTACCGGGGCTAAACGTTGATCTAATAATAGGATGTTATAATGTTTTTTTTTATAATTTTAGATATAGACTTAAAGCTATCATTGAAAGTAGAAACAAATCTGACCGTATGATTTTTTCTTGATTCCTCTCTGGGGGGCCTTATCCTTCGGGGGATTCATATTGGGCAAAAAGGCATCACTGATGAGTTCTCATTGATATCCCTTCTCTTCAAACTTTTTAATCATCGTAGCCTCTTATTCAACGTAATCCTTCACTTTTGAACAGTTTCGTCTAAGTCTATTAAATTGGCCACTCAGGATATTGCTTTTACAAAGCGCAGATGCGCGAAACGCATCGTCAAGGCAAATCTTTTAAAGTGGTCCGACTAAGCTACGTGTCTCGGTGACCATCCATCCATCCTTGGGACCTCTATACTGCTAAGCATTGGCGGCATTCATTATCACTTTTTGCTGGTCTTTTCGTTCCACACCTTTTTTCCCTTATCATACATCGCATAGCTGCATCCCCTGAGTGACACTATTCAGGAAACAGACGATTCATCTCTGAGGGGACACAGATCTGTACGTGAGCGGCATAGTGTCTCACCAGCTGACACTTCAGCGGCTCTCCCCAGTGAAGCCGAGTCCTTCCCTCCTCGGAACGGCCTCACAGCTGGACTGACGTCACCGCCCACTGTAAGACGGAGTCTCGGCTCTCCCTCCTTGCGGCCAAGTGGTTGTGTCCTTCAACGCTTTATATGTGGAGCGGCATTCCGGAGCCGGTGAGTTATCCCTTCAGGGTTCGCACCCCACTTCCAGCGGGGATTCTGCGGGTCTCCGGAGTGTCTCCCACACTTGAGTTCCCCCTCCCCCCTTCCCCTCCATCCTGTTACAGCTTGGGACTATGCAGTTGGATGGTTCTCCCGTTTTGACTCTTGTTGCTCGATGGACAGCTTGTCACTATATGTTTTTAATGATTTTTAATGATTTTTAATGATTTTTTAATGATTTTTTTTCCAAGTACTGTGAATCCATGGGTCCATGGGGTTTTTATGAACTGCCTTTATTAAATCATTTAGTTTTATACCTCTGGCTGTTGCAGTCTGATTCTCTGATATCCAGAGCGCTGGACTATTTTTGTTTTTTTATCTATCAGTTACGGTTGCTCTAGCTGCACTGGTTTCATATTCCCCCTCCTAGCTATTATATATTACAGTTTAGCTCCCCAGGTGTCCATATACTGGCGCTGGGACATTGTTGTTGTTTTCTTGGACATTCCTATCAGGCACTAATTTTTTCACCTGGAGCCGTGAGTCCTTCATTCTTGACCAGCTAAAAGCTGCAGAAGCCTGACATTGTACTCCTGATTCACTGATCACAGGTGCAATGCTAGCCAGGCTCCTGCAATAAAAAATAATAAATGCACTTTTTTTTCTGCAAAAATATGTGCATTTATTATTTTTTCTTAAAAGGTGATTTGTTAGTCAAGTCCATATAAATTTGCTCATACACCTAACACTCCCCTCCCCAAATTGACAATGCTGCTGTCCAAGGGTGTCCTCATTGCTCCTCCATCCAGAGTGAAGACAACGTAAGACAGGAAGTGTGTTACTGGACAAATCACCAGGTTAAAAAAAAAAAGAAGTTTTTTAAATAAATGTAATGCAACCACCACATTTAAGGATTGGTAAGCTGTAATACAGTATATTACATTTTTGATTTTGGGGTTAAAACCACTTTAAATTGTCTTGGAAATTTTATAGATAGGCAACTCTTATCCTCATATTGATCAGTAGTTCCAAATTAATAACTGATGCAGTAGGGAACCAACTCAAAAACATACACTCAGAATCTATCCAAATAACTGTTCTATTTATTTGGAGCATTTACATTTTTTCCCATAACCATGCTTATGTAGGTATCACATATATTCTACAATTTTTCTTTTAAGGTAACAAGGGACATAGCATAGACGTAGGCTAATCTGACTTGAAAGTATGCAAATACATAATGAAAACATTATTAGTGCTTTGTGCACAATGAGTACAGTGTGCAAAACACAAGCAAAGCACACAAAATGAAATACACTTTTATACAGAATTTCAAAATTCTTATACAAAATATAGCATTGTATGCCTCACTTTGGTGCCATACTGTAAGTAGTGACAAAATGATTATGAAATCAGTACAGGTCCATGCAGTTGCTGAAATGTCGAATCTGTTTGTGTCCATAACAGGTAAACATCTGCTAGTCCCAATGTAGTTAAAGCAAAAAATCCACAGAAGACACTGGATACCCCCTGTACTCTTCAGTAGGCAGAGAGTATAATCTTCATGGTCTTCTTGCAGTACAGTCATCACCAAAGTGTTCAGTATTTGATAGTTCCAGGAGTGTCAAGTACCTGTGTCTCCCACTGTGCTGAGTGATTTCCCCCATCAGCGGGTGCTCTGGACTGATGAATCAAAATTTGAAATATTTGGCTGTAGCAGGAGGCAGTTTGTTAGCAAAGGGCTGGAGAGCAGAACAATAATGAGTGTCTGCAGGCAACAGTGAAGCATGGTGGAGGTTCCTTGTAAGTGTAGCGCTGGTAGATTTGCAATCTACAGCAGGTTAGGTAAATTTAGTAAATTGTGCATTAGGAAGGTTAAAGTTTGCCTCTGTTCCAGCTTAGCTGACGTTGTGTGTATTTCCGTGCTGACCAGTAGGTGTCGCTGTTACCACTGGTCAGGGTTGGAAAGGCAACGTGTTGAAACGAATGGATGCTCCTCTGTCCCGGAGGCACGCTCGGTGGAGGTGGTCCTCCGAGTTGCATTCTGGGCGAGGGTTTTTATGGGACAGACGCCATATTTTGGGGTTTGTTTTACAGCCACCTGCTGGCCCTCCTGGCCGACAGGTATGCGTTAAGGAGCTACCTCGTGGTCCTCCGATCGGGAGGCCCACGATACAGCGGCGCAGGGGTGGGTCTGGAGGCTTGTCTGGAGCCTACCACCGCGGCCGAGGAATGGTCCTGAGCTGTCGGTCCTGTGTGACGAAGCTGGACAACCGAGGAGATCCCAGGGGAGGACCCGTCTTGGAGGGATCACGCAGCGTACTGGTCTATAGAGGGGCCTGGTGACTCGGTTGGAGGACGTATCCAAAAGTAACTATACAGCATAGTGTTGCCAGCTCGGCTTAAAGGTTCAAGCACTGTGACTGACTTTCACTATAGAAGACCCTATACATCCTGTGGCAGAGGATTGTACGGATTTTGTTCCCAAACAAGTCTGTGGCAGAGATTTTGATTTGTGCTGCGTGCTGGCTGCCAGACCGGTGAGAGAGGCCTATCCGGACGAGCAAGGAGTGTTTCCCACAAGGGGAGCGCATTCCGAATAGTATTTGAATTCTACCAGGACATTTTGTCAAGAGAACCCTACCAGAGAATATTTGAGTTTCTTCTGCAAGTTTCCTTTCTACCTCTTTCCTGCTACTTCCTAAGTTGTTTGTTTTAATAAAGCATTGAAAACGTACTCCAGTGTTGGTGCGTGTGTTGTCCAGGAGTAAACTCAACGGAACCCTAGACCCGGTGCCGGTGAAACAGAGGGAAGTAGAGTGAAGGTAACAGACCCGCTTAAAACAGCAGCTCCACCGTGAGTTAGTGCTACATAAGTTTGGGGCTGCATTCCTGCAAATGGAGTTGGAGATTTGGTTAGAATCAATGGTGTCCTCAATGCTGAGAAATACAGACAGATACTTATCCATCATGCCATACCATCAGGGAGAGGTGTGACTGGCCCCAAATTTATTCTGCAGCAGGACAACGACCCCAAACATACAGCCAACGTCATTAAGAACTATCTTCAGTGTAAAGAAGAACAAGGAGTCCTGGAAGTGATGGTTTGGCCTCCACAGAGTCCTGATCCCATCATCGCGTCTTTCTGGGATTACATGAAGAGACAGCAGGATTTCAGGCAGCCTACATCTACAGAAGATCTGTGGTTAGTTCTCCAAGATGTTTGGAACAACTGACTTGCCGAGTTCCTTCAAAAACTGTGTGCAAATCTACCTAGAAGAATTGATGAATTGATGCTGTTTTGAAAGCAAAGGATGGTCACTCCAAATATTGATTTTATTTTTTATTTCTCTTTTGTTCACTTTTCATTTTGTTAATTGATAAAATAAACTATTAACACTTTCATTTCTGAATGCATTCCTAATTTGCAGCACTTTTTTTCACACCTGTCTTAAACCATTGCACGGTAGTGTACATCCTTTTAGCACATATAGAAGATATCTGTTTATTTTTCCAAAAATGCAGTATATTAATATTTTTAGTTTGAGGTTTAGATAAACTTTAATATTTGATGTATATTTACTTTCTCATAACTAGCAAAATTGCAATTTTCCTTATATACTAAGAATAGATTTAATTAGGTAATAAAATAAACAAAGCCTACCACAGAGGGACCTTGTCTACAATCCCTAGATACTGAAATATGAATTGTAGAAAATATATAAGAGGAAGATCAAACAATGCTCTGTGGCATATAGCCCAAGAAGAGTTTGGCTTTATGTGATCACATCAGTGTTACTTGTGGGTTTTATGAGCTTTTATAGCTATTATCTAACTTTACAGATTGTTGGAAGACATTTAAAATTATTTTGTCACCAACAAATGAGTGCCTGGACAAACTGGGCTGTATTCACCAATCTGGTATGATATTTAGTTGATTTTACAACATTGCCAACCGGCCAATTATGACATTCCTCTCCTACATGTAAAAATCTGTGGTTTTTGTTTTGCTAGAAAATTACTTCAACCCCCCAAACATTATATATATATAATTTTTTTTTAGCAGACACCCTAGTAAATAAAATGGCGGTCCTTGCAATTTTTTTAAGCCACACGGTATTTGCGCAGCAATTTTTCAATTGCATTTTTTAAAAATGCCCGCCGTACACCTAGCACAGACCTCATGCATGCACTTATTAACTCCTTACTTCCCTACCTCGTAAACAGGCCATAGATCTCTCTAACATGGGTTTGGTTCTGGTTGCTGCTGGAGTCTGACCGCTAGGGAGGGAGTCAGTACATTGACCTCCTTGCTACCAGAGGATCCGTCACCCTACCAGGTACCACACTTCACGACTGGTTGCTTAGTGTCTTGAACTAGTGCTTGGTTAGTCTTAGCAACTACACTCCTCTTCCTTGTCTTGCTGCGTTTACCCTTCTCAGGGCCGATTCTGGCCGGGGTGCACGGGGTGCAGTGCACTCGGGCGCCACAGAGGTGGGGGCACTGAAGCACCAGAGTGCTCCCCTCCCTCCTCCTCTCCTTTTCTGTAGGCGGCTCTCTCCACCAGTCACCGCCACCGCCGCCGCCGCCGCTGTGCCCATCCCCCCTCCCTCCTCCTGTCAGAGGAGGAGAGCAAAGTAGCCGGAGACCGGAGCGGCTGTCTCTGTGTGCAGAGAATCAATTCAATATTCCAGTCGCACACGTTCCCGGACAAACGGCATAGAGCATTAATGGGTGCTGTAACGATTACCAGTTGGGTTCTGGAAGCATCAAACAGAAGTACATCTTCGCCAGCACACCATGGATCAGAAAACAAGGTTGTCCAAAGAAGGTTTTTTTAATCGAAAATGGTCACATCACAAGGGGGGTGCAACGTTTCGGGGCCGCGCAGGACCCCTTCGTCAGGCAAGTGATGGGGTGCACAGTGAAATACAACATATATATAGTGGTCACCAATAATGAGAACAACAAGTGCAGAGTGAGAGAAATAGTCCCCTCCCCCTCCCATTGACGTCAATCTGACGTCAGAATCCCGCCAGGATCATTTAATAAACATAGTTCGTATAGATACTGCATAATCATAACCATACTGGTAAACATACAATGATATAATGCCAAGTGGCGTCAGTAACTGTCATGAATTGTGTGCGATCGGCAAAGATTGCCGATTCCGCCCGCTCGGGGTACACTGTTGCCTAGGACCCAGCGACTGTCAGTCAGCTGGAGGTCCAGGGAGCCAATAGCATGGCGCCGCGTGTGTAGCGCATGCGCCCGGCTCGCTGGCAACCACTGGATACGAAGGACGCCTGGCCGCGGGGCCGCCGTCGTCACGGTAACCCGTGACGTGCGGCCGACGCCATATATGGTAACCAAGGGGAGGAGGGAGCGAACGGGGAGAGGAGAGAGGGGAAAGGAAAAGCGATAAAGCGGGGAAGAGCAAGTATAGGTGCTGAAAGAAAAAGTGTGTAGGTGAAGAGTAAAGGAAAGAGATGCCGTGACAAGAACAAAAGAATGAAATGTAAAATAGAACGGAATAAAGTGTATGAGAGTGACATGTCAGGGTGAAAGAAAAAAAACATACAAGGGGGGAGGAAAGAAAAAGGGGACCAAAAGGGGGAAAAAAAAGGGGGGAAAAGGGAGGGGAGAAAAGAGAGGAAGAAAAACAAAATAAAATCAAATAGATGGAATATAGTGAATAAAGCACAGTGTGCAAGGGAATATAAGCCAAGTAACAGTGCGTAGGGCAAGGAACAATATTAACAATAAAGGAAAGGAAAAGAGAAGGAGAAAGGGAAGGAAAAAGGAAAGAGGGAAAGAAGGAAAGAAGGAAAAAAGCAGAAAGAAAAAGAAAAAAGAAGAGAGAAAAAAAAGGAAAAAAAGAAAAAAGGAAAAAAGGAGGAAAAAAAAGGAAAAAAAGGGGGGGAAAAAAAGGGAAAAAAGGAAAAAAGAAAAAAGGGAACAGAGGCAAAAAAAGGGGAAAAAAGAAAGAAAAAAGAAAAAAGAGAAAAAGAAAAAAGGAAAGAAGGAAAATGGGGGGGAAGAAAAGGGGAAAAGAAAGGGGAAAGGAGCAAAAAGGAGAAAAAAGGAAAAAAGAAAAGGAAAAGAAAAAAAGGAAAAAAGGGGGGAAAAAGGGGGGGGGGGGAGGGAAAAGAAGGATAAGGGAAATAAACAAAAGGAAGGGGGGGGGGGGGAACTAAGAAGAAAGAGAGGAAGGGAAACCGAGGGGAAGGGGAAAAGAAGGGGGGGAGTGAGGGAAAGGTGAAATCAAAGAGGGGTGGGGGAGAAAGGAGGGAGAGAGGAGAAGAGGAAAGAGAAAGAAGGAATCTGGGGATATCAAGTGTGATTGCCAGCGGGAGCCCGAGGGCTAGAAATGCCCAATAAATGTAATTCAGCTGGATAATGCCCAATAAATGTAGTTGTGAATACGGTAACAGACTAATTGTCATAAATACAATAATATAAAAACAAAAAAGGTTAGAGTGCCCGCTGGATGATTATCACTGATAAATGCCAGATGTATAAAAGAAATGAGAAAGCAGAAAAAGATCCCCAAAGGGGGAAGTAGTACCAGGTATATATAAACATACAAGGTAAATAAACATCCGATGAATAATTGCTAGACTGATATCAAGATGATCAAAATTGCACATTTTACATCGTAATGATAACCATGTCCTGGATGGGAAAGAAAACATACATGTGAAACAATCATCTTTCATCAATAAAGCATGTAAATGACAAGTTAGTGTTGAGTCCCCCAGGGTGCACCGTGCCCAAGGTGTAAATCCAGTAGGCCTCACGGCGTAGAAGTAACAGATTTCGGTCCCCTCCTCTATGGGGAGGTTTGATGTGCTCAATCACCATCCCACGGAGCTCATGTGTTTGATGTTTAGCTGTTACAAAGTGTAATGCCACCGGTTTGTTGGGATCAGCCTGTTCACCCTTCTCAGTTTTGGCCAGGGCGACCCTGATGTCGCTTCTGTGTTTCTGGAATTGCAATTTTGATCATCTTGATATCAGTCTAGCAATTATTCATCGGATGTTTATTTACCTTGTATGTTTATATATACCTGGTACTACTTCCCCCTTTGGGGATCTTTTTCTGCTTTCTCATTTCTTTTATACATCTGGCATTTATCAGTGATAATCATCCAGCGGGCACTCTAACCTTTTTTGTTTTTATATTATTGTATTTATGACAATTAGTCTGTTACCGTATTCACAACTACATTTATTGGGCATTATCCAGCTGAATTACATTTATTGGGCATTTCTAGCCCTCGGGCTCCCGCTGGCAATCACACTTGATATCCCCAGATTCCTTCTTTCTCTTTCCTCTTCTCCTCTCTCCCTCCTTTCTCCCCCACCCCTCTTTGATTTCACCTTTCCCTCACTCCCCCCCTTCTTTTCCCCTTCCCCTCGGTTTCCCTTCCTCTCTTTCTTCTTAGTTCCCCCCCCCCCCCCCTTCCTTTTGTTTATTTCCCTTATCCTTCTTTTCCCTTCCCCCCCCCCCTTTTTTCCCCCCTTTTTTCCTTTTCCTTTTCTTTTTTCCTTTTTTCTCCTTTTTGCTCCTTTCCCCTTTCTTTTCCCCTTTTCTTCCCCCCATTTTCCTTCTTTCCTTTTTTCTTTTTCTCTTTTTTCTTTTTTCTTTCTTTTTTCCCCTTTTTTTGCCTCTGTTCCCTTTTTTCTTTTTTCCTTTTTTCCCTTTTTTTCCCCCCCTTTTTTTCCTTTTTTTTCCTCCTTTTTTCCTTTTTTCTTTTTTTCCTTTTTTTTCTCTCTTCTTTTTTCTTTTTCTTTCTGCTTTTTTCCTTCTTTCCTTCTTTCCCTCTTTCCTTTTTCCTTCCCTTTCTCCTTCTCTTTTCCTTTCCTTTATTGTTAATATTGTTCCTTGCCCTACGCACTGTTACTTGTCTTATATTCCCTTGCACACTGTGCTTTATTCACTATATTCCATCTATTTGATTTTATTTTGTTTTTCTTCCTCTCTTTTCTCCCCTCCCTTTTCCCCCCTTTTTTTTCCCCCTTTTGGTCCCCTTTTTCTTTCCTCCCCCCTTGTATGTTTTTTTTTCTTTCACCCTGACATGTCACTCTCATACACTTTATTCCGTTCTATTTTACATTTCATTCTTTTGTTCTTGTCACGGCATCTCTTTCCTTTACTCTTCACCTACACACTTTTTCTTTCAGCACCTATACTTGCTCTTCCCCGCTTTATCGCTTTTCCTTTCCCCTCTCTCCTCTCCCCGTTCGCTCCCTCCTCCCCTTGGTTACCATATATGGCGTCGGCCGCACGTCACGGGTTACCGTGACGACGGCGGCCCCGCGGCCAGGCGTCCTTCGTATCCAGTGGTTGCCAGCGAGCCGGGCGCATGCGCTACACACGCGGCGCCATGCTATTGGCTCCCTGGACCTCCAGCTGACTGACAGTCGCTGGGTCCTAGGCAACAGTGTACCCCGAGCGGGCGGAATCGGCAATCTTTGCCGATCGCACACAATTCATGACAGTTACTGACGCCACTTGGCATTATATCATTGTATGTTTACCAGTATGGTTATGATTATGCAGTATCTATACGAACTATGTTTATTAAATGATCCTGGCGGGATTCTGACGTCAGATTGACGTCAATGGGAGGGGGAGGGGACTATTTCTCTCACTCTGCACTTGTTGTTCTCATTATTGGTGACCACTATATATATGTTGTATTTCACTGTGCACCCCATCACTTGCCTGACGAAGGGGTCCTGCGCGGCCCCGAAACGTTGCACCCCCCTTGTGATGTGACCATTTTCGATTAAAAAAACCTTCTTTGGACAACCTTGTTTTCTGATCCATGGTGTGCTGGCGAAGATGTACTTCTGTGTGCAGAGAGAGACCAGCCGCGGCCACGCACTGATGTCAGGGGGAGGCGGCCAGAGCCCGAGCCTGACGTGTTCCACTTCTCCTCCTGTGTGTAACTCCTGCCTGCTGCCCAAGCTTGACACACTCATTAGGTGTTTTTAATTAGCCTAATGGAGGGGGGGGGTCTGTACTAATGTAGGAGGGGTGATTTGTCCTGGGGGTTCTAAACTAATGTAGGGGGGTGATTTGTCCTGGGGGGTCTGTACTAATGTGGGGGGGTTTGTCCTGGGGGGGTCTGTACTAATGTAGGGGGGTGGTTTGCCCTGGGGGGTCTATACTAATGTAGGGGGGGGTGATTTGTCCGGGGGGTCTAAACTAATGTAGGGGGGTGATTTGCCCTGGGGGTCTGTACTAATGTAGAGGGGGTGATTTGTCCTGGGGGGGTCTATACTAATGTAGGGGGGGTGATTTGTCCTGGGAGCCTATACTAATGTAGGGCGGGGTGATTTGTCCTGGGGGGGTCTAAACTAATGTAGGGGGGTGATTTGTCCTGGGGGTCTGTACTAATGTGGGGGGTGGTTTGTCCTGGGGGGTCTATACTAATGTAGGGGGGTGATTTGTCCTGGGGGTCTGTACTAATGTAGGGGGGTGGTTTGTCCTGGGGGGGTCTATACTAATGTTGGGGGGGCGGTTTGTCCTTGGGGTCTATACTAATGTAGAGGAGGTGATTTGTCCTGGGGGGGTCTGAACTAATGGAGGGGGGGTGATTTGTCTGGGGGGTCTAAACTAATGGAGGGGGGGTGGTTTGTCCTGGGGGGGTCTGTACTAATGGAGGGGCGTGGTTTGTCCTGGGGGTTTGTACTAATGGAGGGGGGTGGTTTGTCCTGAAGGGGGTCTGTATTAATGGAGGGGGGTGGTTTGACCTGGGGGGGTCTGTACTAAGGGAAGGGGGGTGGTTTGTCGCGGGGCTCTGTACTAATGGAGAGGGGTGGTTTGTACTGGGGGGGTCTGTACTAATGGGGGGGTGGTTTGTTCTGGGGGGTCTGTACTAATGTAGGAGGGGGTTTGTCCTGAGGGGGGTCTGTACTAATGGAGGAAGTGGTTTGTTCTGGGGGGTCTGTACTAATGGAGGGGGGGTGGTTTGTTCTGGGGGGTCTGTACCAATGGAGGGGGGTGGTTTGTTCTGGGGGGTTCTGTACTAATGGAGTGGGGGTGGTTCTGTACTAATGGAGGGGGTGGTTTGTCCTGAGGGGGGTCTGTACTAATGGAGGGGGTTGGTTTGTCCTGGGGGGGTCTGTGCTAAGGGGGAGGGGGTTTGTCCTGGGGGGTCTGCACTAATGGAGGGGGGGTGGTTTGTTCTGGAGGGTCTGTACTAATGTAGGGGGGGTTTTGTTCTGGGGGGTCTGTACTAATGGAGGGGGGTGGTTTGTCCTAAGGGGGGTTTGTACTAATGGAGGGGGGTGGTTTGTCCTGGGGGGATCTGTACTAATGGAGGGGGGTGGTTTGTCCTGGGGGAGTCTGTACTAATGGAGGGGGGTGGTTTGTCCTGAGGGGGGTCTGTACTAATGGAGGGGGTGGTTTGTTCTGGGGGGGTCTGTACTAATGGAGGGGGGGTGGTTTGTTCTGGGGGGTCTGTACTAATGGAGCGGAGTGATTTGTTCTGGGGGTCTGTACTAATGGAGGAGGGGTGGTTCTGTACTAATGGAGGGGGTGGTTTGTCCTGAGGGGGGCCTGTAGTAATGGAGGGGGTGGTTTGTTCTGGGGGGGTCTGTACTAATGGAGGGGGGTGGTTTGTTCTGGGGGGTCTGTACTAATGGATGGGGTGGTTTGTTCTGGGGGGGTTCTGTACTAATGGAGGGGGGGTGGTTCTGTACTAATGGAGGGGATGGTGTTTGTCCTGAGGGGGGTCTGTACTAATAGAGGGGGTGGTTTGTTCTGGGGGGGTCTGTACTAATAGAGGGGGGGGTGGTTTGTTCTGGGGGGTCTGTACTAATGGAGGGGGTGGTTTGTTCTGGGGGTTCTGTACTAATGGAGTGGGTGGTTCTGTACTAATGGAGGGGGTGGTTTGTCCTGAGGGGGGTCTGTACTAATGGAGGGGGGTGGTTTGTCCTGAGGGGAGTCAATTCTGATAAAGGGGGGTGTTTTGTCCTGGGGGGTCTATACTGAGGGAGGTGTTTATACTTAGTGGGGGGTCTGCACTGACGGAGGGGGGTCTATACTTAGTGAGGGGAACTATAGTTGGTGGAGGAGGTGATACCATGTTTTACCGCACCGGATGACACCAACCCTAGTGACGCCACTGTAGTCGCGGGCTCTTGTTTCCCCTCTCCCTCTCCTCCTCGTGCAAATAAAGGGGGGAGTTGGGACTTTAGATGAAGCACCCAAAAGGTGCCTCCATCCCGATAATGAATAGAAACCAAAAAGGGAGTTGGGACTTTAAATGAAGCAATTGGATAGTGGAGGTATATATACAATATAGAAATTTATTAAATAACATTTAAAACACATAGTTCATCTTATATATGTACATGGAGCGTGCACAAGGCCTGAACATGATGTATGAGAGAGTACATGCATAGCGATATATGATCAAAGTAATGGACATATAGATATCAATGGCAGTAAGCCCGATCCTGGTACATGCGTCCACATGGTATATGTGCATTTGTCAAAAAGTATACAAACGACATCATAGAGTAAAATGGTTGTAGATGAGTAAGTGTCATGTTTCATGGGTTGTCCCACTCGTCAGGAGCAGATGCGATAGACATACCTATGGAGTACATGTAAAGATATAACAAACCATATATTGTATTTTTGATATGTAAAGGTGGTTAACTAACCACACTCACCCACTCAGGTAGTAAATGCAATGCGGGGCAGCCGGCACAGGGTTGGCCGAGGACATAACCCCACCACGGGAGCTGAGGCGGCATAATACAAGGATGCAACGTTAGGCAGTGTAAAAGCATGTGGGGTAAGGCTGGAATCTCCATATAACAAAAAATAGTGTATATTCCATAAAGCAGGGGTATCTGGGAACAAAATATTGTATGTATAGTTATAACAATAATATGTTATGAGTGATAATAGTATTTATTAATAGTGAACCCAGTATAGTTCCATAGGGAGTGATAACAAGATTAGGTGGTGCCAAGGATTGTTGAAAAGCCTATGTCTGTGAGTGGTGGACAATTACATAGGTATAAAAAGGTATGGAAGACTAAAAAAGTTGCCAAGTGGGAAAAACAGGCAAAGTATTAAAGTGAAGGGCTATACCACCAAAAGGAAGAGAAATGTAGTATGTCTGCAGTCTCTGATCATCTCTTGTATCATATCTGCAGTCTCTGACCATCTCTTGTATCATATCTGCAGTCTCTGACCATCTCTTGTATTATGTCTGCAGTCTCTGACCATCTCCTATAGTATGTCTGCAGTCTCTGACCATCTCCTGTATTATGCCTGCCGTCTCTGACCATCTCCTGTATCATGTCTGCAGTCTCTGACCATCTCCTGTACCATGCCTGCCGTCTCTGACCATCTCCTGTACCATGTCTGCAGTCTCTGACCATCTCCTGTACCATGTCTGCAGTCTCTGACCATCTCTTGTAACATGTCTGCAGTCTCTGACCATCTTCTGTATTATGTCTGCAGTCTGACCATCTCCTGTACTATGATTGCAGTCTCTGACCATCTCCTGTACTATGTCTGGGGGCTCTTTCTAACAGATTCTCTAACAGAAGCCCTCTCTGTGTGCATCAGAGGGACTCCGCTCCAGGTCTCATTAGTGTACGCTCTTCCTGTATTTTCTTTATTGTTAAAAGATCATAGGAGGATCCCAGGGTAACGAAGAGTTTTTAGGGGAACATCTCTGTGTTTGAGTCGTTGCCATAGAAACATTTGTAAAGGGGAGTAGTTGGTAAGATGACCACGCCCACGTGGGGGCGCCAGAAATATTTCTGCACCCAGGCGTCTGTGACCCTAGGATCGGCCCTGACCCTTCTGTAGCGGTGTTACCTAATAACCCTCTGTGCTTTACAGACCCTGGTTCTTTAACATGTACTTCTTTAATAACTTTAGACCAGGCTCAGAACAATCTATGCAACTTTACTGAAGAGATTTTAATACAATTACAATTCAACATGAATAGAGTCTAAAACCTAATCCTAACTAGAGTTGTGTGATTGCTCAGGCATACCTCTGCAAGGTAGTAGTCCACTGTGGAACTTCCGATGCTTGGATGTCCTCCTGGAACCTCTGTGCCTTTAACAGACTACAAGACCCAGTAGTCCTTCTTCACAGTGCAGGCCAAGACTGCAATCCGACCCAAGAGCCCTGGACCTCAGTCTTACCCCTTTTTATACCACAGGTGGGCTGGCTGGGACCAAAAAGCCCAGGAACTGAGCACACAACACTTAATCCTCAGCCTCAGCCTGGGTCAGCCTCTAACTCAGGCTTTTCCAACTAGGGTGCTTTCAGGTTTCTTCAGGGGTGCCTTGGCAAAATGCCTAGAAATCGTCCAAAACTGTATACAAGTCAGTGGGTGGATCAAGCCTGCCTTTTAGTTATGCAAAGCCATGGTTTTCATTGTGCATCATTACAACCTTCTAGCCGCCAGTGTCCTAATGACCAATGACATCATCAGTTGATAAGCACTTCGTCAGCGCTGGGCTGTTGGAGAGTGTTGGAGAGAAACCAAGAAAGAGAAACATTGGAATGTTAGTCAGCACCAGTATGCAAAGGTGTATTTGCTTTGGAATAATAAATTACCTCCAATGTTGGGTGTCCTACGTGCGTCAATGGTACTGCATTATGTAAAACTATTAGTTTTGTTTTTTACATTTTAGAATGGGGTGCCTCGAGGTTGTGCATAATTTTGCCTTAATTTAAAAAAGGTTGAAAAACACTGCTCTAACTTACTAAGGTAGACATATTACAACCTGCCTACAGATATAAGACACACACGAATGTGGCTCTGTATTCATTCATACAGTCAGGGACGGCCCGTCCATTAAGGGTGCATGGGTGCCGCCACCCCTATCCATCGCTGCCTCCCCCTATTCATGCGTCCGGCCCCTTTCAGAACGCCGGACGCATGAATTACAATGCGGGGTGGGTGGTTTTTTGAAACGCCTTATTAGGCTTCAAAATAGGGTGAGCTCGGGGTGCAGGGAATGTGCTCGGAGCCCACCCAGGTGTGTTACAACAGAGAATGAATATTCTCCTCCCGGACAATCAGGAAGCGGGTTGTGATACCCGTCACCTGATTGGCTGAAAGGACAGACGATCCTATTGGACGCCTAAAAGGAGGGGAGGAGCCGCACGCTGGAGGCGAGGACACCAATGGAGGCGAGGACACGGAGCCACTGCACGGTGTCCGCAACCCATCTAGATGGGGTAAGTGCTGGACCAACCAACAAACAGCAGGGGAGGTGCCGCCAGCCACTTGGGAGGGGGGGTTTGTTTGCCCCCCCCAAAAAAACACCTGCCACCACTGCATACAGTACATGATTAAATGTATTTTTTAATGCATTACCGCTAATGATCATGCAATTCTACTAATGATCTATCTGTGCTTTAGCATATAGTTTTAAATATATAGTGCTTTAACACTTGTATCTGCTGTTCAGTGCATGCTCAAAAAAATTACCAACACAAACAATTCACGTGTATACAATCAATAAGGTGCTATTTTTGTGCCAAAAACAACAAAGAACAAAAAAATCCACAGGTAAGTACTGAGTAATGGTAGCAATGCTCAAAATATTTACCAAAACAGACAATTCCTGTGTATACAATCAATAAAGTGCTATTTTTGTGTTTTTTTTAATATTGCAGGTTTATTAAGTCAATCAACAATATGTGTGGAAAGAATTATACAAAAGTCTCAGAATTTGTTCTTCTGGGATTTGGAAACCTTGACAAAATAAATGTTGTAATGTTTATAGTCTTCCTAATCATCTTTAAAGTCACTATCACAGGAAATCTTCTGATCATTGTATTAGTATCCATCACCCCAGCCCTTCAGACACCCATGTATTATCTCCTGAGTCATCTCTCATTTTCAGACCTGTTGATGTCAACCAACATTCTTCCAAACATGCTTGGCGGTTTTCTTTTTGGGAAGCAAATAATTACTTACTGTGGCTGCATCACACAACTTTATTTTTTCAGCGCTACAACCATTACAGAATGTCTCCTCCTCGCAGTCATGTCCTATGATCGGTACTTGGCCATCTGTAACCCTTTGAGATATTACAGCATCATGGACATGATGTTTTGTGTCAATCTTTCGGTTTGGCCATGGCTGTTGGGTTTTACATTAAATCTTATAGGCGTTTTTACTGTATCAGATTTTGACTTTTGTGCTGATAATGTCATTGACCATTTCTACTGTGACCTCTCCCCTCTTCAGAAGCTCTCTTGTTCAGACACCTCTTTGCTTGAACTTGAATCTATCCTCTATTCCATACCAACATTTATTTCTCCATGTGGTTTTATTATTGTGACGTACATATGCATCTTTCATACTATTTTCAGCATACTGTCCAAAACAGGCAAACAGAAAGCTTTTTCAACCTGCAGTTCTCACCTTCTTGTGGTGGGGACATTTTATGGGGCACTGATAGTTAAATACATGATACCCTCTAAAGGACACTCTTTGATTATCAATAAGATTGCATCTTTACTTCACACTGTGTTTACTCCTTTATTTAACCCTATTATATATAGTCTGAAGAACCAAGATATTAGGAAAGCACTTCAAAAACTTTCTTAGAAATTATCAATTTTAATGAAGAATGGGTCTGTTCTGATAAACTGATGTACGATCTGCAATGTGTTCCCATGTCTGTACACCTGCTGTGCCAACTATCAAGATTTCCTACCATCACTTCTGGATTTCTGTTTATTTTTATGTAATACCCTACCCAGTTAGATTACAGCTTCAGCTTTTGGTTCTGCTGTGCTCAGTGGAGCAGTAGTCAATTCTCTAGGTCTGGCCAGGCTTCCCTAAGCTTGGTGGTTGGTTGCTCCTGCCTGCCTCTGGAAGAAGCTTCCAGAAATAGAGTGGGGGTATCAATCTTTGGGTTATGAATATCTATCTGACCTCATCCAATCCCTGGGAGAGGGTGTGCACAAGGTGGCTGGGAAGAAAATAAATGTTTGGGAAGCCTGTTCAGTGGAGTCAATCTCCTGTGGCTTCTGCCCCTGGGAGGCAGCCTATGTGCTGAAGAGTTATTATTAGGCCTCAGCATTTGCCTGACTGGGGACCTGAAAGAACTTGGATTGATAGATATTTACTGGATGACATCACCTGTGGAAGCTGATCTGGAGATGGTTCTTTTCCTTCACTCAGGAATGTTGCATGGAAGCTGGGTGAATGACAGCTGTCCTTGGACATTGTGAGTAGGACTTTGATTTGGAGCTCAAGGTGTGCATGTGAATTGGGGATTAATGCCAGAGGTTTCTTTACGGACTGGGACTGCTCATATAGTCCCAGATTAGTTGGCTATCCTCTACCTGAAACAAAGCCTATTGTTAAAAAATTTGTGCTTAAAGCGGAGTTCCACACAAAAATGGAAATTCCGCTTTTCGGAACCCTCCCCCCCTCCGGTGTCACATTTGGCACCTTTCAGGGGGGAGGGGGGTGCAGATACCTGTCTAAGACATGGGACATGGGAGTCTACGCCTCTTCCCGTCCCCACCGCGCTGTCTCCTGGGAACACACAGCTCCCAGGAGAGAGCGGGGACCACTTGGGACGCGCAGCGCGACTCGCACATGCGCAGTAGGGAACCGGGAAGTGAAGCCGCAACGCTTCACTTCCTGATTCCCTCACCTAGGATGGCGGCGGCAGCTGCCGAGAACCGAGCGGGTTCACGGCGTCCCCTGCCGACATCGCTGGACCCTGGAACAGGTAAGTGTATGGCCATTAGGGATGAGCTTCGTGTTCGAGTCGAACCCATGTTCGACTCGAACATCGGCTGTTCGCCCGTTCGCCGAATTGCGAACGATATGGGCCGTTCGCGCCAAATTCGTGTGGCGCGTCACGGCCCATAATTCACTGCGGCATGGCAGTGCATTGCTTGCTGATGATTGGCCAAGCATGCACTATGACCCACATGCTTGGCCAATCACAGCGCCGCCTGAACAAAGAGCCATAATTGGCCAAAGCCAAGGAGGCTTTGGCCAATTATGGCTCAGGGGATTTAGTACACGCCCCACACTATATAAGGCCGCCTGCACGGCGGCCCTGTGTAGTGTGTGTTCCGGCGTTCATTGAGAGAGAGAGAGAGACAGACAGTGTCATTTGATTTGAGTTAGATAGATTAGGCAGAACAGTCAGTCAGTTAGCTGCACTTACAGTGTATTGTGTATATATATGCATCCCAGGTGTTGCATATATATACACTGTATTCAGTTTAGCTAGATCCGTTCCTGTTATCTTCTAGACTATTTACATTTAGTGCAGTGCGTCCTGCTCACAGTGTTCAGCTAGATCCGTTCCTGTTATCTTCCTACTGACAGGCAGGCTTGTCTGGTTACAGTATATAAAGCTACCTGAAGAAAATTACTGGTGTTCTATTTGATCCTATTAGTACCACGGTCAGGCAGCTAGACTATTTACATTTAGTACAGTGCGTCCTGCTCACAGTGTTCAGCTAGATCCGTTCCTGTTATCTTCCTACTGACAGGCAGGCTTGTCTGGTTACAGTATATAAAGCTACCTGAAGAAAATTACTGGTGTTCTATTTGATCCTATTAGTACCACGGTCAGGCAGCTAGACTATTTACATTTAGTACAGTGCGTCCTGCTCACAGTGTTCAGCTAGATCCGTTCCTGTTATCTTCCTACTGACAGGCAGGCTTGTCTGGTTACAGTATATAAAGCTACCTGAAGAAAATTACTGGTGTTCTATTTGATCCTATTAGTACCACGGTCAGGCAGCTAGACTATTTACATTTAGTGCAGTGCGTCCTGCTCACAGTGTTCAGCTAGATCCGTTCCTGTTATCTTCCTACTGACAGGCAGGCTTGTCTGGTTACAGTATATAAAGCTACCTGAAGAAAATTACTGGTGTTCTATTTGATCCTATTAGTACCACGGTCAGGCAGCTAGACTATTTACATTTAGTACAGTGCGTCCTGCTCACAGTGTTCAGCTAGATCCGTTCCTGTTATCTTCCTACTGACAGGCAGGCTTGTCTGGTTACAGTATATAAAGCTACCTGAAGAAAATTACTGGTGTTCTATTTGATCCTATTAGTACCACGGTCAGGCAGCTAGACTATTTACATTTAGTACAGTGCGTCCTGCTCACAGTGTTCAGCTAGATCCATTCCTGTTATCTTCCTACTGACAGGCAGGCTTGTCTGGTTACAGTATATAAAGCTACCTGAAGAAAATTACTGGTGTTCTATTTGATCCTATTAGTACCACGGTCAGGCAGCTAGACTATTTACATTTAGTACAGTGCGTCCTGCTTACAGTGTTCAGCTAGATCCGTTCCTGTTATCTTCCTACTGACAGGCAGGCTTGTCTGGTTACAGTATATAAAGCTACCTGAAGAAAATTACTGGTGTTCTATTTGATCCTATTAGTACCACGGTCAGGCAGCTAGACTATTTACATTTAGTACAGTGCGTCCTGCTCACAGTGTTCAGCTAGATCCGTTCCTGTTATCTTCCTACTGACAGGCAGGCTTGTCTGGTTACAGTATATAAAGCTACCTGAAGAAAATTACTGGTGTTCTATTTGATCCTATTAGTACCACGGTCAGGCAGCTAGACTATTTACATTTAGTACAGTGCGTCCTGCTCACAGTGTTCAGCTAGATCCGTTCCTGTTATCTTCCTACTGACAGGCAGGCTTGTCTGGTTACAGTATATAAAGCTACCTGAAGAAAATTACTGGTGTTCTATTTGATCCTATTAGTACCACGGTCAGGCAGCTAGACTATTTACATTTAGTACAGTGCGTCCTGCTCACAGTGTTCAGCTAGATCCGTTCCTGTTATCTTCCTACTGACAGGCAGGCTTGTCTGGTTACAGTATATAAAGCTACCTGAAGAAAATTACTGGTGTTCTATTTGATCCTATTAGTACCACGGTCAGGCAGCTAGACTATTTACATTTAGTACAGTGCGTCCTGCTCACAGTGTTCAGCTAGATCCGTTCCTGTTATCTTCCTACTGACAGGAAGGCTTGTCTGGTTACAGTATATAAAGCTACCTGAAGAAAATTACTGGTGTTCTATTTGATCCTATTAGTACCACGGTCAGGCAGCTAGACTATTTACATTTAGTACAGTGCGTCCTGCTCACAGTGTTCAGCTAGATCCGTTCCTGTTATCTTCCTACTGACAGGCAGGCTTGTCTGGTTACAGTATATAAAGCTACCTGAAGAAAATTACTGGTGTTCTATTTGATCCTATTAGTACCACGGTCAGGCAGCTAGACTATTTACATTTAGTACAGTGCGTCCTGCTCACAGTGTTCAGCTAGATCCGTTCCTGTTATCTTCCTACTGACAGGCAGGCTTGTCTGGTTACAGTATATAAAGCTACCTGAAGAAAATTACTGGTGTTCTATTTGATCCTATTAGTACCACGGTCAGGCAGCTAGACTATTTACATTTAGTACAGTGCGTCCTGCTCACAGTGTTCAGCTAGATCCGTTCCTGTTATCTTCCTACTGACAGGCAGGCTTGTCTGGTTACAGTATATAAAGCTACCTGAAGAAAATTACTGGTGTTCTATCCCAGCTTAGTGCAGCTACAGGCCATTAGTATGTCTGGAAGGCCAAGAAGGAGAGGCAGACAGTCACAAGCCAATAAGAGAGGGCAAGCAGGCTCTGTGTCTAGTGCTGGTCGTGGAGACGGTGCATCCTCATCAGCACGTGGCCATGGGACACGCTGGGCCTTTTTTTCGGCAGCTGGCCGTGTTGAGCCGCAACATGCGGAAGACTTGGTCGAGTGGATGACCAAGCCGTCCTCATCCTCCTCATCCTCTCTCACCCATGCCCAGGGTGCTTTGTCTGGCAAAGCAGCGGCCTCTTCCCTCAGCTCAATGTCATCAGTGACTCCTTCCCTAGCTCCACCATGTCCTCATGAGGATTCCCTCGAACTGTTTGACCACAGTGTTGGGTACATGCTCCAGGAGGATGCCCAGCGTTTGGAAGGCTCTGATGATGATACTGAGCTCGATGAAGGCAGTAACATGAGCACGGACAGAGGGGGTGCCCAAGAAGGACAGCAATCTGGCAGTCATGCTCCCCCTGCTGCAGCATACTGCCAGGTTTGCTCCAGTGATGAGGAGGGAGGGGATGATGAGGTCACTGACTCAACGTGGGTGCCTGATAGGAGAGAGGAGGAGGAGGAGGAGGAGGAGGCGGCACATCACCAACGAGGCAGGATGCCCTCCAGGGGCCAGCCTAAGGGCAGCACATTGACTGCATCACACCCCAAAGCTCCACATGTGCAGGGCGCTGCAGTCTCTGCGCGTTATTCAAAAAGTTCTTTGGTGTGGGCCTTTTTTGAGACGAGTGCATCAGATCGCACCGCTGCTATTTGCAACATATGTCTCAAGCGTATCTCACGTGGCCAAAACATCTCCCGCTTGGGTACCACATGCTTGACCAGACATATGTTGACCTGCCATGCAGTTCGTTGGCAAGCGTATCTAAAAGACCCACACCAAAGAACAAAGAGGATCTCTCCTTGCTCCTCATCAGCTGAGATTTCCAACCCCACTAGACCTCCAGTCCTCTCTGAGACCTGCAGTGAGAGGAATGAAGGTGTAGAATTAGGTGTGTCACAGCCAAGTACTTGTGGGCAACCTGCTTTTGGTACACCGACGTCAGATTGTACCAGGCAAATTTCCCTGCCCCAGCTGCTGCACCGCCGAAAGAAGTTTGCTCCCAGCCATCCACATGCCCAGCGGTTGAATGCTAGCTTGGCCAAATTGCTAGCACTTCAACTGCTGCCTTTTCAGTTGGTAGACTCTGCCCCCTTCCGTGAGTTTGTGGAATGTGCGGTTCCTCAGTGGCAGGTACCCAAACGCCACTTTTTCTCACGGAAGGCGATTCCGGCTCTCTACCGGCATGTGGAAGGCAATGTCCATGCCTCGCTGGACAGGGCGGTCAGCGGTAAGGTGCATATTACCGCTGACTCATGGTCCAGCAGGCATGGACAGGGACGTTACCTAAGTTTCACGGCACATTGGGTGACTCTGCTGGCAGCTGGGAAGGATGCAGGACAAGGTGCAGTAGTGTTGGAGGTTGTTCCGCCACCACGCCTCCAAAATGCTGATTGTGACACACCTCTCTCCTCCACCCCCTCCTCTTCTTCTTCCTCCATGGCCTCTTCCTCGGAACCAGCGGTGCTCCGTAGTCGTTCAAGGGGCTACGCAAGTATGCAGGCCAAAAGATGCCATGCGGTGCTTGAGCTGGTGTGCTTGGGGGACAGGAGCCACACTGGGGCAGAGGTTCTGTCAGCTCTGCAGGGGCAGGTTCAGAGGTGGTTGACGCCACGCCAACTTAAGGCAGGAATGGTGGTTTGCGACAATGGCACCAACCTCCTCTCTGCCCTCCGACAGGGACAAATGACCCATGTGCCCTGTTTGGCTCACGTCCTTAACTTGGTGGTGCAGCGGTTCTTGGGCAGGTACCCGGGCTTACAGGATGTCCTGAGGCAGGCCAGGAAAGTCTGTGTGCATTTCCGCCGGTCATATAATGCTAGTGCTCGGCTGACAGACCTCCAAAAGGAGTTTAACCTGCCCAAGAACCGCCTAATCTGTGACATGCCCACCAGGTGGAACTCAACGTTGGCCATGCTGCAGCGGCTGCACACGCAGCAGAGGGCCATCAATGAGTACCTGTGCGACTATGGCACCAGGACAGGGTCAGGGGAGCTTGTTTTTTTTTCCCCACGCCAGTGGGCCATGATCAGGGATGCATGCACTGTCCTGTCACCATTCGAGGAGGCCACGAGGATGGTGAGCAGTGACAGTGCATGCATCAGTGACACTGTCCCCCTTGTCCACCTGTTGGAGCACACGCTGCGTGGAATAATGGACAGGGCACTTGAGGCAGAACAGAGGCAGGAAGAGGAGGACTTCCTTAGCTCTCAAGGCCCCCTTTATCCAGACAGTGTTCCTGCGTGCCCGCCGATCACACAGGAAGAGGACGAGGAGGAGGAGGAGGAGGAGGAAGATTGTGTCAGTATGGAGGTGGAGCCTGGCACTCAGCATCAGCAGCAGTCTTTAAGGGATCAGTCCCAAGAAACACATGGACTTGTACGTGGCTGGGAGGAGGTGGCTGCGGACGTTGTCGTCCTTAGTGACCCAGAGGACTCCGGACCGAATGCCTCAGCAAACCTACGCTGCATGGCCTCCCTGATCCTGCAAAGCCTGCGTAAGGATCCTCGTATTCGTGGTATCAAGGAGAAGGACCAATACTGGCTGGCAACCCTCCTTGATCCACGTTACAAGGGTAAGGTTGCGGACCTTATCTTGCCATCGCAGAGGGAGCAGAGGATGAAACATCTTCGGGAGGCCTTGCAGAAAGGTCTGTGCAATGCGTTCCCAGAGATTGGGAGGTTACAAACTCCTGTTTCTGGACAACGTGTTGCTGAGGCTTCGGTCAGTCAAAGAAGGAGCGGTGGAGAAGGTGGCCGTCTGACCGATGCGTTCAGACAATTTTTTGGTCCGCAGCCCCAAGGTATGATCGGTTCCAGCAACCATCGCCAGCGTCTGTTTTACATGGTGCAGGAATACCTAGGGGCAAGATCAGACTTGGACACCTTTCCCACCGAAAATCCTCTGGGTTACTGGGTCTTGAGGATGGATCACTGGCCAGAGCTTGCACAGTATGCAATTGAGCTACTGGCCTGTCCTGCATCCAGCGTTCTTTCGGAACGCACATTCAGTGCTGCTGGAGGCGTGGTAACCGATCACAGGGTGCGTCTGTCCACTCGGTCGATCGGCTGACCTTCATAAAAATGAATGAGTCTTGGATCACCACCAGCTACCAAGCACCTGATGCTGATGTAACCGAATAATTTTTTTTGAAATCTCAGATCCCTTCAAAGACTGCCTATGCTGATGCTGAGTGACTATCCCTGAGTAATTATCCTCTTCCTCCTCAATCATCACGCTGATAGCTTGTAAGAACATTTTTGGTTCTGGGCGCCACCACCAGTGCCTAAGGCACAATTTTTCAGCCCCTGTTTAACAGGGGCGTGTTAATTACAATTTTTGATGTAATACTTTGCAGCAGGGCTCGTTCCTGCATTCCAACTAGAGTGTCTGTGAGGGGTTGCAGTGTTGTGGCACCAGCACCAGTGCCTAAGGCCCAATTTTTCTGCCCCTGTCTAACAGGGGCGTGTAATTACAATTTTTGATGCAATACTTTGCAGCAGGGCTCGTTCCTGCGTTCCAACTAGAGTGTCTGTGAGGGGTTGCAGTGTTGTGGCACCAGCACCAGTGCCTAAGGCCCAATTTTTCTGCCCCTGTCTAACAGGGGCATGTAATTACAATTTTTGATGCAATACTTTGCAGCAGGGCTCGTTCCTGCGTTCCAACTAGAGTGTCTGTAAGGGGTTGCAGTGTTGTGGCACCAGCACCAGTGCCTAAGGCCTAATTTTTCAGCTCCTGTTCAACAGGGGCATGTAATTACAATTCTTGATCTAATATTTCACAGCAGGGCCCTGTGAGGGCTTACAGTGTTGTGGCCACAGCAACACCTAAGGCCCAAATTTCTGCTGAGTATATAGGGCAGGACCCTACTTTCAAACATCTAACTTAGAAACGACTCCTACTTGCAAACGGAAGGAGACAACAGGAAGTGAGATGAAATCTACCCCTAGGAAGGGAAATTCTCTCCTGTAAGAGTTAATATGGGAAAACAATTTCTCCTTTCCACTGATGCTTTCCAATCCTTGTTCCACAAAAAACCCACATTTTCAAAAAACATTTTTCATTGGGACAAAAAGTGCGGTGAAATCTTCTGAAGAGGAGGAAAGACAGCAAAACAAATGTCACAGGGGTGATAACCCTTCCCTATGTTTTCCAAAAAGCTTAAAAAAGATTTTTTGGCTGGAGCTAAACGCTTTAAAAATTTACCCGTTCAAAATTACAAAGAGATTCTACTTAACAACAAACCTACAGTCCCTGTCTTGTTTGCACCGCCTGTATACTGCTGTTCAGAGTATATAGGGCCTTTCCTTATTTTAATTTGGGTGCGGGGTTCCCCTTAATATCCATACAAGACCCAAAGGGCCTGGTAATGGACTGGGGGGTACCCATGCCGTTTGTCTCACTGATTTTCATCCATATTGCCATGACCCGACATGACATTAAACCCGCAAGCAGTTTTAAATGAGATTTTTTCCTTTAAAAATGACATTTTGTGCAGGGACTGTTCTAAACACGGGAAACACGAGCCACTTTACAGGCCTACTATAGACACACCCCAGGTACGATATTTAAAGGAATATTTCACTTTTTTTTTTTTACTTTACTTTACGGCCGTTTTTAAAAGTTTTTTTTGCATTGATACATGTCCCCTGGGGTAGGACCCGGGTCCCCAAAACCTTTTTAGGACAATACCATGCAAATTAGCCTTTAAAATGAGCACTTTTGATTTCGAATGTTCGAGTCCCATAGACGTCAATGGGGTTCTAACGTTCATGCGAACTTTCGGTCCGTTCGCAGGTTCTGGTGCGAACCGAACCGGGGGGTGTTCGGCTCATCCCTAATGGCCATGTATTAAAAGTCAGCAGCTGCAGTATTTGTAGCTGCTGGCTTTTAATATTTTTTTTTTTTTGGCGGTGTGGGTGAACCCCCGCTTTAAGAGCCTCTTCTCCTTTATCGGTTGTGTGTTTTGGGGAATCCTGCAACATCATTCCTTTCTCCTGTTACTAACTGCAAAAAAAATATACAAAAAAAATCCACTAGACTGAGCCTGTATTTGTTGGTGTGCTTGGAAATGGTATCTCAGCCTGGCAGCCTCTGAACATTTAAGGGAGAACTGGGTCATTTCCAACGGGCAACTCCAGGGCTGAGTGCTACATTAGACATGTGCAGAACAGAAAATTTCTTTTAGTTGTTTTCAAACAAATTCCAAATTTTCAGACGGATTCAAACTTGAATCGAATTGAAATCTGATTTCTGTGTGAAGAATAGCTGGTTATTAACCACTTCAGCCCCGGAAGATTTGGCTGCTCGATGACCAGAGCACTTTTTGCGATACGGCACTGCGTTGCTTTAACTGACAATTGCGCGGTCGTGCGATGCTGTACCCAAACAAAATTGGCGTCCTTTTTTTCCCACAAATAGAGCTTTCTTTTGGTGGCATTTGATCATCTCTGCAGTTTTTATTTTTTGCGCTATAAACAAAAAAAGAGCGACAATTTTGAAAAAAATCACAATATTTTGTACTTTTTGCTTTAATAAATATCCCAATTTTTTTAAAAAAAAAGCTGATTTTTTTCTCAGTTTAGGCATATATTCTTCTACATATTTTTGGTAATAAAAATCGCAATAAGCGTATATTGATTGGTTTGCGCAAAACGTATAGATTCTACAAAATAGGGGATAGATTTATGGCATTTTTATTAATATTATTTTTTTACTAGTAATGGCGGTGATCTGCGATTTTTATCGTGACTGCATCATTATGGCAGACACATCGGACACTTTTGACACATTTTTGGGACGATTGACAATTATACAGCGACCAGTGGTATAAAAATGCACTGATTACTGTATAAATGTCACTGGCAGGGAAGGGGTTAACACTAGGGGCAATCAAGGGGTTAACTGTGTTTCCTGGCTGTGTGTTCTAACTGTAGGGGGAGGGGACTGACTATAGGAGATGACAGATCGTGGTTCCTAGCTATTAGGAACTCACAATCTGCATCTCCTCTCAGAACAGAACAGGGATTTGGGTGTTTACACACACACGTCCCTGTTCTGCCTCTTGTGCCCACGATCGCTCGTGGCCAGCGGTCATCTCGACTGCCAGTCACGAGCATCGACGCGCCCACCGGTGGCACGCGCGTGCCTGCTATCCCGCTTAAAGGAGCCAACGTGCCGACCTGCTGCAGTATAATGACGGCGGCTGGTCGACAAGTGGTAAAGGAGCTCAACAACCATGACTCATTTGCTGTCAGTGGGATTTCCTCTGACAGCAGAATATAAACAAACCAGTTCCGGCATTAAAAAGTGTAGGAGGTGTCTTGTTTCTTCCGCGACCCCTCCAAGCTGCCTCCGCGATGTACACAGGCTTTCCAGCCTGAAAGAGGGAGAGAGCTGCCTGTCATGTCTGCATGGGCTTTTTCACCCCCCTCCTTCTTCCTATTTCACTGACTGAGTCTAATGTAATATGAGCTCACACACACAGAGCAGTTCATTCTGTAGCCTCCCCTGTGCCCCTATTGGCAGGAAGAAGAAAGCCAATTAAAGGCACAGTTACAGCAGCCAATCAGAGACATTGTACTGAGCTGCAGGAAGCAGCTGCAATGGATTCCGAGAGTGTAGTGGATTCATCAGGAGTGTAATGATGGAATATACTAGAGAGGGAAATAAATATGGTTTGTTAAAGATGCCCTCTAAAGAAGGGGGAGTAAAAAGATATGTGTTCCAACAAAATGGGAACAAATGAATAAATGAATAACTTACTGCACGGCCTCAAAGCTGGGCCCGATGTCTGCACAGGAGAGTGGGGATACCGGGTATAGTATCTCCCCCCCGGGGTTGATACAGAGAGACACCCCAAGGACTGAGGAAAGCACCCAGAGGACGGCAAGGTGGTCATAGCAGTACCCCCTCCTCAACGACCCCTCCCCCTCTGAGGGGGAGGGGTCGTTGAGGAGGGGGTACTGTCAGGGCTGGCTCAGCCCTTCCTTCTCTGGATCTGGTTACTGGACTCTGGCTATGCTTTGACTACGTTTACTCTATTTACATTTTTATTTTTATTAATAAACAAGTGTGATTTAACTGTACTTCTGTCTCGGTCTGGTTCATGGTTTCTGACAGTAGGCGAAGGCCATGAATTCAGAAGATACAGTCAATCCACTTGTTGGTAATATTTTTTCCAGATTGAATGAGCAAGATCACTGCATGGATCAGTTTGCCATTGCGTTACAAACGCTCATAAGTCACACTGCTCACCTGGAATCCCCCACTGTGGCTGCCCTGACAATGATCCAGTGTAGTATATTTGCACATAACATGCATAGTGTCCTGTAGGAAATGTTGGTAAATAATAAGTTGGTAAGTGAAGATATGAAAATGTGAAAATAACTCTAATGCCACGTACACACGATCGGATTTTCAACAACAAATGTTCGATGGGAGCTTGTTGTTGAAATTCCGACCGTGTGTAGGCTCCATCGGACATTTTTCGTCGGAATCTGGATCTCAAATTTTCCGACAACAAAATCTGTTCTTGTAAATTCCGATCGTGTGTACACAATCTCGACGCACAAAGTTCCACGCATGCTCGGAATCAAGCAGAAGAGCTGCACTGACTATTGAACTTCATTTTTCTCGGCTCGTCGTACGTGTTGTACGTCCCCGAGTTCTTGAGGTTCGGAATTTCCGACAACATTTGTGTGACTGTGTGTATGCAAGACAAGTTTAAGCCACCATCCGTCGGAAAAAAAACATGGATTTTGTTGTCGGAATGTGCGATCGTGTGTACGCGGAATTAGTGTTCCCGCAGGGGGACTACATGAGGAGCTGAGTATATAGTTAAACCCTAAATAGAAACATTAATTAAGCACAACTGTAGTGTGTGAAACGGGTCTACAAGACCTGTGTGTTGGTGTTCTTTGATGTCATCTTGGTGATCAATAAACAACATTTTTGGATTTCAATCGATGTGCAGCCATTTCTTCCTTTATCTACTTACCCACAGAGGCGGGTCGGGACTAGCACTTGGTTGGCATTCCTATCAGGCACTAATTTATACACCTGTCATTCATTCTTGATCAGCTAAAAGCTGCAGGGCTTGCCTGCAGAAGCCTGACATTGTACTCTTGATTCACTGATCACAGGTGCAATGCTTGCCAGGCTCCTGCAGTAAAAAATAATAAATGCACTTTTTTTTTCTGCAAAAATATGTGCATTTATTATTTTTTCTTAAAAGGTGACTTTATCCTTCAATTTGTTAGTCAAATAATAATAGTCCATATAAATTTGCTAGTACACCTAACACTCCCCTCCCCAAATTGACAATGCTGCTGTCCAAGGGTGTCCTCATTGCTGATTTTATCAAGGGTCACGTGACATGTGACGCAACGCATCGGAAGGAGCCTTGTGACGTCATCCATAATGCTGTAGTGTTACTCTCGGCTCAGCGAGAGGAGGACATTGGTGGACGGCTGACTGCACTATGCGCCCTTACATTAGATCATTGCAAACTGGAGAAGAGTTACAACAGAATACCGGTATAAACAGATGATTAACAGCGGATCGCCAGCCTAATCAGTGAGCTGATAGAGATTGCAATTTAAATATGTACCTTAAAGTAGACATTTATTCAACCTGAACGTCTTCTGATTTATTTGTGTCCTACTCCACTTTTGTTTTAATATTTATAATGTAGGAGGTGGACTTGTGATTCTCAACAGATTGCTTCAAGTTATTTGTTACGATTTATTTTAGGTTTTGGAGCACATCACCATTTTTTATTTTTAGTATAATGGAAGTGAGTATTTAGCGCACTTTTTATTTATCTATATGGTTTAAGTTTATTAGTGGCATCAGAGCACTGAGCAAAGGTGCAGCTTTATACGGAATATTTATAAAGGTTTTTTTATATATGGGACACATTTGAGTTTAATATCAGCACATAAAGTGTTTACTACATTTAGCATATAACTAAATTTAAAAAAATTCTTGAACAATCACATACAAACACAGTTTCTCACAATTATTCACTTATTTCACCATAAAGCGCTTCAGTTTTATCACTTTATAATGACACTTGACCCATGTTCCCTGTTTGGCTCACGTCCTGAATTTGGTGGTGCAGCGGTTCTTGAGCAGGTACCCAGGCTTACAGGATCTCCTGAGGCAGGCCAAGAAAGTCTGTGGTCATTTCCGCCAGTCATAAAATGCCAGTGCTCGGCTGGCTGACCTTCAAAGGGAATGCAACCTGCCCTGTGACATTCCCACCAGGTGGAACTCAACGTTTGCAATGCTGCAGCGGTTGCACACGCAGCAGAGGGCCATCAATGAGTACCTGTGTGAGCATGGCACCAGGACAGGGTCAGGGGAGCTTGGCTTTTTTTCGCCACGCCAGTGGCTACTTATCAAGGATGCATGCACTGTCCTGTCACCATTTGAGGAGGCCATGAGGATGGTGAGCAGTGACAGTGCATGCATCAGTGATACTGTCCCTCTTGTCTTCCTGTTGGAGCACGTGCTTCGTGGAATAATGGACAGGGCACTTGAGGCAGAACAGCGGGAGGAAGAGGAGGACTTCCTTACCTCTCAAGGCCCCTTTATCCAGATAGTATTCCTTGCGGGCCCGCCGATCACACAGGAAGAAGAAGAGGAGGAGGAGGATTGTGTCAGCATGGAGGTGGAGGATAACACTCAGCATCAGCAGCAGTCTTCAAGGGATCATTTTCAGTCCCCAGAAACCCATGGAGTTGTACGTGACTGGGAAGAGGTGGTTGCAGATCATGTGATCCTTAGTGACCCAGATCACTCAGGATCGAATGCCTCTGCAAACTTACGCTGCATGGCCTCCCTGATCCTGCACAGCCTGCGAAAGGACCCTAGGATTTATGGTATCAAGGAGAGGGATCATTACTGGCTGCCAACCCTTCTTGATCCACGTTACAAGGGTAAGGTTACAGAACTTATCCAGCCTTCGCAGAGGGAGCAGAGGATGAAACATCTTCGGGAGGCCTTGCAGAAAGGTTTGTGCAATGCGTTTCCAGAGCCTGGGAGGTTACAATTTCCTGGTGCTGGACAACGTGTTACTGAGGGTTCGTTCAGTCACAGAAAGAGCGGTGGAGAAGGTGGCCAGCTGACCGATGCCTTCAGACAATTCTTCAGTCCTCAGCGCCAAGGTCTGATCAGTTCCAGCAACTATCGCCAGCATCTGAATTACATGGTGCAGGAATATCTAGGGGCAAGATCCGACTTGGAGACTTTTCCAACAGAACATCCTCTGGGTTACTGGGTCTTGAGGATGGACCACTGGCCAGAGCTTGCTCAATATGCAATTGAGCTACTGGCCTGTCCTGCATCCAGCATTCTTTCTGAATGCACATTCAGTGCTGCTGGAGGCTTTGTAACTGATCACAGAGTGAGCCTGTCCACAGACTCTGTTGATCGGCTCACATTCATTAAAATTAATCAGTCTTGGATCACCAGCTACCAAGCACCTGATGCTGATGTAACCGATTGATTTTTCTATGGATGTGGGATCCCTTAAAGACTGCCTATGCTGAAAGACTATCCTATTATGCTGAGTGACTATCCTATTCCTCCTCAATCTTCATGATGTTAGCTTCTAAAAATATTTTTGGTTCACGGCACCACCACCACTGCCTAAGGCCCAATTTTTCTGCCCTTGTTTAGCAGGGACGTGTAATTACAATTTTTGATCTAATATTTCACAACAGGGCCCGTTCCTGCCCTCAACAAAAGTATCTGTGAGACTTTACAGTGTTGTGCCACCATCACCGCCTAAGGCCCAATTTTTCTGCCCAGCTTGTAACTAAAATTTTTGCTCTAATATTTCACAGTAGGGCTCGTTCCTGTGCACAACAAGAGAATCTGTGAGGGGTTACAGTGTTGTGGCACCACCACCACTGCCTAAAGCCCAATTTTTCTGCCCCTGTTTACAGGAGCGTGTAATTACAATTTTTGATCTAATATTTCACAGCAGGGCTTGTTCCTGCTCTCAACAAAAGAATCTATGAGGGGTTACAGTGTTGTGGCACCACTGCCTAAGACCCAGTTTTGCTGCCCCTGTTTAACAGTGGCATGTAATTACAATTCTTGATATAATATTTCACAGCAGGGCCTGTACCTGCGCCCACCAATAGTAACTGTGAGGGCTTACAGTGTTGTGGCACCACCACCACCATCACCAAATGCCCAATTTTTCTGCCCCTGTTTAACAGGGGCATGTAATTACAATTCTTGATATAATATTTCACAGCAGGGCCCGTTCCAGTGCCCACCAAGAGTAACTGTGAGGGCTTACAGTGTTCTGGTACCACCAACACCTAAAGCCCAATTTTCCACAGAGTATACAGGCAGGCCATATAGTATATACAGGCGGTCCCCTATTTTCAATCATCCAACTTACAAACGATTCCTACTTACAAACGGAGGGAGACAACAGGAAGTGAGAGGAAATCTACCCCTAGGAAGGGAAATTCTCTCCTGTAAGAGTTAATATGGGAAAAAGGTGTCTCCACGGACGCTTTATCACCAATCCTTTTTTCCCTAATAACCCAAAATTTTCAAAATCCAATTGTTATTGGGACAGAAAGTGAGGTGAAATCTTCTGAACAGGGGCACAGACAGCAAAACAAATGTTCACTTTTATTGTTTCACTTTAAGCATTATTAAAATCACTGCTCTTGAAAAAACAGCCGTTTTTAAAACTTTTTTTCGCTTTGATACATGTCCCCTAGGGCAGGACCCAGGTCCCCAAACACTTTTTGTGACAATAACTTGCATATTAGCCTTTAAAATTAGCACTTTTGATTCTTCACGTTCGGGTCCCATAGACTTAAACAGTGTCCGCGTGTTCGCATGAACTTTTTGTCAGTTTGCATGTTCTGCCATGAACCGAAGTGGGAGGGTGTTTGGCTCCTCCCTAATAGGCAACTCCTATCCTCATATTGATCAGTAGTTCCAAATTAATAACTGATGCAGTAGGGAACCAACTCAAAAACATACACTCAGAATCTATCCAAATAACTGTTCTATTTATTTGGAGCATTTAAATTTTTTCTCATGCTTATGTAGGTATCACATATATTTTACAATTTTCCTTTAAGGTAACAAAGGCATAGCATAGACATAGGCTAATCTGACTTGAAAGAATGCAAATACGTAATGAAAACATTATTAGTGCTTTGTGCACAATGAGTACAGTGTGCAAAACACAAGCAAAGCACACAAAATGAAATACACTTTTATACAGAATTTCAAAATTCTTATACAAAATATAGCATTGCATGCCTCATTTTGGTACCATACTGTAAGTAGTGACAAAATGATTATGAAATCAGTACAGGTCCATGCAGTTTCTGAAATGTGGAATCTGTTTGTGTCCATAACAGGTAAACATCTGCTAGTCCCAATGTAGTTAAAGCAAAACATCCACAGAAGTAGTACAGTCATCACCAAAGTGTTCAATATTTGACAGTTCCAGGAGTGTCAAGCACCTGTGTCTCCCACTGTGCTGAGTGATTTCCCCCATCAGCATGTGCTCTAGACTGATGAGTCAAAATTTGAAATATTTGGCTGTAGCAGGAGGCAGTTTGTTAGCAAAGGGCTGGAGAGCGGAACACTAATGTGTGTCTGCAGGCAACAGTGAAGCATGGTGGAGGTTCCTTGTAAGTTTGGGGCTGCATTCCTGCAAATGGAGTTGGAGATTTAGTCAGAATCAATGGTGTCCTCAATGCTGAGATATACAGGCAGATACTTATCCATCATGCCATACCATCAGGGAGAGGTGTGACTGGCCCCAAATGTATTCTGCAGCAGGACAACACCCCAAACATACAGCCAATGTCATTAAGAACTATCTTCAGTGTAAAGAAGAACAAGAAGTCCTGGAAGTGATGGTTTGGCCTCCACAGAGCCCTGATCCCATCATCGGATCTGTCTGGGATTACATGAAGAGACAGAAGGATTTCAGGCAGCCTACATCCACAGAACATCTGTGGTTAGTTCTCCAAGGTGTTTGGAACAACTTACCTGCCGAGTTCCTTCAAAAACTGTGCATTTAACATCCCAGCCAGAGGAACCGACCCCAACATTTATACACAAATGGGAAAAGGACTTGGAAATTCAGTTTTCTCCACAACAAATGAAAAAAAAATCTCCTCCTAGCACATAAATCCTCCATCACGAATCATTACCAAGAAGCCTGGTACAAAATTGTAACCCGATGGTATAGAGTCCCTTCTTACTCCACAAGATAGACCAAACGATATCTGATAAGTGCTGGAGGTGTAATGCAGACGTTGGAACTATTATCCACATTTTCTGGACATGCCCGGTTTTAAGATCGTTCTGAGAGGGGATGACAACAACCATTCAAAGCTTGACATCAGTGGAACTGAAAGATAACCCGGCCGCGTGCCTTCTCCACCTGACAGAGAGACCCATTCGAAAATATAAAAAGACTTTGACAATGCAACTCCTCAATGCGGTGAGGGCATGTATCCCCGCGTTGTGGCAACAATCCCTTCCACCAACCAAGGTCTTGTGGTATTGTAAAATCAACTGTATCCTCCGTATGGAGGAATTAACTGCTACCCTACATAATACGGAAGAACAATTCCGAGACAAGTGGAGGCCCTGGAGAAAATTTACTGGCACAAACTCGTACCTGCAGGAGATCGCCCACGCTCAAACCCAAGAGACATAATGCAATAATCTATTGAATATCATAATGGGACGTCCACTTGCACATTGTATAGGAGTAGGAGATCGGCCTTTCCGGGGGGGTGCTGTTGCGGCCCTGGTCCCCCCTCCCCTCCCTTTTTTTTTTTCTTCTTTTCCTTTCCTCCCCTCCTTTCCCCCCTATTCTTCTTCTATTCTGCTTTTCTCTTTCTTTCCTGCCTATTCTCTCTAATAATATAGCCCGTTACTGTAGTTGTAGATACGGCTGTAATTCAATCATAGTGACAAGAACATACATAACGAGTAAGAAGTGTATGCTAGCGATATGCTTGTATTTGCACTTCATGTTTTTGACTAGATTAATAATTGTCTATTGAGGCTCTTTTAGGCCTCCTGTTTTTTTTTCTATATAAATAATATTGTATTGGCAAAGAAACACTCAAAATGTCAACAAAGTTTTTTTTTTGTAAGCTTGGTTATATCTTTTGTCTCATGGAATATGTTGACCAATTGTACCCATATATAAGAAAATGACACGACTTGTTCTTTTTCATGGAACTTTGCCATAAAATACATAAATAAAGGAATTTTAAAAAAAAACTGCGTGCAAATCTACCTAGAAGAATTGTTGAATTGATGTTGTTTTGAAGGCAAAGGGTGGTCACTCCAAATATTGATTTAATTTGTATTTCTCTTCTGTTCACTTTCCATTTTGTTAATCAATAAAACAAACTAATAACACTTGCATTTCTGAAAGCATTCATAATTTGCAGCACTTTTTTTCACACCTGTCTTAAACCATTGCACGGTAGTGTACATCTTTTTAGCACATATAGAAGATATCTGTTTATTTTTCCAAAAATGCAGTATATTAATATTTTTAGTTTGAGGTTTAGATAAACTTTAATATTTGATGTATATTTACTTTCTCATAACTAGCAAAATTGCTTTTTAATTCCTTGTATACTAAGAATAGATTTAATTAGGTAATAAAATAAACAAACCACAGAGGGACCTTGTCTACAATCCAAAGAAGCTGAAATATGAATTGTAGAAAATATATAAGAGGAAGACCAAGAAGAGTCTGGCTTTAAGTGATCACATCAGTGTTATATGTGGGTTTTATGAGCTTTTATAGCTATTATCTCACTTTACAGATTGTAGGAAGACATTTAAAATTATTTTGTCACCAACAAATGAGTACCTGGACATACTGGGCTGTATTCACCAATCTGGTATGATATTTAGACGATTTTACAACATTGCCAACTGGGCCAATTATGACATTCCACTCCTACATGTAAAAATCTGTGTTTTTTTTGCTAGAAAATGACTTTACTTTTACAATTTTTTATGTCACGCGGTATTTGCGTAGCCATTTTTCATTTACATTTTAAAAAAAAAACACTTTCATGAATTAAAAAAAAAACAAAAACATAATATTCACCCCATTTTATTTTTTATACCCAGTGGCGATCAAATACCTCCAAAAGAAAGTTTTATTTGTGTGAAAAGAATGATATAAATTTCTTTTGTGTACAGCGTTATTGACCGCGCAATTGTCAGTTAAAGTGCCAAAAAGCAAAAAATGGTTATGTTGCATTAGGAGGAACATGCTGAGCACAGTCCAGCATACCTCTGTTACGTCACTCCCAGTAACAGAATGGGATCCCGCCGTGCACCTAGCACAGACCTCATGCATGCACTTATTAACTCCTTACTTCCCTACCTCGTGAACATACCATAGATCTCTGTAACACTGGTTCAGTTCTGGTTGCTGTTGGAGTCTGACCCCTAGGGAGGGAGTCAGTACATCGACCTCCTTACTACCAGAGGATCCGTCACCCTACCAGGTAGCACGCTTCACGACTGGTCACTTAGTGTCTTGAACTAGTGCTTGGTTAGTCTTAGCAACTACACTCCTCTTGCTTGCCTTGCTGCGTTAACCCTTCTGTAGCGGTGTTACCTAATAGCCCTTTGTGCTTTACAGACCCTGGTTCTTTAGATACGCCAGAACCAACATGTACCTCTTTAATAACTTTAGACCAGGCTCAGAACAATTGATGCAACTTTACTGAAGAGATTTCAACATTACAATACAACATGAACAGAGTCTAAACCCTAATCCTAACTAGAGCTGTGTGATTGCCTAGGCATACCTCTGCAAGGTAGTAGTCCATTGTGGCTCTTCCCATGCTTGGATGTCCTCCTGGAACCTTGGTGCCTCTAACAGACTACAAGACCCAGTAGTCAATCTTCACGGTGAAGGCCAAGACTGCAAACCAACCCAAGAGCCCTGGACCTCAGCCTTACCCCTTTTTATACCACACGTGGGCTGGCTGGTACCAAAAAGCCCAGGAACTGAGCACACAACACTTAATTCTCAGCCTCAGCCTGGGCCAGCCTCTAACTAAGGCTTTTCCAACTAGGGTGCCTTCAGGTCTCTTCAGGAGTGCCTTGGCAAAATGCCTAGAAATCGTTCAAAACTGTATAAAAGTCAGTGGGTGGGTCAAGCCTTCCTTTTAGTTATGCAAAGCCACAGGTTTTCATTGTGCATCATTACAGCCTCTAGCCGCCAGTGTCTTAATAACCAATGACATCATCAGTTGATAAGCACTCCATCAGCGCTGGGCTGTTAAAGAGTGTTGGAGAGAAACTGAGTAAGAAGAGAAACATTGGAATGTTAGTCAGCACCATGACTGAGTGTATTTGCTTTGGAATAATAAATTACCTCCAATGTTGGGTGTCCTACGTGCGTCAATGCTGCTGCATTATGTAAAACTATTAGTTTTGTTTTTTACATTTTACAATGGGGTGTCTCGAGGTTGTGCAGAATTTTGCCTTGACTTAAAAAAGGTTGAGAAACACTGCTCTAACTTACTAAGGAAAACATTTTACAACCTGCCTACAGATATAAGACACACACTAATGTGGCACTGCATTCATCCATACAGTCAGGGGCGGCCCATCCATTAAGGGTGCATGGGCGCCGCCACCCCTATCCATCGCCGCCTCCCCCTATCCATGCATCCAGCCCCTTTCTGGACACCGGACGCATGAATTACAATGCGGGGTGGGTGTTTTTTTAAGCACCTTATTAGAGCCAGATGCTCTAATAGGCTTCAAAATAGGGTGGGCTTGGGGTGCAGAGAATGTGTGTTACAACACATTGAATATTCTCCTCCCAGACAATCAGGAAGCGGGTTTTGATACCCATCACCAATTGGCTGAAAGGACAGACAATCCTACTGGATACCTAAGAGGAGGGGAGGAGCCGCACGCTGGAAGCTGCCGATGGAGGCGAGGACATGGAGCCGCTGCACGCTGCCCGCCACCCGCCTAGATGGGGTAAGTGCCGGACCGACCGACAAACAGCAGGGGGGAGGTGCCGCCGGTCACTTTGGGGGGGGTTGTTTGGCACCCCCCAAAAAAAACACCTGCCGCCACTGCATACAGTACATTAAATATATTTTTTAATGCATTAATTAATTAATGATCTGTGCTTTAGCATATAGTTTTAAATATATAGTGCTTCAACACTTGTAACTGCTGTTCAGTGCATGCTCAAAAAAATTACCAACACAAACAATTCACGCGTATACAATCAATAAGGTGCTATTTTTGTGCCAAAAACAACAAACAACAAAAAAAAATCCACAGGTAAGTACTGAGTAATGGTAGTAATGCTCAAAATATTAACCAAAACAGACAATTCCTGTGTATACAATCAATAAAGTGCTATTTTTGTGTTTTTTTAATACTGCAGATTTATTAACTCAATCAACAATATGTGTGGAAAGAATTATACAAAAGTCTCAGAATTTGTTCTTCTAGGATTTGGAAACCTTCACACATTAAATGTTGTATTGTTTATAGCCTTCCTAATCATCTTTATATTCACTATCACAGGAAATCTTCTGATCATTGTATTAGTATCCATCACCCCAGCCCTTCAGACACCCATGTATTATCTCCTAAGTCATCTCTCTTTTTCAGACCTGTTGATATCAACCAACATTCTTCCAACCATGCTTGGCAGTCTTCTTCTTGGGGAGAAAATAATTACATACTGTGGCTGCATCACACAATTTTATTTTTTCTGTGGTACAACCATTACAGAATGTCTCCTCCTCGCAATCATGTCCTATGATCGGTACTTGGCCATCTGTAACCCTTTGAGATATGCCAGTATCATGAACATGATGTTTTGTGTCAATCTTTCGGCTTGGCCATGGCTGTTGGGTTTCACATTGAATCTTATAGGCGTTTTGCCTCTAACAAATTTTGACTTTTGTGCTGATAATGTCATTGACCATTTCTACTGCGACCTCTCCCCTCTTCAGAAGCTCTCTTGTTCAGACACTTCTTTAATTGAACTTGAAGCTCTTGTCTCTTCCATACCGACATTTATTTTTCCATGTGGTTTTATCATGGTGACTTACATCCACATCTTCCATACTATTTTCAGCATACTGTCCACAACAGGCAAACAAAAGGCTTTTTCAACCTGCAGTTCTCACCTTCTTGTGGTGGGGACATTTTACGGGACACTGATAGCTAAATACATGATACCCTCTAAAGGAAACTCTTTGATTATCAATAAGATTGCATCTTTACTGCACACTGTGTTTACTCCTTTATTTAACCCTATCATATATAGTTTGAAGAACCAAGATATCAGGACAGCACTTCAAAAACTTTCTTAGAAATAACCCCTTTTAAAGAACAGGTCCATTCCGATAAACTGATATACCATCTACGTCTGGGTTCTCACACCTGCTTTGCCTATTATCAGGAGTTCCTACCATCCCATTTGGATTTCTGTTTATTTTTTATGTCGTTCCCCACCCCAATTAGATTAAATTTAGTTTTTGGTCCTGCTGTACTCAGCTGGAGCAGTAGTCAATTCTCAAGGTCTGGCCAGGCTTCTCTCAGCTTGGTGATTGGTTACACTTGCCTGGCTCTGGAAAAAGCTTCCAGAAATAGAGTGGGAGGATCAACCTTTGGGTTATGAATATTTATCTGACCTCAGCCAATCCCTGGGGGGTGCGCAGAAGGTGTCTGGGTAGAAAATAAATGTTTAGGAAGCCTGTTCAATTGAGTCATTCTCCACTGAGGCAGCCTGTGTATTGAAGAGTTATTATTAGACCTCAATATTTGCCTGGCTGGGGACCTGTCATGGTTATGCAATAGAGTTTTGTCTGTCAGCTTACCTGTCTCCATGTGTTCATCACAAGGGTTTGGTCCTGAGAAGAGGTTGTGGATCACGGCTTCTGAGGTCTTTGCACCTTGTCTGTTGAGGAAAATTCATTTGAAGTTCCCCTCTAAACCTGGTCCCAGGCGGGGAAGGGGGAGGTCTTGTAAAAGGGGGAGTACTATCATGGTTATGCAATAGAGTTTTGTCTGTCAGCTTACCTGTGTCCATGTGTTCATCTCTACAGACCAGTTGACTCTCATCTGACTGCTTTTATAATCTCTCCTCTAGCATGGCCCCACCCCAGCTACATAGTTACATAGTAGGTGAGGTTGAAAAAAGACACAAGTCCATCAAGTCCAACCTATGTGTATGATTATGTGTCAGTATTACAATGTATATCCCTGTATGTTGCGGTCATTCAGGTGATTATCTAATAGTTTCTTGAAGCTATCAATGCTCCCTGCTGAGACCACCGCCTGTGGAAGGGAATTCCACATCCTTGCCGCTCTTACAGTAAAGAACCCTCTACGTAGTTTAAGGTTAAACCTCTTTTCTTCTAATTGTAATGAGTGGCCACGAGTCTTATTAAACTCTCTTCTGCGAAAAAGTTTTATCCCTATTGTGGGGTCACCAGTACAGTATTTGTAAATTGAAATCATATCCCCTCTCAAGCGTCTCTTTGCGTCTCTTCTCCAGGGAGAATAAGTTCAGTGCTTGCAACCTTTCCTCATAACTAAGATCCTCCAGACCCTTTATTAGCTTTGTTGCCCTTCTTTGTACTCGCTCCATTTCCAGTACATCCTTCCTGAGGACTGGTGCCCAGAACTGGACAGCATACTCCAGGTGTGGCCGGACCAGAGCCTTGTAGAGTGGGAGAATTATCATTTTATCTCTTGCGTTGATCCCCCTTTTAATGCATGCCAATATTCTGTTTGCTTTATTAGCAGCAGCTTGGCATTGCATGCCATTGCTGAGCCTATCATCTACTAGGACCCCCAGGTCCTTTTCCATCCTAGATTCCCCCAGAGGTTCTCCCCCCAGTGTATAGATTGCCTTCATATTTTTGCCACCCAAATGCATTATTTTACATTTTTCTACATTGAACCTCATTTGCCATGTAGTCGCCCACCCCATTAATTTGTTCAGGTCTTTTTGCAAGGTTTCCACATCCTGCGGAGAAGTTATTGCCCTGCTTAGCTTAGTATCGTCTGCAAATACAGAGATTGAACTGTTTATCCCATCCTCCAGGTCGTTTATAAACAAATTAAATAGGATTGGTCCCAGCACAGAACCCTGGGGAACCCCACTACCCACCCATGACCATTCTGAGTACTCCCCATTTATCACCACCCTCTGAACTCGCCCTTGTAGCCAGTTTTCAATCCATGTACTCACCCTATGGTCCATGCCAACGGACCTTATTTTGTACAGTAAACGGTTATGGGGAACTGTGTCAAATGCTTTTGCAAAATCCAGATACACCACGTCTAAGGGCCTTCCTTTATCTAGATGGCAACTCACCTCCTCATAGAAGGTTAATCGATTGGTTTGGCAAGAACGATTCTTCATGAATCCATGCTGATTACTCCTAATGATATCGTTCTTATTACTAAAATATTGTATATAGTCCCTTATCATCCCCTCCAAGAGTTTACATACTATTGATGTTAGGCTAACTGGTCTGTAATTCCCAGGGATGTATTTTGGGCCCTTTTTAAATATTGGTGCTACATTGGCTTTTCTCCAATCAGCTGGTACCCTTTCAGTCCATAGACGGTCTGGCAATCACTTGACTGAGTTCCCTAAGTACCCTCGGATGCAAGCCATCTGGTCCCGGTGATTTATTAATGTTAAGTTTCTCAAGTCTAATTTTAATTCTGTCCTCTGTTAACCATGGAGGTGCTTCCTGTGTTGTGTCATGAGGATAAACACTGCAGTTTTGGTTACTGAAGCCCCCCGATTCACTCGTGAAGACTGAGGAGAAGAATAAATTCAATACCTTCGCCATCTCCCCATCCTTTGTAACCAGATGTCCTTCCTCATTCTTTATGGGGCCAATATGGTCTGTCCTCCCTTTTTTACTGTTTACATACTTAAAGAATTTCTTGGGATTTTCTTTGCTCTCCTCCGCTATGTGTCTTTCATGTTCTATCTTAGCCGTCCTAATTGCACCCTTACATTTCTTGTTGCATTCTATCAGAGAACTCAGGCCAGCCCTGCTGATCAACCTTTGTGTGTTTGGCTTCCTGTTTCCTGCCTGCCATGTGCTCTATGTTTGTTTCTGTTACCGACCTTGGCGTGTTCTCAACTATTCATGTCTGCTCGTGACCCTGACCTTTGGCGTGTCCCCGACTATCCCTGTGTGCCTGTGACCCTGAATCTTTGGTGTGAACTCTGTTGTCTTTGTCTGCTTGTGGCCCTGACCTTGGCTTATTCCCTTACCTACCTATCCTCCTGTTGCCTACTGTGGGTGTGAACTGGGGGACCCTGGGGGTCGCGACCTGGAGCCAGTTGCAGCCCAGTCCATCCTCACCACTAGAGGCTCTGGTGGACACCTGCTGGCTCTTAGACTCCGCGCCCTAGGGAATCATACGCTCTAACCCCGATGGGATCCGTGTTGGTGTTTCAGCGGCCCTGCCTTCCTTACCACCCTGACTCCCATCCGCAGCAGTCAGCCGTAGGGTCCACTACCTTGCGGTGCACTCCTGATCCCTGCGGTGTGCTTCTGTCACCTAGCCTCAAGGTGACCTGACAGGACATGAATGAACTTGGATTGAAAGTTATTTGCTGGATGGCATCAACTGTGGAAGCTGTTATGGAGATGGCCATTTTTCTTCATAGCTGTCCTTGGACATTGTAAGTATGGCTTTGATTTGGAGCTCAAGGTGTGCAAGTGCATTGGGGATTAATGCCAGAGGTTGCTTTAAGGACTGGGACTGCTCATACAGAGTCTCTAATTTGTTGGCTATCCCCTCTACCTCCAACAAAGGCTACTGTTAAAGAACTTGTGCTTGAGAGCCTGTCCTCTTTTACCTGTTGTGTGTTTTGGAGAACTCTGCAACTTCATTCCTCTCTCCTGTTACTGACTGTAATAAATCTACAAAAAAACATCCCCTAGACTCAGTCTGTGTTTGTCGGTGTGCTTGGAAATGGTGTCTGGGCCTGGCAGCCTCTGAACATTTAAGGAAGACCAGGGTAATGTCCAATGGGCACCTCCAGGGCTAAGTGCTACATTAGACATGTGCAGAATAAAACATTTAGTTTAGTTTCAGCTAGATTTGTTATGTTACTAATTTTGTTTAATTGAAATTGTTCTGTTTCATTTAGTTTTGTTTCATTTTCGAATTAACGCCAACTTTTCAGATGGTTTCGAATTTGAATCGAATTGAAAATATTGAACCGATTTCTGTGTGAAGAGTAGCTGGTCGTTAAGGAGCTCAAAACCTATGACTCATTTACTGTCCGCAGGATTTTCCTCTGACAGCAGAATATAAACAAATAAAGTGCCGGCATTAAAAAGGTAAAAAGTAAAAAAAAATAAACAGTGTGGGGTCCCCCCAATCCATACCAGGCCCTTTGGTTCTGGTTTGGATTTTAAGGGAAATCATGTTAAAATGAAACAATGTGAGGTTCCCCCCAAAATTTATACCAGACCCTTATCTGAGCATGCAGACCGGCAGGTCAGGATAGTGGGGGGAAAGAGCTAGCACCACCCCCTCCTTAACCATACCAGGCCACATGCCCTCAACATAGGGGGTGCTTTGCTGTCACCAGTGACCCCATCCCTTTTGTTTATTTAATGTAGGTGGGAACCAGACATATCAGATGCCAGGAGGCAAGCGACAAGTGTGGAGCTCTTTTTTTTTCAGACCGGCGGCATTTATTGTGGTGGCCCTTTGGGTCTGGTATGGATTTTAAGGGGAACTTCACGCCATTTTTTAAAAATAAATGGCGTGGGGTCCCCCATAATCCATACCAGGCCCTTTGCTTTGGATTTACTTCAGTGGACATTGTTTATGTTTTTTAATAAAGGACTTGTCAAAAACTGTCTCTTTGTTTTTATTTATTTTTGACTCTTTTTTGGTGAATGAGTAGGGTAACTGTGTTATCTCAGCTCCATTTGAAGGCATTTTTACTGTCATACAACCAGTGTAAATGTTGCTAGCCTCCTACATGATTGCAGCATTTGTGTACTTTGTTTTAAATGCATATACATTCAATAGACTTATTGTAGATGTTCTGTTTCTCTATGTGCTAACTCTCTACTACTTGCCTCATAGAAATCTGTGTACGCCTAATATATACACAACAAATACACCCCTAGAAAAAGGAATTACTCTGAAACATGTCGCGTTGTATAATAAGATCCCCATAGCCAGCCTATTCCTAGCAGCTATTTAGGGTTGTATCCCACAGTTCTGGGTACCTTTCTATGTAATTTTGTTGTATGTATATATACTTTTGTATTATGTAACTTTGTATTCATGTTTTATGGATCTATGTCCATTTTATGACTATATACTAATAAACTGGCGTGAGCCTTTTAACCCTACTACCTGTCTCCTAACTGCCTCTAAGTCCCTGAGAGGTTCTATTGTTGCTATTGTATGCAATACAGTAAAACCTTGGATTGTGAGCATAATTCGTTAGAGAAACATGCTTGTAATCCAAAGCACTCGTATATCAAAGCGAATTTCCCTATAAGAAATAATTGAAACTCAGATGATTTGTTCCACAACCATTTATTCATAAGTCCTTCAGTTTATAGTCCATATAAAAAGATTATAGCAATGTTTTTTGTATAACCATAAAATGTCCATCCACAAATGACAGCCTCCACAAGGGAATTAAAAGCAAAATCCAGGAGGAACTTCAGAGTATAAATGAGAAGAGACGTGCCTCTAAGTGTAGCAATATGGTTACATTTAATGAAGGTACAACATTTAGCAACTCACATGGTTGATGATTAAATGAGGCAATCTAAGTATGCAGGCATTCAGGGTAAGGCTGTCCACATAGACCATCCTTCTTTTAATCATAAACCATGTGAGTTGCTAAATGTTGTACCTTCATTAAATGTAACCATATTGCTACACTTAGAGGCGCCTCACTTCTCTTTTATATTCAGTCAGACATGACGCTACTTGTATATCAAGACTAAGGATGAGCTCCAGCGTGTTCGCATGCTGCACGTGCCGAGTCCGCCAGGAAGTCGGCACGGCGCAGCGCTAATCACAAGCAGTGAGACATTTCACGATGTGCGGCTGCAGAGATCAGGAAATGTCTCACTGCCTGTGATTAGCGCTGCACCGTGCCTATTTCCTGGCGGGCTTGGCACGTGCAGCATGCAAACACGCCGGAGCTCATCCTTAATCAAGACATGGCTCGTTTATCAAGTCAAAAGTTATAAAAAAATTATTTTGCTTGTCTTGCAAAACACTCTCAGACCAAGTTACTCTCAATCCAAGGTTTTACTGTATTTCTAATCCAACCACTCAGCAGGGAGATCGCTGTACTCATGTTGGATGGTTAGTACAACGGCTCCGACCAGAGATGTCAGTTCCTGTGTGTACCAGGCTTTGGAGAGCTTATGGTCAACTTTACATTAACTCTATGACCAATTTGCATTCTTAAGTAATGTTATATATTTTTAGGTAATGATGACTTGTATTTGTTGCACTGTTTTAATAAAAACCTGTGAGCCGTTATTTAATATTATTATTAGCAGCTTCTTTAAAACATGTTACATGAAAAGCTTGACAGTGTATAAGGCCTTATGCACATGGGTACTTGGGGCCATACAATGTACAATTTTGGCATATTTCAATGCCCAGGAGCCACAAGTGCTGTATGCAGTGGCCCATAGAAATTAATGGCTTCCAGAGTCACTTGTAACAATGCTGGGCCGCTCACTAACCAGAAAGGGTATTTAAGCAACAGCCTTTGATATGTTTGGTGCTGTGCCTTTTCGCCAGCTACTCTGCAAAGAACCAATACTTACCTGTGGGTTGCCTGATCATTGTTAACCCGGATAGACCATACTCTCTCTTGATTGCCACCTGGCCTTGACCACTGTGTGGACCATGCCACTCTCTTGGCTACCACCTAGTGTACAGTCTCCACACCCTGACAATTCTGTTCTTGCTATTCCCTTGTTGGGGTGATCCTAAAGGCTATGACCTTGGGACAGTTTGCAACAAAGTAAACCGTTATAACTAGGATGTCTGGCCCATCTCCACCTCTAGGAGCTCTGGTGAAGACCAACTGTTTTTTAGACCTTTCTCCTGTGGAGAGCCTGTGTCACCTGCCAGGGGGCACCATAACACCCATACAGCTATTGATTTCTATGGGTGACTGTATGTAGCACCTGCGGCTTTCAGGCAGAAAAATAAGCCCAGATTTTATGTTGTACTACCTGAGGCTACTGTAAGACCTAAAATCAGTTAGCTGATCTGCATGGTTAAGCATGTCCTCAGCAGTGAGAACATGATTCAAAGTACTCTGTACCAGAATAAAGCCAGATTCCTCCGCACCAGCAATTAGGGCTTAGGTCTACGATTGCTAAACTCTAGATATAATATAACAGGCTTGTGCTCAGAGAAAGGGGTCAGTGTACTTCAAGTTTCCTCATGTGTCAGTGCTAAACACAGTGGAACTCACAGCTATGGGATCTCACTAGAAGGAGATTAGAACTGATAGGACATCTACTGGATTTCTTTAGTGTTGTCTGGACACTAGGACTACTGGGACTTGTAGTTCCATGCTAGATGTGTGCTGCTTTATGGACACAGGACCTCTGGGACTTGTGTTGCCACCAGACACGGAACGTGATCATTGCTGGGGTTGGATTACTTGGTGGCCCACCCAAATTGTTATATTTATCCTCTCTATTCTGGTCCCTTCTGGTGAGTAATTGCCCCACATGTCGAGCCATGTGTGCTTAGCCTCACATTAACATGCATTTTAATGCACTTCCATGGATTTCAATGGATAGTGCATCAGGCGAATAAATAGGTTTGAACCCAGCCTCTGTGTGCCCTCTATGCGCTCCTAGTTCGTCACACCCTGCTCGTTTTTCTATTTTTTATTGGTGGATGTCATCATGTCAGTGACAGCTGAGATTGAGAGCCAACAGCCATGCAAAGTTTTGGCTGCTAAAGGGGGGATGTTTATGAACATATTTTTTAAAAGGGAGAATCTATATCTTATATAACATATTCAAAGAAAATAAGCAAACATATTATCTAGTGTAAGCAAATCAACCAAAACTGACTAGTATATTATTTCTAAAATATATTATTAATAAGTGATATCTGTCAGTTTATCAATTAAAGAAGCCACTTGGACAATAGATTAAAACATTTTCAATATGTTGTACTTGGAGAAGACTGCTTTTGCAGCTTTCTCCAGGTTTTGGTATTCCTGGATAGGGATCCGTAGTTTGGAGATTTCATAGTGTCTTGGGTGGGACGGAGTCACCAACCCAGTGTGTGGGTTTTGTGGAGGACCAGCAGAGTGTTATCTCAGGTGCACATAGGCCTTATAATGGAGGTTTGGGAATACTCAGGGCTCCACTCAAGAGAGACAGGAGGGTCTCTCGTCCAGGTGTCAGAAGGACTCCAAGCAAGCAAGTATAACTATTAAAATTGCAATTTTTCTTGTATAATGAGACTATATTTAATTAAGGTAATGAAATAAACAAAGCCTATCACTGAGGGAGCTTGATTACAATCCCTAGAAACCTAAATATGAATTGTAGAAACTATATAAGAGGAAGATCAAACAATGCTCTGTGGCATATAGCCCCAGAAGAGTTTGGTTTCATGTGATCACATCAGTGTTCTGCGGGTGTGTTATGTCTTTTTTATAGCTATTCTCTCTCTTTAAAGATTGTAGGAAGACATTTAAAATTACAGTATTTTGTCACCAACGAAAAAGTGCTTGGAGATACTATGCTGTATTCACAAATCTGACAAGGTATGATATTACTTGATTTTACAGCATGAGTATAAAGGCAGTCTGCCATGCAGCGGTTAGTGATGCCCTTCTATGAAAATGCTAGTTGCCTGGCTGTCTCTGACATTGTGAGTCATTGACCTGGGACAAGCATACAGCCAATGAAGTCCGAGGAAAGTCAGAACTCACAATCTATATGCTGTACTTATTCTGGGATAGTGATTTAGACAACAATGAAGCCATAAACAGCCAGGCAACAAGTATTCATAAAGAGAGGATTGACCTCCTTCTGCATGTCTGATTGTTTCTGGCTTCAATGTTCTCTCTGACCTGGAACAATCACACAGATTAGAAATTCAAAGTTAAAGCTGAACTCCCGGTGGATATAAGACACACTAATGTGTGTCTTATATCAATACAGTGCATTTTCACCCCCTTCCTGCCCAGGCCAATTTTCAGTTTTCAGCGCTGTCGCACTTTGAATGACAATTGCGCGGTCATGCAACACTGTACCCAAATGAAATCTTTATCTTTTTTTCCCACAAATAGAGCTTTCTTTTGGTGGTATTTTATCATCTCTGTGGTTGTTATTTTTTACGCTATAAACAGAAGAAGATCGACAAGTTTGAAAAAAAACCCACAATATTTTTTACTTTTTGCTATAATAAATATCCCATTTAAAAAAAAAAAATTTTTTTTTTCCTCAGTTTAGGCTGATATGTATTCTTCTACATATTTTTGGTAAAAAAAATCATAATAAGCGTATATTGATTGGTTTGCACAAAAGTTATAGTGTCTACAAAATAGGGGATCATTTTATGGCATTTTTATTATATTTTTTTTTTTTTACTAGTAATGGCGGCGATCTGCAATTTTTTTTGTGACTGTGACATTGCGGCAGACATATCGGTCACTTTTGACACCATTTTGGGACCATTCACATTTATACAGCGATCAGTGCTATAAAAATGCATTGATTACTGTATAAATGTCACTGGCAGGGAAGGGGTTAACACTAGGGGGCGATCAAGGGGTTAACTGTGTTACCTAGGGAGTGATTCTAACTGTGGGGGGAGGGGACTCGCAAGGGGAGGAGACCGATTGGTGTTCCTCTGTACTGGGAACACACCATCGGTCTCCTCTCACCTGACAGGACGTGGATCTGTGTCTTTACACACACAGATCCCCGGTCCTGCTCTGTTATCGGGCAATCGCGGGTTTCCCCAGATGGCCGGGAAGCCCAGGATGTCATATGACACCCGCCTAGGATGGGAGATCTCTCCTGCGGACGTCATATGAATATGGGCGGGGTGTGAAGCTAAATGTATTTTTTGAGGTGGAGTGAGTACCTGAATTTGACTCGGTATTACCCTTTTGCAACCTGGTGTATAGAGGAATTCTGAGGGGGAGAAGCAGCAAAAATAAAACAATAAGTGATGCTTCAGTAAAGGGGACATTCTGATAGGTGGGGAGACCAGAGTCACAGAGAGATAAGCTCATTACAGTGCTACTTCTCCTTTCACTGTCCAGTCACAGGCTGGAGGAGAGACAAGACCATTTTGAACCGCATCTGATTTGCATAACATGTGAACAAGACCGTCTTTCAATGGAACCAGTTCACATATATGCGGGCTGGTTGCGGTGCAAATTTTAAAAGGGTCCTGCGTGTTTTTCAGTCGGTACAGGTGTGATTTCAGTGTCAAATTCGCACCTGAATCGCACTTGAACCGCTGAATGCAAACCGCACCGGACTTTGCACCAAAACCGCATATATGTGAATCTAGCCTTAAGGGTTACTTTAAACTTAATTACACTTTCAGTTTAAGTTAGCTTCATATTTTCCATAAAAACAGGCTGTGTCCTGTTAGTTTGTGCAGAGTGGGAACCTTATGGGGAAGCTGAGATCTTTTAGAAATGGTCCAACACGCCCCCTACTGAGTCAGAGGCAGAACTCTTCAATCAACAGAGAGCATGAGATTTGCTGACTGGTCTAACTCTGTGGGGGTGTGTGTGTTGGAACTCTGCAATGAGACCACTGCTTTCCCACGGACAACAAGACAAGGGTCCTTCTCAGCAGCTGCTGGCAGGGGGCAGGCTTTTCTACTAAGGCTATGGCTGTTTTAAGAAGAAAATTAACTGATATGCCTTGTACACGCGATCAGACTTTCCGACAACAAAACCGTGGAATTTTGTTCAAAGAGTGTTGGCTCAAACTTGTCTTGCATACACACGGTCACACAAATGTTGGCCAACAGTTACGAACATAGTGACGTACTACGTGTTTTTTCCGCTCTTTAGCGCCACCCTTTGGGCTCCTTCTGCTAATTTTGTGTTAGTAGAAGTTTGGTGTTGATTCGTGCTTTTCTTTTCGCATTTTTAATTTCATGCTTTTCAATTCATTTCTGAACAGCCTTTCGTCAACTAGACATATTGCGGAATCGGAGGAGATAACGTGTTATTCATTATTGGCCTTGGAGTTATTGCTTTGACATTATTTTTTTGATTGAATAATGATTTGATTTGGTATATTTTCTATATTTTTGGATGCATAGAATGCACTTTTTGGTTAAGTTCTATTGGCAGATAGCATGTCTATTTTTTTTTTTTTTTATGCACAAATAAAAAAAAAAACCCATAATAATATTATTCTTGATATCACTAGGAAAAAAAAAAAGCCTTTGAAAATTTGTTTGCAAAAACACCATCAGTATCACCAGCAAAGCATCTTCATTATTATCTCATTAAAGAAGAAGAGAATTGTGCACTGCATTTGGAGATTTCATAATTTGCCACGTCACGAATGTTAATTCTCCATTGCGAACGCTAGTTTACAAGACCAACCGCTTCTGCTTCCGTGTTTGTACGTTGGACTTTTGTCCGACGGACTTGTGTACACACGATCGGAAAGTCCGACAACACACATTTGTTGGCGGAAAATTTGAGAACATGCTAGCCAACATTTGTTGGCGGAAAGTCCGACAACAACTGTCCGATGGAGCGTACACACGGTCAGAATTTCCGCCAACAAGCTTACATCCAACATTTCCCGTCGAAAAATCCGATTGTGTGTACGGGGCTTAAGGCTTTAAACACCTTTTGTTTTGCTGCATCTGAAATGTATGTATTTATCTGATTTAAACTGAGGGCTCAGTTGTGCTTTAACGGTAGCGGCGATCAATCAGGTCTCCTGACCTGCCAGACAGGACTGTGCTGAATGACAGAGCTGTTTAAACGCCAGTACTGAATAGACAGAAATACAAATCTGTTGGAAGGTAAACAGCTCCCACTTCTGTATTTCATCTTTGTATATAGCTATTTTTCTTGTGTTCAGCTTTAGGTCACAACTCCTAATCTGCGCAGTTCTCCAGTCAGTGAGTCAGAAAGTGTTATGCCCCGTACACACGGTCGGATTTCCGACGGAAAATGTGTGATAGGACCTTGTTGTCGAAATTCCGACCGTGTGTAGGCTCCATCACACATTTTCCATCGGATTTTTCCGACACACAAAGTTTGAGAGCAGGATATAAAATTTTCCGACAACAAAATCCGTTGTCGGAAATTCCGATCGTGTGTACACAGATCCGACGGACAAAGTGCCACGCATGCTCAGAATAAATAAAGAGATGAAGCTATTGGCCACTGCCCCGTTTATAGTCCGACGTACGTGTTTTACGTCACCGGGTTTAGAACGATCGGATTTTCGACAACTTTGTGTGACCGTGTGTATGCAAGACAAGTTTGAGCCAACATCCGTCGGAAAAAATCCTAGGATTTTGTTGTCGGAATGTCCGAACAAAGTCCGACGTGTGTACGGGCATAAATCTGGTCATAAGTGGCTTGAATTTTGGTCAGTTTCTGTAAGCGCAAAAATTATTGGCCAAACAGTGACTACATCCCATCAGATGTAGTCAATGTTCGGATGGTAAGTTAGCCAATGGTATCAGGCAACTAGAAAAAGGTCAACAATGCTTTGAAGACTAGGTCACACATCACAAGGCTCCTGCGCTTGGAGGAAGACAGGAGTGCCTCGACGTTTTGTCATATGGTGTTGCTCGTGCATCAGGTTGCTTCCTGTTCTAAGATATTTACAAGGGGGTTCTGGTTGTTTTTATAGCTATCCTTTAAAGCTGAACCATCGGAATTAGACAAACTAAGCCCTTACTGTGGACCCCACCCTGCAAGGTTTAAAGCTCTTTAATGCTCTTTTAGTCTAGAGGTGCAGGGGTAAATCTGAAGACCGCATTACAATAATATCTGTTGATCCTGTGATGAAGGTCCTTGTTCAGCCACTTCCTGTTATAGTAGGGTTGCCACCTGTACAGGAATGACCCAGACAGTCTGGGATTTGACACTTGTGCCCTGGTTTCTGTCCTCTTGAAACCCGGATACAGCATACCTCCAGTCCCAACCCGTCAGGTAACTGTCTTGGGGGGTATCCTTGATATTATCCCCCGTACACACGGTCGGATTTTCCAACGGAAAATGTGTGATAGGACCTTGTTGTGGGAAATTCCGACTGTGTGTGGGCTCCATCACACATTTTCCATCGGATTTTCCGACACACAAAGTTTGAGAGCAGGCTATAAAATTTTCCGACAACAAAATCTGTTGTCGGAATTTCCGATCGTGTGTACACAAATCCGACGGACAAAGTGCCACACATGCTCAGAATAAATAAAGAGATGAAAGCTATTGGCCACTGCCCCGTTTATAGTCCTGACGTACGTGTTTTACGTCACCGCGTTCAGAATGATCGGATTTTCCAACAACTTTGTGTGACCGTGTGTATGCAAGACAAGTTTGAGCCAACATCCGTCTGAAAAAATCCTAGGATTTTGTTGTCGGAACGTCCGATCAATGTCCGACCGTGTGTACGGGGCATAAGTGATTATTTCTGCCAGCTGCGGCTTCCTCTGCTGTGCGCTCTCTCCCTCCCTGCCGCCCCCCCCCGCCAGCCTGTGAATGCTTTGCAGTCATTGAGTCATTGGTCACTGGGACTACTGGTGTCCTAGCAACCAATGACGATTTTGCCGCTGTGCAGGCACACACAGGATTTTCTTAGAGCCACTCAACCTCCCAGGCAGCTCTGCTCCCTAACTTTGGGACGGTTCCCACTCCCACAGCGGTTCCAGTGACTATCCCTTCTGCCAGTAAGGCATATACAATACGATAGAATGGGACGCTATAAGTATGGTCTCTATCTAATGGAGGTCTCTGTGGGGGGAGGCACTTATATAAGGGGACTCTGAGCTAATGGGATCTCTAATGGGGGATGCTGATCTAATGGTTGCTGACCAACCATTAGATCAGCAGTCAGCACCCCCCCATAAGAGACCACCATTATAACAGAGTTACCTTATATCAGCACCCCCCCTTACAGACCCCCATTAGATTAGGGTTTCTTTATATTAGCACCCCCTTAGATACCCCACCCCCATTAGATCAGAGTCCCCTTATATCAGAGACCAACGGTTGGTTAATATAAAGGGACTCTAATATAATGGGGGTCTGTAAGGGGGGTTGATGTAAGGTGACTCTGATATAATGGTGGCCTCTAATGGGGGGAGCTGACTGCTGATCTAAAAAAATTCATAAATTCATGTGCGCTGCTAAACTGTTCGGGTTTGGCAGATAGAAAAGGTGGCGACCCTATGTTATAGGCTGAGAAACATTCTGTCCCTTTTTCTCAGTTGTACTCCTCCATTGTCACCCACCCACACAGGCTTCTAATGAAGATCACAACTGGTCATTTCAATACACAACACACAATATACAGGCATGGTTAACTGTTGCCACTATCTTTGTATCTACTCCCTTACCATTAAATGGCAGATGTGATCTCCTAGGTGGTTTGGTGGGCAGCTATCATCTCAATCCCACGATCTGGTCCTTGGTGTATGGTGGGGTGAAAAATAAGTTGGGCTCCAATCACTTTATCTTTTTACAGTTTATTGCTGCCATTAATAGCAGGAAATAGGGTTTAGGGGTGTAGGATATCCAAATAGTGCAGAAAAAGAGGAGAGGTGCTCTGAAAGAACGATGATGGCAATAATCCCTTTTAGGAGCAGACTCTTGGTATTTCCATGATTGCTGGCCCTGTGAATGCAGCCAGACAGAACTATGACCCTCAAAGATCAATCACAGTATTTTATTTAGCTGGAGTAGATCTTTCTCTATAATCAAATTTTCTGTTGACTCTTTGGCTTGTATTGGTTGCACTGTTTTAATAAAAACCTATGTGACATTATTTAATATTATTATCAGCAGCCTCTATAAAATATTTTACATGAAAAACTAGACAGTGTATAAGACCTTATGCACATGGGTACTTGGGGCCATACAATGTCAAATTTTGGTGAATTTCTCTGCCCAGGAGCCGCATATGCTGTATACAGTTGCCCATAGAAATCAATGACTTCCAGAGTCACTTGTAACAATGTTCGGCTGCTCTTTAACCAAGAAGGGTATTTAAGCACCAGCCTTTGAAGTGTTTGGTGCTGTGTCTTATTGCCAGCTACTCTTGTGCAAAGAAACAATACTTACCTGTAGGTTGCCTGACTGGATTGACCATACTCTCTCATGATTGCCACCTAGTTTGACCACTGTGTGGACCATACCACTCTCTTGGCTATCACCTAGTGTACGGTCTCCACACCCTAACCATTCTGTTCCTGCTTTTCCCATGGAGGATTGCTCCCAAAAGCTGCAAACGTGTGACAGCTTGCAGCTAAGTAAACTGGTATAACTAGGATGTCTTGCCCATCTCCAACTTTAGGGGCTCTGTTGAAGACCAACTGTTGCTTAGACCCTTCTCCTCTGGTGAGCCTGTGTCACCTGCCAGGGGCACCATAACACCTATACAGCCATTGATTTCTATGGGTGGCTGTATGTAGCACCTGTGGCTTCCAGGCAGTAAACTAAGACCACATTTTATGTTGTACTGCCTGGGGCACCTGTGAGACCTAAAATCAGTTAGCTGATCTGCATGACTAAGCATGTGCTCAGCAGGGAGAACATGTTTCAAAGTACTCTGTACCAGAATAAAGCCAGATATCTCTGCACTAGCAATCTGGGCTCAGGTCTATGATTCCTAAATTCTAGATATAATATAACAGGCCTGTACTCAGAGAAAGGGGTTAGTGTACTTCAAGTTTCCTCCTGTGTCAGTGCTAAACACAAAGGAACTCATAGCTATGGGGTCTCACTAGAAGGAGATTAGAACTGATAGGACATCTACTGGATTTCTTTACCCTTGTATGTAAGATCAGGACTGCTGCCACTTATAGTTTCATACTGGCTGTGTACTGTTGTCTGGACACTAGGACTACTGGGACTTGTAGTTCCATACTAGCTGTGTGCTGCTTTATGGACACTGGGACCACTGGGACTTGTGTTGCTGCCAAACACCGAATGTGATCATTGCTGGGGTTGGATTACTTTGTGGCCCACCCAAATTGTTATATTTATCCTCTCTATTCTGGTTCCTTCTGGTGAGCAAATGCCCTGGATGTTGAGCCACGTGTGCTTAGCCTCAGGCTGGATTCACATATTTGTATCTTGCTTGGAGTGTTTTCTATTGAAATCAATGGAATTGCAACAAAACGTATCCCAATGCATCTCGCACCACGTTGATGTAAATTATGATGCACATTGACATCCAATAAAAAGTGCATTGCAGCATGATTTGGAAACCGCACAACAATACATGTTAATGTGCGTCAACTCACATTGGCATGCATTTTGATGCACTTCCATGGACTTCAATGGATAGTGCATCAGGTGAATAAAGAATAGGTTTAAATCCACCCTCTTTGTGCTCCTAGTTCGTCACACCCTGCTCTCTTTTTTCTATTTTTTTATTGGTGGATGTCAGTGACAGCTGAGATTGAGAGCCAACAGCCATGCAAAGTGTTGGCTCCCAAAGGGGGGGATGTTTATAAACGTAATTTATAAAAGGGAAAATCCATATCTTACAATATATAACGTATTGCAAGAAAATAAGAAAAAATATTATCTAGTGTTAGCAAAACAATCAAAACTGACTAGTATATTATTCCTAAAACATATTATTTCTCGCACAAGTGATGTCTTTCAGTTTATCAATCAAAGAAGCCACTTGGACGAGTGATTTGCTACTTCTAGTTACATGATCTGGTTGACTATAAACCATCATAGACCAGAAAAGAAACATTTTTATACTGCAGATTTATGGATTCGATCAACATTACGTCTGGAAAGAATTATACAAAAGTCTCAGAATTTGTTCTTCTAGGATTGGGAAACCTTCACGAAATAAATCTTGTAATGTTTATAGTCTTCCTAATCATCTTTATATTTACTATCACAGGAAATCTTCTGATCATTGTATTAGTGTCCATCACCCCAGCCCTTCAGATACCTATGTATTATCTCCTAAGTCATCTCTCATTTTCAGATCTCTTGATTTCAACCAACATTCTTCCAAACATGCTTGGCAGTCTTCTTCCTGGGAAGGAAATAATTACTTTCTGTGGCTGCATCACACAATTTTATTTTTTCAGCGCTACAACTGTTACGGAATGTTTCCTCCTCTCAATCATGTCCTATGATCGGTACTTGGCCATCTGTAACCCTTTGAGATATTCCTGTATCATGAACATGATGTTTTGTGTCAAACTTTCGATCTGGCCATGGCTGTTGAGTTTTACTTCAAATCTTGTAGTCGTTCTGCCTGTATCCAATTTTGACTTTTGTGCTGACAATGTCATTGACCATTTCTACTGTGACCTCTTCCCTCTTCAGAAGCTCTCTTGTTCAGACACCTATTCGGTTGAACTAGTAGTTTTTGTTTTTTCCTTGCCAATATTTATTTTTCCATGTGGTTTTATTATGGTGACATACATCCACATCTTCCATACTATTCTAAGCATACTGTCCACAACAGGCAAACAAAAAGCTTTTTCAACCTGCAGTTCTCACCTTCTTGTGGTGGGGTTGTTTTACGGGACACTGATAGCTAAATACATGATACCCTCTAAAGGGCACTCTTTGATTATCAATAAGATTGCATCTTTACTTCACACTGTGTTTACTCCTTTATTTAACCCTATTATATATAGTCTGAGGAACCAAGAAATCAGGACAGCATTTCAAAAAACTTTAGAAATAATCACTTTTAATTAAGGATACATTCTTTCTACCATCCCTTCTGTATTTACCTTGTTTTAAATTATGGGCAATGTAACAGGAGGAGCTGGGGCACACAAAATGTTTGCAGATCCCAAACCTTCCAGTTAAACAGAAGCAACATATATAGCAGAAAAATCTTACTATGGTTGTATCCAAGACCTATAGAAAGTTATGGGCCAATATCAGGCTCCATGTATAACTAAAACATTGATTTTCGGGGGAACAGCATTTTGATCTCAACATAGCTGGATTTGGCTGGAAATTGGGAATTTACCAGTTTACAAACTCATATTCTATGATGTATTTAATTTTTGTTCTTCATATATCTCATTTTTTATTTTTATAATTATTTTTCAAATAAATGTTTATTGCTGGGTGCTTCCATGACCCTTTGTAGTAAGACATTAAAGTCAGAGTAACGCTTTGTAAATTTTCCTGCTTATCAATTTTATATGTAATTACAAATTATACAAACATATTTTTATTAATACATATTTATAAGATTATTTACATCAGATGGATGTCCTTTAGAGGTGGACAGCAGAACCTGGCAGCCTGACACCTAGCAGCAGATGGAACATCCAGGATTATTTAAAAGAAAGTAGGAGGTGGCAGAGCGGCAGTACAGGAGTTCCAACCAATAGCAAGCACCAGTAGGTGGCAGTAGAGGGTTATCACAGTTATAGGGGGTTGTAGGGCAGTAAGGGGGTGTTCAGGATGTGGAATGGGTTCGTGGAAGGCAGGTATATTATTTGGGTTGTGGTCCCTTTAAGGGGAATGATAGAGACGTTTCTGAGTACCCAGGGGTTCTTACCCATGCAGGGATGGAGAGGACTGATTGGCAGTTCTCTTAGGATTGGTAAATCCTCATATGTGACTCACTATTCAGATGCTCTGAGAGACTTTGGGTGGGAAAGAGCCTTCAACCCTGATTACAGGGACTTTGGTCTCAAAGGTTAACCCGCCTGCAGGGGAGGCTTAAAAAGGTGCAGGGAGGAGTCTGAACCTGTCTGTGATGTAGAGTGGAGTAGTTCACAGCTATTAGGTAGTGTGGACTATCTGGCTGAGATATTGTTTGCTGAGCTCCTTCTTTTCCTGTACATGAAGCAGATGGGAACCTTAACCCAGGGGTGGGACTGTATACTGGTGGTGAGCCATAATATTGTTTTCCATATATCTGATTTATGGACTATTTGTATTTCCTTTGCCGAATAAAGCTGTATTATTTGCCTGATTTTAAAGGGATGGTAAAGACTGTTTACTTTTTGTCAGAAACCATGAACCAGACGAGACAGAAGTACAGTAAAATCACACTTGTTTTATTAATAAAAATAAAAAGGTAAATAGAGTAAGCGTAGTCAAAGCATAGCCAGAGTCCAGTAACCAGATGGGGGAGTCAGCCAAGCCAGAGTTCAGTAACCAGATTGGGTAATCAGCCAGGCCAGAAGTCAGGGATCCAAGTAGAGGAACAGCAAGCATAAGGATAAGGAGACAGAAGGGATGTCAGCAAAGCCAGTCTTTAAACAGGAACGCAGGAGATGGTTTCTTGTGATGTGACCAAGGCGAAGGCAGGAATGAAGTGAGCTGGAGATCTTTACGTAAGCGTAACGTATGAGCAGATCCACAACAGCTGGTTAACTGTGAGTGAGATGAGAGCTGGCAAGTAGCCAACAGGGGGCTGAGCGGCCAGCTCAGAGAAGGAAGGGCTGAGCCAGCCCTGACACTTTTACAAACACGTGGTTGGTGATCCTGGGCTCCCCCATATTACAGAGGCTTATAGGCAGTAATAAAAAATAAGCAGGCATCACAGAAGTGACAGGGAGGTGAAAGGGGCAGCACAGGACACCACTGCTGAAAATGGCTGATTGATGCCACATATGTCCACCTTTCCTAGCCAGAGACCTGTTTAGTGATGAGGAAGAATTAGAATCCATCAGGTTTTTCATAACTGCTCTGGGTAGATTCCCTTCCTGTCTGATCAAAACACTGATAAGTGTGGAGGGGAGCAAGGAGAAAATGGTCTCTTTAAGAAGAGGGAGGTAGTGGGGGGCTTGGGCCAGGTGCACCCATCATGTGTACTCCCTTACTTGTCAAAGGGAGGAGTACAGAATGGTCAAGGTTAAAGTGTTACTAAACCCACAACAGTAAAATTAGTCTGTATATGCAGCATAGCATGTTTGTTATACTTACTGTGGAACTTAAGGGGTTAATCCTCTGCACTGTGTAAAAAGGCTGTTTTATTCTGTATGCATAGATGCTCCCCCTCCTGCACTGTCTATCTGGGGAAAGCCAGCTAACACAGGCAGAGTAGCCGACCTGCACATGCTCAGTTGTGTCTTTTATGCTGGAGAGAATAATTACTTGTTCTCAGAGATAGCCAGGTCACATGATATTGGCGTCACACATGTGGGCGTGTATACAGGCTGAAGTGGAAATCTCCTCCTTCCTGAACTCTCAGTACTGGAGAAACTGCGCAGTATTATCACTGACCGTGGTATACAGATCAGCTAAAAAGGTATATAGTGGCAATATTTTAATGTAAAAAGAAGATTTATAAGCTGTGGGCACTGGGGGGGGGGGGGGGGGGGGGGGGCAGATTAACTATTTTTCATATTACTGGGTTTAGTAACACTTTAATATTGCAATTATGTTCCAACCACGAGGACCATGTTTTCAGGAATTTGGGCTGGGTGTCGTTTAATATAGAAGCAAGTTTTTTTGTGAGTCATGGTACCCATTATCCACTGCTTGACCTCCATAAAATTCAGGGAAGGTCGTCTCCATCCTCTAGCAATAGTGTGGCGTGTAGCTAGAATGATAAAGAACACCAACTTTCATTCAGAACTAGTGAGGTCTGGAATAGGTCTATGGAACAGTGCTCTCCTAAGATTACGTGTTACGTTTTTGTTTAGGACAGTGCAGATCAGGTTATATACCTCTATCCATAGTGTTTGTGCTTTAGGGAATTTCCACCAGATATGGTACACCACCACATCCCTGTAAGCATAGAGGGAAACCAAGGGCGTAAACTTGACTACAAGATCTGGGATCATATACCATCGGAATAATACTTTGTAAGCATTTTCCTGGGCTAGGACATTTAGGCTCGGTTCACACTAGGACGACTTGTCAGGCGACCTAGGTCGCCTGACAAGTAGCGTCCCGTTCAGTACAATGGAACCGTTCTAATCGGAGCGACGCAAGTCGCTCTGTCTTAGAAAAAGGTTCCTGTACGACTTTGGGGGCGACTTGGGGCGACTTGCATAGACTTCTATACAGAAGTCGTTTTGCAAGTCGCCCGGGCAGTCGTATGCAGGTCGCCTCGGTGAGGTGACCTGCAAGTCGTGCCGCCTCTGGTGTGAACCGAGGCTAACTGAGCATGTAGCCATTGCCAGACAGATTTTTTTCCATTCTTGGATATCTTATTCACCCAGCTCCGTTCCCAATTAAGGATAAATTGTGGCTAATGCGGGGTACACTCTAGCAGTTTTTTTCATTCAACCCAGAGGGCTGAACAAAAAAAAAAAAAAAAAACATACAGATCGCCCTACTAACACAAGCAATTTTAATGTTGTGATCTCCTTGATGAACCATTGTGTTTTGACAGGGGGACTGCCCCCCAACCCCCTCCACCAGAACACACTGATCAGCGCTCACAGCCATTAGCTGCAAACATGATCAGATGCTGATTTTCCTGCATGCTTATTTGACAAAACTGTACACACAGGCCAAAAGTCAACCAGTTCTTGCCGAACCAACCATTTTCGCCTAATTTTTGGCCCGTGTTTACCTCCCATTTTTGTACGGTGCCTTTGCCACGTGGCAAAGTTAGTCCTATGACTATGGGTCGATCGATATTGTTTTTTCAGGGCCGATACGATACCCATTTTCGGCTGCCTTTAAGACCGATAGCCGATATTGGGTGCTGATAATCTATAGATTGAAAGTTTTGTTTTGTTTTTTACACTGTCCTTTTACATTTTTTTTATCACTTTTATTGCTGTCACACGGAATGTAAACATCCCTTGTGACAGTAATAGGCAGTGACAGGTACTCTTTATGGAGGGATCTGGGGTCTATAAGACCTTCCAGCTACTTGTGATAACGGCCGAGCGTCTACTTAGCAGGCATCACCCCGGTACAACCACTTGAAGCAATATCAGTAATATCGGTAAGTTTGTTACCGAAACCAATTCTTCAAAAAAAGTGAATATCGGTCGCCAATAATCGTCCGCACCAATATTCGGTCGACCCCAAAGCATGACACCAATTATCTTTTTAGCTGTCTGGTGGCATTCTGACCACCACCGTAAGGGATGCATTCTTCCTATTGACCACCAATATAAGGGCTATGGATGGATTGATTTTTATACGGGTTCCCCGAGACCTGAAATTATTTTAGGGGTTCCTCAGGTTTTCAGAACACTCCTGGACAGTACTGCAACTTATTCATACAGTTCTTTAAGGTGTAATCTTCTCTGCTTTATAGGGTTTGTAGCCTTCTTTTGGCGGTGAGCTATGAGAAATGGCCCTCACCAAACAGGATACTGCGCTAAACCTGTAGGTAAATAAGAGAACGAGAACAGAAGAGTGGGTTTGATAATAAAGTAGGCAGTCCTCCACCCAGGACAGGGCCTCTGTGAGTAGAGGGGATTCCCTTCCTGGGAAATTAACCAGTAATATAATTAAAGTAGTAGTAGAGACAAGAGGAACTACAGTAGCCAGCAAAAGTATATAAATGCACACCAGTATGGGAATAATATAAGCTTTATATAATAAAAGGTTAATAATAGTAGATACATCCAATGTACAAACAGGTAATATCAATATAGTTCCTGACAGGAGCCCAGGTGGAATTGTGCACATATACCTGTGTATACAGTGTTTTCAGTAGAAATACCTCCAGATGAATTTTGCAGCAAAGTCCAGTTGCATGGCCCCTGAGGAGGATCGCAATATGGCATCCATCTTGGTGTCAACGACCTGAAGACAAAACCACTGGTGAAGGGGAGTTCTTCCAACTGTTGTCCAATCAGACTGGAATGTAGCTTTTCACCAGCAGAAAACCCTAGTGTGATACTCGAACTTAGAGTCAGACTATTTACTCTGCTATTCAGACCCTAGTATCTTTTAACCTGCCATGCAACCAGACCTCTAACTTCCTGTGCACCTTTGGATGCCTAACCTGGCTTTAGCCTTTGCTGGTTACTGAGCCTTGAGCTAACACTAGCAATAGAATCCTAGACCAGAAGGGACAGGGCTAACTAACATAACAACACTGAAGAAATTACACTTTGCTACAATGTAAAGTAGTGAGTGTACAGGTTGTATAACAGTGTGCATTTTCTGCCCTCTCAAAATAACTCAACACACAACCATTAATGTCTAAACCGCTGTCAACAAAAGTGAGTACACCCCTAAGTGAAAATGTCCAAGTTGGGCCCAATCAGCCATTTTCCCTCCCCGGTGTCATGTCACTCGTTAGTGTTACAAGGTCTCAGGTGTGAATGGGGAGCAGGCGTGTTAAATTTGTTGTTATCGCTCTCACTCTCTCATACTGGTCACTGGAAGTTCAACATGGGACCTCATGGCAAAGAACTCTCTGAGGAACTGAAAAAAAGAATTGTTGCTCTACATAAAGATGGCCTAGGCTAGAAGAAGATTGCCAAGACCCTGAAACTGAGCTGCAGCATGGTGGCCAAGACCAGACAGCGGTTTAATAGGACAGGTTCCACTCAGAACAGGCCTCATCATGCTCAACCAAAGAAGTTGAGTGCACGTGCTCAGCGTCATATCCAGAGGTTGTCTTTGGGAAATAGACTTATGAGTGCTGCCAGCATTGCTTCAGAGGTTGAAGGGGTGGTGGGTCAGCCTGTCAGTGCTCAGACCATACGCCGCACAATGCATCAAATTGGTCTGCATAGCTGTCTTCCCAGAAGGAAGCCTCTTCTATAGATGATGCACAAGAAAGCCTGCAAACAGTTTTCTGAAGACAAGTAGACTAAGGACATGGATTACTGGGACCATGTCCTGTGGTATGATGAGACCAAGATAAACTTATTTGGTTCAGATGGTGTAAAGCATGTGTGGCGGCAACCAGGTGAGGAGTACAAAGACAAGTGTGTCTTGCCTACAGTCAAGCATGGTGATGGGAGTATCATGGTCTGCGGCTCCATGCATGCTGTTGGCACTGGGGAGCTACAGTTCATTGAGGGAACCATGAATGCCAACATGTACTCTAACAAACTGAAGCCAAGCATGATCCCCTCCCTTCGGAGACTGGGCCGCATGGCAGTATTCCAACATAATAACAACCACAAACATGCCTCCAAGATGACTACTGCCTTGCTAACTGAGCATCTGTGGGCATCCTCAAACAGGAGGTGGAGGAGCGCAAGGTCTTTAACATCCACCTGCTCCGGTGATGTCGTCATGGAGGAGTGGAAGAGGACTCCAGTGGCAACCTGTGAAGCTCTGGTGAACTCCATGCCTAAGAAGGTTAAGGCAGTGCTGGAAAATAATGGTGGCCACACAAAATATTGACACTTTGGGCCCAATTTGGACAATTTTACATAATTAATTCTATGATATTTAATCAGCACAGTTATTTACAGTAGAGGGAAGCAGATCCCTACAGGTAGTTAAGAGAAGGTGACATATGCATTCATACCCTGTATTGTTCAGCTAGAACTATGTTGCAATCAGTTACAACAAGAAAAGTGCTCTGGCTTAAGCCATGGACAATAGATGCTTTTTTTAAAATAATTGATGCAAGATCTCATATGCCGAAGAATGACTGTCCCATTATTCCCCATCTGCTCTGCTCAGATTGGGCCGTATGGAGTTTTGGTTAGAGAAACAAAGGGATAAACTACAACTGTGGTTTCTCTTTAGAAAATTCAGACTCCTGCAAAACCTGCAGGGATGCACCCTGTATTAACCCTTTCACTGCCAGGCCCTGCACTCCACTTTTAAACTCAGCTGGAAGGACCATTTTTGCAATTTTTAATTATTTTTTCCTTACAGCTTTAAGAGTTTGTAAAAGACCCCCCCCCCCCCCCCCAACCAACCATATATTTTCTGAAAGCACATGACCTGTAGTGGTGCTACTGATTTTTAAGGCCCTGCGATATTTGCGTATAGTGAAATATCTGCGCTGCCCCAAATTAGTGAAATGACAAGGAAAAATAAATAAATTACCAAAGAAATGTGATGAATGTGATGTGTTGAAAAAATGTTAAATATGCAAAAAATATATATTTAATGTGGTGCTCTAGCTTAAATAGCCTGAATATCAGCTCATAGAATGTAGAAAAAATTAAATTGCGCTACCAAACACAGTGATATGTGCAATTATTTAATGTAAAGCATGAACACAATATTAAATATTAAAGTCTACACAGTGCTCCTGATGATGAAACGGTGATTTTGCACACTCTGATAAAACTCGGTGCTTCTGTTTGGAAGGTATAATAAAACAGTGCCGCTTACTAGATTGAGTGGATCTCAGATTATAGAGATCAAAATTCGCTCATCCAAGGATCACTCAGCTAGGCAATACTCCTCCAAGGGTTCATCCAATCCTCTCTATACAGCGGGCTCTTTGTTGATACGATGTTCCATCCTCACATTTACGGCGATACTTCTCTTCCAGTAATCTCCAACAGTGGGACATATCACAGGATAAAAAGAAGAGGCTTCATGGTGCAATACTCCAGTAAAAAAATGTATTAAAACTTCATAGGCACTGATATCCAGAAAATCGGTGAAATAAATTTTTCAACAAGCCAGCTAGCTGGTGCGTGGTGAGTTTAAGAACTGATGCTCCACCCAACGCGTTTCCCCATACAAGGCATCGACTGGGAACGGAGGCTAGGTCTAGATGTCACACACCACATGCAACGCTGGAGAGACACTGGAAACATCTTTGCAGTCTCTTCCTGTTTGGTGTCACACACCACATGCAACGCAGGAGAGACACCGGAAACATCTTTGCAGTCTCTTCCTCTTTGGTGTCATCTATAACAATGAATTCGATATTGATTTTTCATCTTAAAAACCATGTTAAATTTATAAACACATTCAAATATATATACTAACATGTTGGCAATAAAAATAGTAATAAATATCCAACAACTATATCGCACATGTAATTAATAAAAAAAAGTTTTAACATTATTTATTGGATATGATTTATAGCGGAAAGTAAAAAATAAATATATATATTTTTTTTCAAAATTGTGTGTTTATAGCGCAAAAAATAGAAAACCCAGTGGTGATCAAATGCCACCAAAAGAAAGCTCTATTTGTGGGAAAAAAATTGCATAAATGTCATTGATGTACAGCGTTGCATGACCGCACAATTGTCAGTTAAAGTAACGCAGTGCCGGATAGCAAACAATGGCCACGCATAGCTAAATACATGATACTCTCCAAAGGACACTCTTTGATTATCAATAAGATTGTATGATTACTTCACACTGTGTTTACGCCTTTATTTAACCCTATTATATATAGTTTGAAGAACCAAGATATCAGGACAGCACTTCAAAAACCTTCTTAGACATAATCATGGGCACGTAGCTGCTGGTCATCATCGTTTTTGGCAACTTTCATGTATTTAATGATAGTTTATCAGTTTACAAACTCATGTTGCATGAGATACTGTATTTAATTTTTTTCATATATCTCATTTTTTTTATCTTTATTCTTCAAATAAATGTTTATTGCAGTGTGCCTCCATGACTCTTAGTTTACAAAGGAAACTGGGCTAATAAGTTTTTAGAGTCAGAGTAATGCTTTGTTAATCTTCCTGCTTAACAATTATGGTATAAACATTGGTAAGATTATTTACCAGATTATTTTATCAGATGGATCTCCTTTACACCTATTTCTAGTAAGGGATGATAGAGAAGGAGTACAGAGGTAATAGGGGTGGGGGAAGAGCAACAGTAGGGGGCAGTGATGGGTGGCAGAGTGGTAAGTACCTGGCAGCAAAAGGGAAAATCCTAGTGGAGGGATAGTAGAAAGTGGCAGAGCCCCACTACAGGAGTTCTAGACAATGGTAGAGCAACTGTAGGCAGGGGCGGATCCAGAGCCTAGTCTCGGGAAGGGCAAAAAACAAAAATATGTTTTTTTGGGGGCAATTTGTTGGGGAAATGGCTGGTGTTGGCGCTTCAATCATCCCGGCACCATGGTTGATATGGTGTCAGGATGATTGAAGCGCATTATTTCTATTATTACATTGTTTTAAAAAATAAAATAGTTCAACTCACCATAATGCAGAATCAGTGGGAGCCCTGAGCGTGTCACTTGCCACCGTCGCCTGCCACCAGATGCAGATTGTCACTTGCCACATCACCTGCCACACGTTGAGGATTGCCACTTGCCACGTCGCCTGTCACCAGATGCAGATTGTCACTTGCCATGTTGCCTGTCACCAGATGCGGATTGTCACTTGCCACGTCACCTGTCACCAGATGTGGATTGCCACTTGCCACGTCGCCTGTCACCAGATGCAGATTGTGACTTGCCAAGTCACCTGCCACACGTTGCGGATTGTCACTTGCCACGTCACCTGCCACACGTTGTGGATTGTCACTTGCCACGTCATGGATTGTCACTTGCCACGTCACCTGCCACACGTTGTGGATTGTCACTTGCCACTTCATGGATTGTCACTTGCCACGTCACCTGCCACACATTGAGGATTGTCACTTGCCACGTCACCTGTCACCAGATGCAGATCATCACTTGCCACGTCACCTGCCAGCGGTTACAGATTGTCACTTGCTACGTCACGGATTGTCACTTGCCACGTCGCCTAACACATGTTGCGGATTGTCACTTGCTGGGTCACTTTCCTGTGTCCCAGAGTCAGGCAGCAGATTATAAGTCAGGCAGCAGAGAGATGATGTCATCTCTCTGCTTCCCGCAGCTGCCTGCACAGAGAGGGCGGAACTGTACTGCAGGGATTCAGGGCGGGCGCCGGGCATTGAGAGATGTCATCTCTCTGCTCCCCCGCCCACGGCTCCCTCATTGGCCAGCCGTCTGTTCACCCATGAGCCGCCCAGCTGTTCGCCTGCTCTCCCTCCTACGGAGCCGCCTGACAGCCTGTGGAGCCGCCCGCTCTCTAACCTGCAGAGCCGCCCGGGAAGCCGCCCGCTCTGTCACCTGTGGAGACATCTGCAGAGCCGCCCGGGAAGCTGCCCACTCTCTCACCTGCATTCTCGGGGGGGGGGGGCTATTGCCACGTTGCCCCCCCCCCTGGATCCGCCCCTGACTGTAGGTGGCAATGGTGGAGTAAAACAGTTATAGGGAGTAGTAGGGCAGTAAGGGGGTTATAATCATTAATAAAAAGGAAGAGGGACAGCACAGGCATTATAGGGAGTAGAGAAGCAGTAGACCAGGGGTTTTCAAACTACGGCCCTCCAGTTGTTCAGGAACTACAATTCCCATCATGCCTAGTCATGTCTGTGAATGTCAGAGTTTTACAATGCCTCATGGGAAGTGTAGTTCTGCAACAGCTGGAGGGCCGTAGTTTGAGGATCCCTGCAGTAGAGGAACAGTAGAGAATTTACAAGAGTTAGTAGGACAGTAGAGTGTGTGAAATTACGAGACTCTCTCACTGTGTAATTGGTCAAGAAAAGGACACAGGGTTTGCACGTTTGAGTGTAGGACTAAGGAGTGTTTGTTTTGAGTGGAGAAGACTGCTTTTGCAGCTTTCTCCAGGTTTTGGTATTCCTGAATGGTGCTCCATATGCAACGGTACCCCCATAGGGGCTGCTAAGTGATGTGGCCCACCTGTTACCTTGCCCAGCCCGGCAATTACTTCTCAGACACTCCAAGACAATAAACAGTCCATAAACTTTGTTTTTGTATTTTATTGAGGGAATTAAACTTGGATGGGGTAAGGGAAGTATGGGATGCCCAGGACAACTATATACACTCCGTTTCTACTCCTGCACATCGCTTCCTCTCTAATCTTCAGTTCATTCTCCTCAAGTTGGTCGGGTGGTCCCTGACATTTGGCTCTGGTGGTCCCTGACATTTGGCTCTGGTGGTCCCTGACATTTAGCCCTGGTGGTCCCTGACATTTGGCTCTGGTGGTCCCTGACACTTGGCTCTGGTGATCCCTAACATTTAGCTCTGGTGGTCCCTGACACTTGGCTCTGGTGATCCCTAACATTTAGCTCTGGTGGTCCCTGACATTTGGCTCTGGTGGTCCCTAACATTTAGCTCTGGTGGTCCCTGACATTTGGCTCTGGTGGTCCCTGACACTTGGCTCTGGTGATCCCTAACATTTAGCTCTGGTGGTCCCTGACACTTGGCTCTGGTGATCCCTAACATTTAGCTCTGGTGGTCCCTGACATTTGGCTCTGGTGGTCCCTAACATTTAGCTCTGGTGGTCCCTGACATTTAGCTCTGGTGGTCCCTGACACTTGGCTCTGGTGGTCCATGACATTTGGCTCTGGTGGTCCCTGACATTTGGCTCTGGTGGTCCCTGACATTTGGCTCTGGTGGTCCTTGACACTTGGCTCTGGTGGTCCCTGACATTTGGTTCTGGTGGTCCCTGACACTTGGCTCTGGTGGTCCCTAACATTTAGCTCTGGTGGTCCCTGACATTTGACTCTGGTGGTCCTTGACACTTGGCTCTGGTGGTCCCTAACATTTAGCTCTGGTGGTCCCTGACATTTGGCTCTGGTGGTCCTTGACACTTGGCTCTAGTGGTCCCTGACATTTAGCTCTGGGGGTCCCTGACATTTGGCTTTGATGAGCACTGGTGGGCTACATTTATGGGCGCTTCATTAACCACTTACGGATCGCCCGCCGCAGTTTTACGTCAGCTGTTTGAAGGAGGATATCTTTGTTTTGGCAGCAGATACCTGCCATAACCCCAGTATCCTGTTCTTCAGTGGGAGGTCCGCTACAAGATAAAAGTGGTCTCTGCGGCGGATTCGCCGCAAGATCACTTTTATCGGCGGCGGGAGAGGGCCCCCTCTCCCGCCGCAATCCGGTGCCCTCTGCTTACCGGAGCCGTCAGCAGCGGCGGAGGCAATCAGATCCTTCCTGTGGCCTGACATGGAGACGAGTGAGGGGAAGATGGCCCCCACCTGTCTCCATATCATTGCAGGGCGGAAGCAACGTCAAAACGTCACTTCCGCCCATAGTTCTTAAAGGGCCATTTTTTTTTCATTTTTTTGTATGCCAATTTTTTTTTTTTTAATTGCATTTTGGTGTAAATAAGAGATCTGAGGTCTTTTTGACCCCAGATCTCATATTTAAGAGGTCCTGTCATGCTTTTTTCTATTACAAGGGATGTTTACATTCCTTGTAATAGGAATAAAAGTGACACATTTTTTTTTTTTATTATAAAGAACAGTGTAAAAATAAAAGGTAAAATAAATAAGAATAACAAAATAAATTTTTTTAAACGCGCCCCGTCCCGACAAGCTCGCATGCAGAAGCGAACGCATATGAAAACGGTGTTAAAACTACACATGTGAGGTATCGCAGCGATCGGTAGAGCGAGAGCAATAATTCTAGCCCTAGACCTCCTCTGTAATTTAAAACAGGCAACCTGTAGAATTTTTTAAACGTCGCCTATGGAGATTTTTAAAGGGTAAAAGTTTGTCGCCATTCCACAAGGGGGCGCAATTTTGAAGCGTGACTTGTTGGGTATAAATTTACTCGGCGTAACATTATCTTTCACAATATAAAAAAAAAAATTGGGCAAACTTTACTGTTGTCTTATTTTTTCATTTAAAAAAGTGTATTTATCCCAAAAGAAAAGTGCGCTTGTAAGACCGCTGCGCAAATACGGTGTGACAGAAAGTATTGCAATGACCGTCATTTTATTCTCTAGGGTGTTAGAAAAAAATGTATAATGTTTGGGGGTTCTAAGTAATTTTCTAGCAAAAAGAAAACTGTTTTTAGTTTAACTTGTAAACAACAAATCTCAGAAAGAGGCTCGGTCCTTAAGTGGTTAAAAAGGTGGGGTATACATGGGCATGGCAGAGGGGGTGGGGTCAGGGGTGGAGCCAAGAGGGGTCTGCAAAATAAGGTTTTGCCTAGCACAGTGATGGTGAACCTTGGCACCCCCAGATGTTTTGGAACTACATTTCCCATGATGCTCCACTTCACTGCAGAGTATATGAGCATCATGGGAAATGTAGTTCCAAAACATCTGGGGTGCCAAGGTTCGCCATCACTGTCCTGGGTGTCAAAAATCCTTGCACCAGCCCTGGCTATAATATTGGGCCTGCTAGGTGCCTATCCTGCGCACAATTAGCGCCTGATTTATACGATATTGCGCTGACCCAGTCTTCTGGACAAAACGCCTCTCAACCCCTCTCCGCACTCCCGGTACCAGTGCTGCGGATTGTGATTGGTCAGCAGGCTTTCTAAAAAAACAAAAAAAAAAAAAGAGAAGACTCTTCTACTTCCTATAGGCTCTTGCGCCTGCCACTCTCTGGTGGGCGTGCACCGATTTGGCCGGGTGGGCGGAGAGAAGCGGGAGAACTGATTGGTTGGATATCTTGCAGCCACGCCTTGACAGGGGGGAATGTTATCATTTGTTGGGTGCGAGGGATGGGCGGATCTTCCTTCTGCTAGGCCACGCCCACGTGCTCCTTCTTGCGCTATATAGTCGTGTAGCGCCCAAGCCCCGGGATGTTGTTGTTGTAATGCGGGGTAGAAGAGTACACTGCCGGGTAGGAGCGGTACAGGGGAGGAGTCATGGAATGAAGCAGAGGGGTTGTTGTATACGAAGAGTGGTATTGGGGCGTGGTACGGAGTAGTAAGGGGGCGGAGCAGCTTGGTGAACACACCCACCAGCACATACACACACAGGTGACCTAGGAGGGGGCGTTTCGCACCAGCACCCTAGCCCCGCCTCTCCCATTTCCGTTCTCCGCTGACAGAACACCGGCTACAGGAGGAGGGTGAGGGGTGTGATGGGGGTGGGGTGGTTGCGTAGTGCGGGTCACATGACTGCCGTGTGTATTGTGTATGAGGAGCTCTCTGCCCCCTCCCCCCCCATAGGTCATCAGCTGCTGTTGTACTACAAGAGTCAGCATGGCCTTCTAGCTGTGACACCTCCTGTATGATTGTCCATCTTCATCCCTCCATAGATCTCCTCACCCTGGGGCACCACTGATCACCGGGCACTATAGAGGATGCTGGGAGTGTCTCCCCTCCTCCCCCTCATTATTAGGTGCCTTGGACCCCAAACAATGAGTACCGTTCATATCTGTGCAACTTAAAATTGCAGCGACTTTAACCACGTGCCCACCGGGCACTTTTACCCCCCCCCCCTTCCTGTCAGCACTGATAGGTGGCACTGATGAAGAGGCACTGATGAGGAGGTACTGATGGGCACTGATGAGGAGGCACTGATGGGCACTGATGAGGAGGCACTGATGAGGAGGTACTGATGGGCACTGATGAGGAGGTACTGATGGGCACTGATGAGGAGGTACTGATGGGCACTGATGAGGAGGCACTGATGAGGAGGTACTGATGGGCACTGATGAGGAGGTACTGATGGGCACTGATGAGGAGGTACTGATGGGCACTGATGAGGAGGCACTGATGAGGAGGTACTGATGGGCACTGATGAGGAGGCACTGATGGGCACTGATGAGGAGGTACTGATGGGCACTGATGAGGAGGTACTGATGGGCACTGATGAGGAGGCACTGATGGGCACTGATGAGGAGGTACTGATGGGCACTGATGAGGAGGTACTGATGGGCACTGATGAGGAGGCACTAGGGTTTCCACATCATCCCTTTAACCCAGGACACATATTCATTACACAGGTTCTGAGGCTGATTTAATGCAGATAAGTCACCAAGTGAGTTTAATTACCACCTTAATCAGCCACAGAACCTGTGTAATTAATGTGTGTCCTGGATTAAAGGGATGATGTGGAAACCCTAGGAGGCACTGATGGGTACCGATAGGAGGCACTGATGAAGAGGTACTGATGGGAGACACTGATGAAGAGGTACTGATGGGCACTGATGAGGAGATACTGATGGGCACTGATGGGAGACACTGATGAGAAGGTACTGATGGGCACTGATGAGGAGGCACTGATGGGTACTGATAGGCACTGATAGGAGGCACTGATGAAGAGGTACTGATGGGAGACACTGATGGGCACTGATGAGGAGGCACTGATGGTAGGCACTGATGGGCACTGAAAGGAGGCACTGATGAAGAGGTACTGATGGGAGACACTGATGGGCACTGATGAGGAGGCACTGATGGGCACTGATAGGAGGCACTGATGAAGAGGTACTGATGGGAGACACTGATGGACACTGATGAGGAGGCACTGATGGGCACTGATGAGGAGGCACTGATAGGAGGCACTGATAGGAGGCACTGATTGGTAGGCACTGATGGGCACTGATAGGAGGCACTGATGAAGAGGTACTGATGGGAGACACTGATGGGCACTGATGAGGAGGTACTGATGGGCACTGATAACAAGGCTGAAGGTCCATCTCCTCTTTAGTCCTGAGGAAGCGGCGCCCATGGTTGCCAAAAAGATTGCCAAATTTTGATTCATCTGACCACAGAATAGTTTTCCACTTTGCGACAGACCATTTTAAATGAGCTTTGGCCCAGAGAAGACAACCGCGTCTCTGGATCGTGTTCAGATATGGCCTCCTCTTTGCATGATAGAGCTTTACCTTGCATTTTTGGATGGTATGGTGAACTGTGTTCACAGACAGTGATTTGTAGAACTATTCCTGAGTCCATGCAGCGATGTCCATCACAGAATCGTACCTGGTTTTAATGCGATGCTGTCTAAGGGCTCGAAGAACACCGGCATCCAATATTGCATCTCGGCCTAGTCCCTTGCGCACAGAGAATTTTCCAGATTCTTGATATTACAGGGATCCTCAAACTACGGCCCTCCAGCTGTTGCAGAACTACATATCCCATGAGCGATTGTAAAACTCTGACATTCACAGACATGACTAGGCATGATGGGAATTGTAGTTCCTAAACAACTGGAGGGCCGTAGTTTGAAGACCCCCTGCTGTAGATGATGATAAAGTCTCTGCAATTTTATGTTGACGATTATTATTGTGAAATTGTTTAAACTCGGCTTTTCACTAATTAGTGAACCTCTGCCCATCTTTACTTCTAAGACACTTTGGATGTATACAGAACCTAAGACTGGTGTATACAGAGCCTGATGCAGTTGTGCAAAGTAACCAATCAGATTCTAACATCAGCTTGTTCAATCAAGCTTGACAGTTAGCCTCCGTTTACACCGGTGCGACTTGTCATGCGATCTGACAGTTCCAAATTGCGTGACAAGTCACACCCCATTGCCAGCAATGGAACCGTTCATATCCCTGGGACTCCTGTCGCAGCGATTTTGCAAAAGGTTCCTGCACTACTTTTTGCCGATTTCATTGCAACTTGCATAGATTTCTGTTAAATGAAGTTGCAAGCCGCAATGAATTTAGCAGTGCAAATTGCAGATTTCAAATTGCACTGAAGTAGCTGATTGGTTACTTTGCACAGCTGCACCAGATTCTGTGTGCATCACCTTTAGTAAGGCCCCTTTCACACTGGGGCAGGGGCGGCGTTGGCGGTAAAGCGCCGCTATTCGTATTTGCGGGGTATTCAGCCGCTAGTGGGGAGCTTTTAACCCCCGCTAGCGGACAGAAAAGGGTTAAAACCACCCTCAAAGCGCTGCTGCAGCAGCGCCATGCCGGCGGTTCAGCCGCACTGCCCAATGATTTCAATGGGCGGGAGCGATGGAGGATCGGTACACAATCCGCTCCTTCACTGCTCCAAAGATGCCGCTAGCAGGACTTTTTTAACTGTCCTGCCTGCGCACCGCTGACGATCCTTTACAATCACTTTAAGGAAGCCAGGATGTGTCGGCTCTTTGACAATTAGCTGTTCACAGGTTGTTAAAGAGGCTGCTCCTTAGCAACCAGCCACAAGGCACCCTGGGTGCGTTTTTGGGGCATTTTTGTTGCAGTTCTCATTGACTTCAATGGTAGGTGCATCTTTGGTGAGCGTTTTAAAAGCGCACTAAAGATGCAGCATGCAGGGCTTTTCAAACTGGAGCAAAGTGATGTGAAAAGTCTCATAGGCTTTAAAGGCAAATCATTTTTTATGTGCTTTTGTCACTCTGGAAATGTGCGTTGCAGCAAAAGTGTATCAGAGGGAAAGCGCCCTCACTTTGCCAGCTTAGTGTTGCCCTGTCCCAACTTTTTTTTTTTTGTTGCCATCCGTTGCAAAAATATCCTTTTTTTTTCTTAAATTGTTTATTTTCTCAGTGTAAAGATTTAATATGATTTCTATTTTCTATTGTGAACAAAATACAGATTCATGAGATTTACAAATCATTGTATTCTGTTTTTATGTAGATTTTACACAACTTTTTTGGGAACTAGGGTTGTATACAGTGCCCTGTTTTACAGGAAGTTGTTTTTTTTTTTTCTTTAATTTCAGCAATGCATTTAATTTAAAGAACCTTTCCATTTTATCAGGGGCAGGATTTTATATATAAAAAAATGTTGCAGGTAGGGTTGCACTGATACAGTTTTTTTTTTTTTACCGGCAAGTATGAGTAATAATACTTTCAGTCAAGTACTTGCCGATACCGAGTACTGATACATTTGGGGTGCGATTTAAGCCTATACAAGATGAATGTGGTGCGATTCCTGTCCGAATCGCATGCAGTTTCCATCATTAATCTTGTGCGAACCCAGGCTGAAGTCGCTATGACAAGCCCAGGTTCACACAGGAGCGGTGAGGGAAACTGCTTGTAAATCGGACAGGAATCGCACCACATTCCTGTTCAAATCACATGCGATTTCTTTGCAGTGGAATTTGAGCTCATTCATTTTGTATGGTCTCAAATCGCAATGTAAAGGTATCTGTTTTAGGAGTCAGAGCATTTGTATGAGTACCAGAGCAAATGTTTTTAGTATAAGCACTATACAATGCTAGTTGCAGGTATAAGGTGTATGCATCTAGAGGTTCCCACATATACATGCAGCAGCTTCCATTACTTTCTAATGTTCCAGAATTCTCTGCCGCCTTGAAAGGGCAGAGCAGTGACTTTTGAGGGTGTGGTCATCTTCTCCCATCCACCTCCCAAATTCCTATTGGACCATCAGTATCATGTGCTGCTTTGATCAGTAGGGATGTGTGGTAGGTGGTAGGGATTGGAAAAGCTCCATCACTACCAGTAAATGCGGGTACTTTGCCTGTTAGATTAATGGACATTCCGCTGTAGCTGGGGACAATGAGAGCTGCTGCAGGAATGTGAAGGCTCCTCTAAGGGCTTCATTTTTGCTGTCACTTTAACCACTTACGGACCGCCGCACGCTGATATACGTCCTTATTTTGAAGAGGAATATCGTTGTTATGGCAGCAGCCAACTGCCATAACCCCGGTATCCTCTTTTTCGACCGGCGGTCCGGTTTCCGATAATAGTGGTCTCTTCGATGTATTCGTCGCAAGATCACTTTTATCGGCGGCGGGAGAGGCCCCCCCCCCCCTGCCGCGCTCCGATGCCCTCCGCCGCTTACCGGAGCCGTCAGCAGCGGCGGAGGCGATTGGATCCGTTCACGTCGGTGGCATGGAGTTGAGTGAGGGGAGGATGGCCCCCACCCGTCTCCATATCATTGCAGGGCGGAAGCGATGTCAAAACGTTACTTCCGCCTATAGCATAGTCTTTTTTTTTAACTTTTACCTACAGGTAAGCCTATAATAAGGCTTACCTGTAGGTAAAAAAAATTTCTCCTAAACCTGTACGGTTTAGGAGATATTCCCCTTGCTATGAGCCGCTGACTGCAGCGGCGCATGCGCACAGGGGATTCTCGGCTGAAGGCCCGGCAACTGCCGGACCTCGCCGGGTAAGATATCTTCCGCGCGCATGCGCGGGAGTGATGACATCGCGGCTCCAACCACTCACAGCGCTGGAACCGCGATACCCGGAAGACACGCCGAGGCAACATGACAGCTCCCTCGCCGTGGACCAGGTAAGATACTGACGCCTCGTTCTAAGGTAAGTATTTCATAATGAGCTAGTATGCGGTGCATACTAGCTCATTATGCCTTTTGCTTTACAGGGGTAAAAAAAAAAAAAATTAGTGGGTATACAACCGCTTTAAAGAGCCATTTATTTATTTATTTATTTTTTTAAATTACAACTTTTTTTTAAATTGCATTTTAGTGTAAATATAAAATCTGAGGTCTTTTTGACCCCAGATCTCAGATTTGGGCTAGGTTCCCACTGCTGCGATGCGGGAACGCTGTGAATCTCCTGCGGGTTCCCGCATCGCACGTCTGCCGGCAGCAGTTCACACTGCCCTATGCGAACTGCTGGGAGTGTCAGTTAAAAGTTAACGACACCCCCCAAATCAGTTCGCATGTCGCAGTGCGATCTGCAAACTCGGACAGGAATCGGATCGCGTGGGTGTGAACACCCACGCGATCTGATTCTACTGCGGACCAAAAAAAAGGGTCCTGTACGAGTTTGGTGCCGAATGCGATGCAAATTCAGCCATACTATCTGTATGGCTGAAATCGCATCGCACAGAGATCGGATGTGATTTGCACTGCAGTGCGGTGCGAATCACACCTGATCTCGGACACCGCAGCAGTGGGAACCTAGCCTATAGGGGTCCTGTCATGCTTTTTTTCTATTACAAGAGATGTTTACATTCCTTGTAATAGGAATAAATGTGACCCAATTTTTTTTGTAAAAGAACAGTGTAAAAATAAAAAATAAAAGGTAAATAAATAATAATAAAAAAAAAAATTTTAAACGCGTCCCGTCCCGACGAGCTCGCGTGCAGAAGCGAACGCATACTTGTGTAGCGCCCACATATGAAGACGGTCTTCAAACCACACATGTGAGGTATCGCCGCGATCAGTAGAGCGAGAGCAATAATTCTAGCCCTAGACCTCCTCTGTAACTCAAAACATGTAACCTGTAGAATTTTTTAAACGTCACCTATGGAAATTTTTAAGGGTAAAAGTTTGTCGCCATTCCACAAGCGGGCGCAATTTTGAAGCATGACATGTTGGGTATCAATCTGCTCGGTGTAACATTATCTTTCACAATATAAGAAAAATATTGGGCTAACTTTACTGTTGTCTTATTTTTTTATTAAAAAAATTGTATTTTTTCCAAAAAAAGTGCGCTTGTAAGACCGCTGCGCAAATACGGTGTGACAGAAAGTATTGCAAGGACCGCCATTTTATTCTCTAGGGTGTTAGAAAAAAAAATGTATAATGTTTGGGGGTTCTAAGTAATTTTCTAGCAAAAAAAAAATGTTTTTAACTTGTAAACAACAAATCTCAAAAAGAGGTTCGGTCGTTAAGTGGTTAAGAGACCGACAGCAGATCTTTCCTGAACATGCCACTTGGTAAAGCCATACCGCCCAACTTTTTGAGATGGGAACGGAGGACACCTATTACCAAAAGTATGCAGCCATAGGACACACCCCCTACCACACCCCTCTTAGGCCCCTTTCACACTGGCTTTCCGATCAGGTCTGCCTGTCCGTTTTTTCAGGCGGACCTGATCGGACGCTCCATGCACCTCTATGGAGGAGCGGATGTCAGAGGTGACACCGCCGATATCCCTGATCCCATCCTGTCCGTGAAATCCAGATGGATGGAGACCCCAATTTCCAATCGGTCTGGAGAATCGGATCGGATCAAAACGGACAGGCGGTCTGTATTCGTCTGATCTCCCATAGAGAGCAGCGGGGCTCTGACAGGTCCGGCTCTACACAGTGAGCGGAGATGGACCCTTCACCTGCCTGCTCAGCGGGGATCAACAGGGCCATCTCCCGCTGAGCAAAACAGAGTCTGTCAGGCAAGAGGGACTTTGTTCCAAATCAGGGACAGTCTCTCAAAATCAGGGACAGTTGGGATCTATAGTAAAGCTGCACCTGTCTGGTACTTCCAATTTAAAGTGGAACTCCAACCACAGGTGTTATTACTAATCCATTACAAATAAGTGCTTTCTTGCCAGGTGTATTACCTGTTGTGTCCTTTTTAATGTATAGTCCATTGGTTTCTAACTGCTGGATGCTACAGTCGGTGCTGTAGTTTTGCTGCTGCCTGTGAAGGGACCCTTTTGCTTGTCTTCTTTTGTCCTCTCCCCTAGTCTATTCACTGAACCCCTTTTATTCTGTGAACATACCGTATATACTCGAGTATAAGTCGAGGCCCTAATTTACCACAAAAAAATGGGAAAAACTTATTGACCCGAGTAGAAGACGAGGGTGAGAAATGCACAGCTACTATAAGTGGAAAAGAGGGTCAACAGTGCCCATTTGCAGCATCACTGTGCCCATTTGCAGCCTCACTGTGCCCATTTGCAGCCATAGGTCCCCCGAACTTCAAACTTGGTAGTTAAGGGTTCCTAGATGCCCCCTAGCTGCAGCCAAAATTTGGGGTCTCTGAACCCAAAGGGTCCCGAAATGACATTGCTGCAGATGGACACAGTTGACCAAGTTTGGGGCCCCGTATCTCGGGGCCACTTAGTGCTAAGAACCCCAAATTTGGTGTGAAAACCCAGTGGAACTAGCACCATAAAATATCCAAAGCTGGGGTTTCTAGCACCAAGTGGCCCCGAGATACAGGGCCCCAAAAATCGGTTCAGAAAATGTCAAGCACTTTTCTGTAGCAAAGAATGACATTTTCCGAACCAGCTTTGGGGCCCCGTATCTCGGGGCTACTTGGTGCTACGAACTCCATCTTTGGAAATTTTGTGGTACCAGTTCTACTGGGTTTGCACACCAAATTTGGGGTTCCTAGCACTAAGTAGCCCTGAGATACAGGGCCCCAAATTCGGTTCAGAAAATGTCAAGCACTTTTCTGCAGCAGAGAATGACATTTTCCGAACCGAATTTGGGGCCCTGTATCTCGGGGCCACTTAGTGCTAGGAACTCCATCTTTGGAAATTTTGTGGTACCAGATCCACTGGGTTTGCACACCAAATTTGGGGTTCCTAGCACCAAGTGGCCCTGAGATACGGGGCCCCAAAGTTGGTTCGGAAAATGAAATTTTTTGCTGCAGAAAAGTGCTTGACTCGAGTATGAGTCGAGGGGGGGCACTTTCAGCACAAAAAAATATGCTGAAAAACTCGACTTATACTCGAGTATATACGGTATATACAAGGTGTTTGATGAATAGACAAGGGAAGAGGAGGGGGGCAGAAGAACAACAGGGCTGCTTCTGTGTATGGGAGCCACAGATCTTGTCCATTAACAGAATGCCTAGTGAATGACGGGAAGAGGAAAGGGAGGATAAACGACAGGATCCTTGTCCACTCACAGAACACTTTCTGCCTGTTACAAAATGCAAGGAGTTTTGTGAATGAACTGGGGGAGAGGAAAGGGATCCTTCACTGTATGAGAGCTCTTATAGGCAGCACCAAAGTATCCAGCGGGGAGAAATGAATGAACTATACAGTAAACAGGTCAGAGTTATACACCTGGCAACAGGTAACTGATTTTGATTCCAATTAATTTGTGAACATTCCAGTGGCTGGCTTTGACAAATGTCTATGTGCTTACTTTTCATTATTTCATTTTCTTTCTTTTTTTTTTTTTTTGACTGTCATTGAAACATCCTAATGTCATTTTATTTTGTTTGGTCAGGTGTGTCCTGCTGAATGACGTCATCATGGCCGACACCATTCAGATAAGGTACTGTTCACTCTGGAGGTGTTTTCTTTCCCAGTTTACTTTCTATATTCCTACTTATACCATGACTTCAACAACCCACTCTTTCTCCCTTCGTCTTTCAGGACAGCACCTGGAGAGAGCGCAGCTCCACCCACTTTCCCAGGAAACACTGCAGTCAGTTTCTTTAAAGACCGGACACTTCCACCATGGCCTCAGTTGTAGTGTTTCCTCCGCCATGGTGGAAGCGCTGCAGGGAACCAGGGGTGTGCTGCGCTTTCTCCAGGTGGTGAAAGTTAGGGCATACCGGATCGTTTTTCTTCTTTTCCAAGACAGCCCAGCATCCTCCCTGACGTGTGGGGGATTCTCCGGTGCCTCCTCCTCTTCATGCTCGGCGAGAGCCAGGCTGCGAGGGTCCCGCTCCTACAGACCGGTGGCAGGGCTGTGGAGTAGAGCGGCGTCTATTCCACGGGCCGCACGCCTTCCGGGTTCGGATGGCAAGCGCGTCATTTCCGACCGGGGGCGGGGCCTCGAGCGGCGCGACGCGGCTTCCGGTTCCGGCCGCTGGAACGCAGGAGGGGGGGGCGGTCTCCATGGCTGATTTCATTTCCGGCCCTCACAGCGGTGAGCGGCCCGGGAAAATCAAATAAAAGAGCACAAACGCCGCTGTGTGTCCTGTCAATAATGGAGGACGATCAGACGGCGGTGGCAGGAGCAGGAGCCACAACAATCAGCCAGGCTCAGGTAAGCAGGGATACTGGTCTCTGTCTTTACTCTATGGGCATTTATAATGTTTATATATTATCCCTTCCCTAAAAAAAAAAAAAAAAAAAAAGTGGGGAGCCTGCAGATCACTTGGTCCTGAGTACTAAAGGAGGGATAAGTGATTAATTATGTTTTAAGGTGGATCTGTGGGGTGATTCACCGGCTGTGGAACAGATCATAGGTGTTAAAGGGTTAACTTCCTTGGTGGTGTTTTTTTCTGTGTTCCTTATACAGCATGTAAGCTGTTGTTTGTGAAATATGGTTCAGCTATTGTCTTTTTTCCCTTGGGATATTGCAGAAGGCTAAAGAAAAGACCAAGCATGTCTCCCCTATTGTTAAAAGGAAGTGTCCCTCTTGTAAGGGGTTACTGAGGGATTCCTGGCCCAAAGTATTATGCAAATCTTGCATTACGGACATAGTTAAGGAGGAGACAGCTCCTGCTAGTCCTGCAGCTCAACAAAGCGAATTGCTAAGCTCTTTCAGGAAGGAACTGGCAGACACCTTTGAGTCCTTCAGGTCCTACCTAGATAGGCGTCCAACGGCGCATAGCAGTGTGGTGCCACATTCTCAATCCTCTGTTTCAGCATCCAGAGGGGGCAGCGACTCAGAGGAGGAGGAAAGTAACATTTTACTAAATTCGGAGGAGGAAGCAGAAGAAGTAAATGAAGCTTCTTCTCCTTCTTCTAGGTACAAGTTATCCCTTGAGGAGGTAGATGATCTACTAAGAACAATTCATACTACCCTTAACATCACAGAGGATAAGGCTCAGCTATCCCTACACGATAAGATGTTCCAAGGCCTCGGAGAGGAAAAACACAGGGTTTTTCCTGTACATAAATTCCTATCAGAGACCATTAAGAGGGAGTGGAAGGATCCAGAGAGAGCCCCCTTCTTTTCTAAATCCCTCAAGCGAAGGTTTCCGTTTGATGAGGATAGCTCGCATATTTGGAATAAAAAGCCAAGACTAGACGCAGCCTTTTCCCAGGTATCTAGGAATACTGACCTGGCCTTTGAGGACATGGGTATCCTTAAAGATACCATGGACAAAAAGGCAGACTCCCTATTAAGGAAGGCATGGGATTCTTCTTTAGCAAATTTGAAGCCTGCCATGGCCTCAACTGTGGTAGCCAGAAATCTGGAACACTGGCTGGAGCAGCTGAAAATCCACATTGAGGCAGGGACGCCTCGTAAGGATCTGCTAGATACGCTACCGGTGTTATCAAAGGCGGTAGGGTATATAGCAGATGCCTCAGCGGAGTCAATCAGGATGTCAGCCAGATCCACAGCTCTGATAAACTCAGCTCGCAGGGCGTTATGGGTCAAGACATGGACAGGGGATACTGCTTCAAAGACAAAATTATGCGGTTTACCCTTTGAAGGTGATCTAGTGTTTGGCCCTGGGCTGGAAGCTATTCTTGACAGAACAGCTGACAAAAAGAAGGCTTTCCCTATAAAGAAGAAGGTACTTCCGCAAGGCAACAAAAATTTTCGTGCTTTTCGAAAGACCCCAGATACCAAAGAGGCAGGCTACAAAAGGCCTTGGAAGTCTCAAAGAGGGAGGGGTAAGTCAGGAGTACTTTTTCGCCCCCCAACCACAAGCCCAAAAACCCAGTGACGGTCACCCAACTGTGGGAGCAAGGTTACAGACCTTCTTTTTACAGTGGAAGACTATAACAAGCAGCCAGTTTATCCTCAAGACCATCTTGGAGGGTTACAGGCTGGAATTTTCTCAACCTCCTCCTGTGCGTTTTTACATAACCCAGGCTCCCCGAGACTCAGAAAAGTCACTAGCAATGACAGCTATCCTGAAGGACTTGATGCTACAAAAGGTGATAGTGAACGTACCCCCTGGGGAATTAGAACAGGGGTGCTATTCACACATATTTCTTGTGAAGAAACCGTCGGGAAAATTCAGGCTCATCCTGAACCTGAAGATTCTAAACAAGACTATCAGGTACAAGAAGTTCAGGATGGACACAATATTCTCAGTGAAGAATCTCCTGACCCCGGGATGTTTTATGGCTTCCATAGACCTGAGAGATGCATACTTGCATGTACCAGTAGCGTCAACATCTCAGAAACACCTAAGGTTTGCGATAAAACTGGGGGAATCTACCCTTCATCTCCAGTTCAGAGCTCTCCCTTTCGGGCTGTCATCTTCTCCGAGGATTTTTACAAAAGTCCTGGCGGAGGCCTTGGCCCCACTCAGAGTAGAGGGGGTATCAGTCCTGCCCTATCTGGACGATCTACTAATTTTTGCCAAAACAAGGGACCTGTTAGTGAGAGATCTGGAAAAGACAATGAGACACCTGGTAGGTCTAGGATGGATAATCAACGAGGAGAAATCAAACTTGATTCCATCTCAGACCATACTATTCTTGGGTTACACGATAGATTCCATCCAGGAGAAAATTTTTCTCCCCGAAGGGAAGAGGGAGAAGCTTCAGGAGGCAGTGAAGAAGACGCAGACAAATATGCCAATCTCCATAAGAGCAGCTATGTCGGTCTTAGGGCTACTCACTGCGACTATTCCAGCGGTGCAGTGGGCACGTCTACATGGAAGGGAGCTCCAGCAGACAATTTTAACGAGTTGGTCCTATGGAGAGTCCCTAGAAAAATTAATAAGGATACCTGCGCGGGTTCAGAGGAAGCTTTGGTGGTGGAGAAATCACTCAAACCTGAACAGGGGTCTGCTCTGGAGTTTTCCTTTGCAGAAAAGATTAACAACAGACGCAAGTTCCTGGGGTTGGGGCGCCCACCTGGACGAGCAGATGGCTCAGGGGAGTTGGACAGACTGGGAAGCCAGAAAGTCCTCCAATTGGAGAGAGCTGAGGGCTATTCTCTTGGGTCTATGGGCCTTCGAAAGAACAGTCCGGGGCCATCATGTTCAGGTCCTATCGGACAATGCCACAGCGGTGGCCTATATATCAAGGCAGGGAGGAACAAGGAGCAGGGCTCTGCTATCCTTGGCACTCCAGATTCTAGCCTGGGCAGAAGACAGGCTAAACTCCATAACAGCGATACATCTGAAGGGAGATTTAAACCTTATGGCAGACTTTCTGAGCAGAGAAAGAGTACTGGAAGCAGAATGGAGTCTGAATGTAGAGACTTTCCAACAACTAACAGAAAGATGGGGAATGCCCCAAATAGATCTTTTCGCATCCCAAAAGAATGCAAAAGTAGAGGCCTTCTTCTCACTGAACAGGCAGGATCAGGCAGAGGGATTGGATGCATTAGCGCAGCCATGGAAATTCCAGTTGTGCTACGCCTTTCCCCCCTTTCAGATGATCCCCTTGGTCTTAAGAAAGCTACAGAAAGAGAACACGACTATGATTCTGGTGGCTCCTTTCTGGCCCAAACGGGCTTGGTTCGCAACAATACAGGGGATGGCGGTGGAACCTTATTGGGAGCTTCCGCTTCGGAAGGACCTCCTAACGCAGGGCCCCCTTCATCACCCAAATACCCAGCATCTCAGGTTGACAGGTTGGTTACTGAGGAGCAGATGTTAAAAAATAAGGGCCTTTCAGATAAACTGGTCTCTACCCTGCTGAACAGTCGTAAGGAGGTTACCAGGGCCATCTACTTCAAAACGTGGAAACGATTTAATAGCTGGTGTGCGATTAGGATACTTTCGCCACAGGAAATCGCTCCAGTGCTAGAGTTTCTCCATGAGGGAATGGAGATGGGGTTGGCAGCTAGCACCCTAAAAGTGCAGGTAGCTGCATTATCGGTTTTTCTTGAGAGGCAGTTATCAAGGGAGCCGCTTATTATTAGGTTTTTCAAGGCATTGGCCAGAGCTAGGCCAATACCTTTTAAGTTTTTTCCTAGATGGGACCTGTCTGTGGTTCTGCGGGGTCTAATCAAAGGGCCTTTTGAACCTCCAGAGGAAGCGTCAATCAGGCTATGGTCGTTAAAAATAGTCCTGTTAGTAGCAGTAACTTCAGCTAGGAGAGTAAGCGAGTTACAAGCTCTTTCCATAAGAGAACCCTTTTGTTATATTTTTCCAGACCGGGTAGTGCTAAAAACTGACCCGGGTTTCTTGCCAAAGGTGGCATCAGCATTTCATAGGGAACAAGAGATAATTCTCCCTACCTTTTGTTCTAACCCGTCCAGTGCTAAGGAGAGGTCTTTCCATTCCCTGGACGTGAGAAGGTGTTTATTACATTATATAGAGATAACGAAAGATTTTAGAAGATCAGATTCGCTCTTTGTTCTCTTCTCTGGTCCACGGAAGGGGTATAGAGCATCCAAAAGCACCATAGGTAGATGGCTCAGAATGGCCATCAGCGAAGCTTATAAAGCTTCAGGAGCAGAGCCCCCTAAGGGGGTAGTAGCCCATTCAACAAGGGCAGTAGCAACGTCCTGGGCAGAGAGGGCAGGGGCTTCCCCGGGTCGGATCTGTAAAGCGGCCACGTGGACAAGTTTCTCCACCTTCACCCGCCACTACAGGTTGGACTTGCTATCAGCAGCGGAACAGTCGTTTGGCAGGAAGGTCCTGCAGGCGGTGGTCCCACCCTAGAGTAAGTACTCTTTTATCATCTCCAGGTGCTGTCCTGAAAGACGAAGGGAGAAAACCCTAGTTAGACTTACCGGTAACGGTATTTCTACGAGTCTTTCAGGACAGCGCCGATGACCCGCCCTAAGTTTTGAGGTTGTAAGATGTGTTATTGCTGTGTTCTGCTTATCTAATTTCAGCATGGCTGGAGGTACTCTATGAACAACTGAGGCCATGGTGGAAGTGTCCGGTCTTTAAAGAAACTGACTGCAGTGTTTCCTGGGAAAGTGGGTGGAGCTGCGCTCTCTCCAGGTGCTGTCCTGAAAGACTCGTAGAAATACCGTTACCGGTAAGTCTAACTAGGGTTTTTATGTACAGTAAAACCTTGGTTTGAGAGCGTTCTGCAAGACAAGCAAATTTTTTAAAATAAATTTGACTTGATTTACAAGCGATGTCTTGATATACAAGTAGCGTCATGTCACAACTGAGTATAAAAGAGAAGAGAGGCGCCTCTTATGCCCAGTACACACGAGCGGAATTTCCGTCGGAAAAATCTTGGATATTTTTTCCCGATGGAATTCCGCTCAAGCTTGGCTTGCATACACACGGTCACACAAAAGTTCGCTGAACTTTCGACCGTCAAGAACGCGGTGACTTACAACACTACGATGAGCCGAGAAAATGAAGTTCAATGCTTCCGAGCATGCGTCGAATTGTTTCCGAGCATGCGTAGGAATTTTGCGCGTCGGAATTGCTACAGACGATCGGAATCTCAGATCGGAACTTTTTCCAAGCGAAAAAATTGAGAACATGCTCTCAGTCTTTTTTTCTGGCTGGAATTCCGCCAGCAAAAGTCAGATGGAGCATACACATGGTCGGCTTTTCGGACCAAAAGCTCTCATCGGACTTTTGCTGGCGGAATTTTCGCTTGTGTGTACGCGGCATTAGTGTAGCAATATAGTTACATTTAATGAAGGTACAACATTTAGCAACATTTTGCTACACTTAGAGGTGCCTCTCTTCTCTTTTGTACTCTGTGGCTCCTGCTGGATTTTGCTTCTAATCCCCTTGTGGAGGCTTCCATTTGTGGATGGACATTTTATGGTAACACAACCAAATCACATTGCTATAATCTTTTTATATGGACTATAAACTGAAGGACTTATGAATAAATGGTTGTGGAACAAATCATCTGAGTTTCCATTATTTCTTATGGGAAAATTTGTTTTGATATACAAGTGCTTTGGATTACAAGCATGTTTCTGGAACGAATTATGCTCGCAATCCAAGGTTTTACTGTACATACGTTCAGTAACTAAATAATCTAGGAAGTAATAAGGTTATTTTAACACCATTTGTTTTATCATCCGCACACTTAGGCCCCGTTCATGTTCTGCGATTTGGAATTGCTTTTGTGATTCCAAATCGCTGGCAATATGCATGATTGGGAGCCATTATTCTTAACCGCTTTACGACAGCCCACTACACATATACTGCGGCAGGGCGGTCGGATCACGCACCTAGTACATGATTCGACACTCTGGGTCTGGGGCGCGGACGTGCGTTGTCGGCGACCCGCTTTGGCTTTGATTAGACACAGTGTGAGCTGATCTGCGGGTGCCGCAAACTCGGTAGAGAGCCAGAACAGCAATCTGCCTATGGTGGCAGATCTCCATTCTGTCAGTAGAGAAGGCATTGATCCTGTGTTCCTCCCTCCTGACAAGTGCCCCCACAGCACGCAGCTTGCTATGGGGGGCACCCGAGCAGGCTTGTTCCCGAGCCGCTTCTCTGCGTGTCCATTAACACACAGAGCCACGGTTCAACCCCGCCCCCTTTTTCTCTCCTCATTGGCTCGCGGGATGAGCCAATGAGGAGGGAGAGTTCCCGGAGAGCCAAGGCTCTCGTGCACATCACTGGATCAAGATGGGGCTCAGGTAAGTATTGGTGGGGGGAAGAGATCTGCTGCACACAGAAGGTTTTTTACCTTCATGCATTGAATACATGCCCATACATGGTCTCTGCTGAACCAGCTGAGATTTAAACCATCTATGGCCAGCTTTACTCTATCCAAAATAAAAACAAGTTTGGTCTTTTGTTCTAGATTAATGCAGAGAAGTTACAGAAGACCAGAAGCAACAGAGTGTGAAAGATAGAAGATAAGTCTAACTATATAACTATTCTTAAAAAGACCTCCTACCTATCCTGCTTACCCTGTATAAAAAGATCTGTGTACTTACCTATTTTCTATCCAGTAGTCATGTGATCCTGCAGCTCCAGTTCCCCTGTGTAAGGGAGCGCTCAACAACGGCTGTGACGTCACCCATAGGCTCCCATGGCTCGGGTTGTTGCTGGAGTTCCTTCCCCTTCCCTGCAGCAGCTGCTCATTGACACAGGGAAGCCAGAGCTGCAGGCTCATGTGATTGGACCAGAGTGGATTAAAAATAAGTAAGTACTCGGATCTTTTTCATACAGAGTAAGCAGGTTAGGTAGGAGCATACTAGCTCATTATGAAATACTTACCTTAGAACGAGGCGTCTGTATGTCACCTGGTCCACACCGAGGTAGCTGACATGTTGCCTCGGCGTGTCTTCCGGATATCGCAGCTCCAGCGCTGTGTCCGGCAAGGTCCGGTGTCTGCCGGGCTTTCAGCCAAGAATCCCCTGTGCGCATGCGCTGCTGCAGTCAGCGGCTCATTGCAAGGGAAATATCTTCTAAACCGTACAGGTTTAGGAGATATTTTTTTTACCTACAGGTAAGCCTTATTATAGGCTTACCTGTAGGTAAAAGTTAAAAATTTGACTATACAACATGACCACTGTATAGGGGAAGAATTTCAGTCACTTTGGGAAGACTTCCTGTTGTGTCACTAGGAGAGGAACTGAAGGGATATTACCCCAACAAGGCATAGATGGTAGAAAAAAAAGACTGGCAACATTAAAACATAAAAAAGAGTTTTTGCCATACATTCACTTTTACTATGTCACTTCTTTGTGTAATGTGACCTCCTGTGGTTTCTTGTTTCCAGCGAGGCGTCAGTCCAGACAATCACTATTCCAAAAGAAACCAGCCTAGGCCTCAGCCTGACTGGAGGGAACAGCAGAACTGAGGGGCCATTAATCCACATTAAGGACATAATCCCTGGTGGAGACTGTCACAAGGTAAGAATCGTGTCCTTTTTACTTCCAAATAGTTGAAATATACTGTATATGTGTGATCTGTTTTATTCTGTTTAGCTAGTCTTGTGATCCAAGCACTTTTGCTAGATAGCACAGCCAGATCCAGTTCTTCCTGTGACCTGTATCTTACTATAGTACAATTGAGCCTGTTCTAGGACACCCCTCCACCCATCCTATAATTGGTCAATGAGGCGGCAACAGCATGCTGATGAGGTCATCCCTATGCTCTGCATTTCTGTAGCCAAGTCCCCTGTAATCAGTGCTGCCTTTCCCTCTATAATGTAAGTGCTGCTTTGTAGTGGACTACAGGAGACCCAAGTGTGCCAGTTTGATTTAACAGTTTGCCACCCGCCCATAGTACACATACTGCGGCAGGGAGGCACGGGCGGGCAGGCAGGCAGGATCACTTACATGTGCGTCTTGCCTTTTCTGGGTTGGGTGCACACAGCACACTGCTTCCACGACTTGTGGCTCCCAGTACCCTGCCACTTTCATTGATAACAGCTTTCTTTCCTATAGTGATGCTGTGATTGACTCACAGCTATCACATGGTACCTGGGCCAGTCACAGCACCCTGTACCATGTGATAGCTGTGGGCCAGTCACAGCACACAATAGTAAATCACAACTTTTATAAATGTAAGGTCATCAGTACATCAGGATTGATCGATTTTCAAATATATACCATACTTTGTAGATGCTATACCTTTCACACAAACCAATTAATATACACTTATTTGATTATTTTTTTTACCAAAGACATGTAACAGAATACGTTTTGGCCTAATTTATGAATACATTTAATTTTATTGGCTATGTTTTATAACGGAAAGTAGAAAATATGTTTTTTTTCAAAAGTTTTGGGTCATATAGCAAAAAATAAAAACACAGAAGAGATCAAATACCACCAAAAGAAAGCTCTAATTGTGTGAATAAAAGTATATAGATTTAATTTGTGCACAGTGTTGTATAACCGAGCAATTGCCAGTTAAAATAGCTGTGACGGAACCGTCCAGCACCCCGCTTGGGTGCTTCCCTCAAGATATAGCTTACTCCAGTCTGGAACAAGGAGCTGAATATTATAGTGGCATATTGCACCCAAGATATTAGATGGGACTAGCTCAGATGCAAAACTGGAACTGGCCTGTTTATTGGAAACTCACACAGATCACATTTTCGTATGCAAAGGACACTGTATACAGGAATATAATTAACATAAGCTAAGTCACTTAAACCAGCCTAGGTGACTCAATCTCCACCCAGACAATGTTGGGATTAATTAGACAGACAGAAACAATAGGTGACCCAATTAACAATAGGAGAGACAAGCTTAGCAGAAAAGACATAACACCTTAATAAACAGACAATAGCAAGAGACAGACTGTCCAGCTCCTACATTGGAGTGCATGGGACAGAGACCAGTGTGACCAGCTCTTTCAATATATATATATATATATATATATATATATATATATATATATATTCCCAAATCAAAACACACCAGAAATAGTCTACAGGGCAAATCCAAGAAAACAGTCCCTCAAAAATTTAACCGAGAAATATCAAATAACAGGGTGAATGTGGGCAGAAAGGGTCCCTGCAGCCAGTGTCCGTGACAGTAGCACAGTGCTGAATAGCAAAAAATGCCCTGGTCTTGAAGGGGGTAAAACCTTCCAGAGGGCAAATGGTTAAAATGTTGTGTGTATTTTTTTTTTTTTTTCAAAGATGTTTTCAGTCAATCCAAAACCAAATGGTGCAGTTCAGGTTTGTGTAACACAGAAGAGAGTTGGAAACTAGAGACAGTAGTCACTCTTTTGGCTCTATAATAGAGCTGTGTTATGCTGATCCCTGGTAGAAAGACGAGTGATGATCAGGGTCTCCAGAATTACTAGCATGACATAGAGACTTGTGTCCCATTCCTGCAGCAAAATCAAGTCGGGCGGAGATCTGCTCAGCCATTCATAGGAAGCTTTGCATTTTTAAAATTAGTAAAAGGCTTGTTGTTCTGGCTGAGGTGGATGGTGGGGGTTGATGACATCACAATCTCCATTTCAGCCATCAGAGGAATCCTTGTATTCACTTGCGGGACTATACCGCTATACTATACCATACCGCTGCTGGGACATGTATGCTGTACTCTATGTAGCTCACCCTACACACCGTTTATACATTGCTTCCATCGGGCACCTCTGTTAGTGAAGTTAATCGTTTGTTTGGGCTAGCTTTGCCCAAAGGAATTATTTAAAAGTATAGTAAACTTGGAGTTTGGCTTTAAAGTGGCTGTAAACCGTGGCTAGTAAAAAAAAAAAAAAGCCTATAAGCAATTGTATAGTGTGCTAGTATGCATCATCTACTATACTATATACTATCACATTATGGAATACTTGCCTTAGAACGAAGCCCTCCCGCGGTGCCCGGTCACCGCTGAGAGGACTGACGTCTTTACCCGGTCTTTCTTCCATGTTCATGCTCTCCGGCTGTGTGATTGGCCGAAGCAGTGATGACCTCACAGTGCATGTCCTTGGGAGCCCTCGGTTCCAGTACAAAGCTCTGAAGTTCCAGCAAGGTATGCTGGTGACAGGCAACATGGCAAGTGACATGCTGCATCTGGTGGCAGGTGATGGTGACAAGTGACATGCTCAGGGCTCCCACTGATTCTGCATTATTGTGAGTTGAACTATTTCAACTCCCCTCAGGCCTTGACATAATTTTCTTCCACGCAGCTGGACCCCAGTGCCACGAAGTTTGGGGACTGCTGCCCAATAGGACACATGTAGTACTTTGTTGCATGCTTCTATGTGCTTTCTAACCCTAGTTAGAGATCCCAATCTTCTTTGCAGTACCTCTCAAGCTCCATCATGTTGGATTGGGAGCCTCGGTGCACATCCATTTTTTTTAGATCTCTCCAGAGATGTTCAAGCGGGTTCAAGTCTGGGTTCTGGATGGGGCACTCAAGGACATTCACAGTGTTATAGCCATCCCTTTGTTATCTTGGTTGTGTGCTTAGGGTTGTTGTCCTGTTGGAAGATGAACCTTTACCCCAGTCTGAGGGTTAGTGCGCTCTAGAACAGGTTTTCATCAAGGATGTCTCTGTACATTGCTGTATTCATCTTTCCCTCAATCCTGACTAGTCTCCCAGTTCCTGCCGCTGAAAAACATCCCCAAAGCATGATGCTGGCATCACCATGCTTCACTGTAGGGACGGTATTGGCCAGGTAATGAGCGGTGCCTGGTTTCCTTCAGACATGACACTTGCCATTCAGGCCAAAGAATTCAATCTTTGTTTTATCAGACCAGAGATTTTTGTCTCTCAAAGTCTGAAAGTCCTTCAGGTGCCTTTTGGCAAACTCCAGGCAGGCTGTCATGTGCCTTTTTACTGAGGAGTGGCTTCCGTCTGATTGGTGGAGTGCCTCAGAGATGGTTGTTATTCTGGAAGATTCTTCTCTCTCCACAGAGAAACGCTGGAGCTCTGCAAGAGTGACCATCGGGTCCTTGGTCACCTCCCTGATTGAAGCCCTTCTCCCCCGATTGCTCAGTTTGGCCGGGCGGCCCGCTCTAGGAAGAGTCCTGGTGGTTCCAAACTTCTTCCATTTACAGATTATGGAGGTCCCCTTGATAATTGGGACCTTCAATGCTGCAGAAATCTTTCTGTATCCTTCCCCCAGATCTGTGCCTCCATACAATCCTGTCTCGGAGGTCTACAGACAATTCTTTGGACTTCATGGCTTGGTTTGTGCTCTAATATGCACTGTTACCTGTGGGTCCTTATATAGACAGGTGAGTGTCTTTCCAAATCATGTCCAATCCACTGAATTTACCACAGGTGGACTCCAATCAAGTTGTAGAAACATCTCCAGGATGATCACTGGAAATGGGAGCTCAATTTTGAGTGTCATGGCAAAGGCTGTGAATACTAATGCCCCGTACACACGGTCGGACTTTGTTCGGACATTCCGACAACAAAATCCTAGGATTTTTTCCGACGGATGTTGGCTCAAACTTGTCTTGCATACACACGGTCACACAGTTGTCGGAAAATCCGATCGTTCTAAACGCGGTGACGTAAAACACGTACGTCGGGACTATAAACGGGGCAGTGTCCAATAGCTTTCATCTCTTTATTTATTCTGAGCATGTGTGGCACTTTGTCCGTCTGATCTGTGTACACACGATCGGAATTTCCGATAACGGATTTTGTTGTCGGAAAATTTTATATCCTGCTCTCAAACTTTGTGTGTCGGAAAATCTGATGGAAAATGTGTGATGGAGCCTACACACGGTCGGAATTTCCGACAACAAGGTCCTATCACACATTTTCCGTCAGAAAATCCGACCGTGTGTATGGGGCATTACCCTGTTTCCCCGAAAATAAGACCTAGCGTGATTGTCGGTGATGGCTGCAATATAAGCCCTACCCCTCAAATAAGCCCCAGTTAAAGTCCTTGTAGGTCTTATTTTCAGGGGGAAACAGGGTATGTACATGTGATTTTTTTTCATTTTTTATTTTTAATAAATTTGCAAAGATTTCAAACAAACTTTTTTTAAGTTATTATGGGGTATCGTTTGTAGAATTTTGAGGAAAATGATGAATTTAATCCATTTTGGAATAGGTCTGTAACATAACAAAATGTGGAAAAAGTGAAGCACTGTGAATACTTTCTGGATGCACTGTATTTTATCTGTGTTTTATTGAGAGAGCTAAGTGAATTTACATTTAAATCGTGACTTGCATAACAGATCTTTATTTTAAAGCCTGGTACACACCATCAGTCAGCTCCAGTCAAAGCCCCTGAACTAACGATCCGACTTTAGTACAGCGATCTCCCGCCGCTGAGCTGTTGTGTTCTGGCAGGGGGACGTCCCCCCGCCAGAACATTTCGGTCTCTGCCATTGTCTAAGAGCGCTGATCGGGAGCCGGTCGGCTGCTGGTTTTCCAGCATACGCATCCGACAAAAGCCGGGCGGACAGCTGGCTTCCATCGGTTCGGCTGCCATGCACACGGGTCAGATGTTGGCCGGTTTTTATTAAACCGCCCGATGTCGCCCCAACATTCGGCCTGTGTGTAGGAGGCTTCAGGGTTAGATCTGGGAAGGTGTTTGGTGCTGACTGTGGTTTGGTTCCTCCTCACTTCCTATCCCAGTGACGGGTGTAACTGAAGTGAATGGAACAGCGGCTGTACAATATAATCTATCTTTACAAAATCATAGATGTAATTGTGTCCTTCTAGGGATCACAGCTATTCAAATACCTTGGAATGGTTCTTTTTACTGAAAGCACCTTAAAATCTTTGTTGATCTAGAGCTTAGAACACAATCGGGGCCTTCTAATACCATGGAGATAAATGAACTCCTCTTTGTGAATCATCTGCAAGCCACATTCAGTATTGCAATAGAATCTAATTTAGTTAGTTTAACTCAAGGACAGAAATGAGAGCATTAACTACAACTAGCTCAAAGGGGCTTTATATACCTAACAAAAGCATGTTTTCTTTGAACGGCCTTTGCTAACTGCGTGATTATTAAAGCCTAGTTGAACTCTCAGTTTAAATTGGCTAAGTACACTTCTTTTGTTTATAGAAATTAAAAGGTGTTCAATGTCTTACTCATAGGTGTGCATAGCCTATTGTGATAGGGTGTGCACCCCAAGGCTCATACACATATGCCTGTGTGGGCATGTGTATATATACTGACAGTGTCAGTAGAGCAATGGACAGTGTCAATAGGGCAGAGATTGGTGTCGGTTTTTTTTATTATTGTTATTTTATTTTTTATTATTTTTTTACAATTTTATGTTCTTTACAGATTTTTTTACAAGCCCTGTTAGGGGGCTTTGGTGAAATATCAGGGGTCCACACAAGGGAAGTTGGCACCATACAGTGTGATTAGGGTGTACCTAGGCACACCTGGCACACCCTGTGCGCATGCCTATGGTCTTACTTGTTGTTTTTCTTTCTAACACAGCCTGTCAACTGCCAGCTGCTGCAGAGTGTCTCTGTCACGAGGGCCACGTACCTGAGGTGAGACTGAAGTAGTGGGGAGGCCTCCCTTGCACCTCGGGTCCTTGAAGCCTCTGGCGATGGAGACAGAGACTTGGTGGACACCGAGTGGCACGGGTGCGGAGCACCGTGCAAGCCTTAGTCCGATATCCAAGCTGATGTCCAGTCCAGTTTGGCATCGAAGTATAAAAGGGTTAATCAGAAGAAGAATGGTCGAGATCCAAGCCGGGGTCGGTTCCAATCTGGCAGCTGAGTACAAAAGGGGCAAAGAAGTAGAATGGTCAAGGTACAAATCCGAGGTCAATGGCAAGCAGCAAAGAGTAGTCAAGTAGGTTTCCAGGTCACAACAAGTTCAGACAGATCACACACTAGCACAGGAACAAGGGGGGACTGAAGATAATCCAGCAATTTGGCAGTGTCTGGGCTAGGCTTATATAGGAAAGTTTGAGGTCACTTTCTGTGCGCCTCCTGGGCATTTTCCCGCCTTTTTCCATCAGGTTGAGGTCACTTCCTGTGCGCCTCCTGGGCATTTTCCCGCCTTTTTCCATCAGGTTGAGGTCACTTCCTGTGCGCCTCCTGGGCATTTTCCTGCCTTTGTCCATCAGGTCTTCTGCACAGGTGTGGGTTGGAGCAGCAGTGAGGCATCTTTGGCGCATGCTCAGTTGGCACAGATTTCTTCTTGCTGCAACGCGCCATTGGTGCGTAGTAAGCCCTGGACTTTTACAGTCTCCCTTGCTCTCCACAGCGAAGCAGTGGCGTCTTTGCAGTGGTCTGACATGCGCCCCTACTAAGTCAGACCTACAGCTTTGCAATGGTCATATTCCCTTATAATTGGAGAACTTAGGCTCCGAGTCATGGGGGGGGGGGTTATTGGATCTCTATAGAGAAATCACTGCTTCTACAAAAAGAAGAAGGGTCCTGCTATTTTTCTGCTCAGGCTGTGGCTACTTTAGAAGAGACAACTGTAGACCTTGGGTACTTTTTTATTTTTAAGCACCTGGAATGTATTTATAGCTGGTTTAAACAGAATTGGGCTTCAAGGCCCCCTTCAGGCGGGCATTCTGTTCAGGGTTTGCTGTCAGTTTTTCAGAGCGAACTGGAGGGTCCATCCATTCCTATGGACAGGTGGGTGTAAACAGACTTGTGTCCGTTTTTACACCAGCCTACCTCTGGGTCCCATCAGGCCTACTCGGAGTTAGTCAGGTGTAAACGGACAGCGGAGTCCGTTTTATTCCCAGCTGCCCAATGAGCAAAGCGGGCTGTTTTCATGTTCGCTCTACAGAAGCTGTGTGGACATCCACCCACTGTCAGAAACCATGAAATCAGGCCGAGACAGAAGTACAGTTAAATCACACTTGTTTAACCACTTCAGTACCAGGCACTTAGACACCTTCCCGCCCAGGCCAATTTTCAGCTTTCAGCGCTGTCGCAATTTGAATGACAATTGCGCGGTCATGCTACACTGTACCCAAACAAATTTTTTATCATTTTGTTCCCACAAATTGAGCTTTCTTTTGGTGGTATTTGATCACCTCTGCCTTTTTTATTTTTTGTCCAACAAATAAAAAAAAGACCGAAAATTTTGAAAAAAAACAAGTTTTTCTTTGTTTCTGTTAAAATTTTTTGTAAAGAAGTACGTCTTCTTCTTCAATGACGGGCACTGATATGGCTGCACTGACTGGCACTGATACGGCGGCACTGATGGGCACCGATGAGGGGGCACTGATGATGGGCACTGATAGGCGGCACTGATGGGCACTGATAGGTGGCACTGGTATGCGGCACTGATGGGCACTCATAGGCGGCACTGATGGGCACTCGTAGGTGGCATTGATGGGCACTCGGTGGCATTGATGGGTACTTATGGGTGGCACTGATAGTTGGCACTGATAGGTGGGCACGGATGGGCACTGAAAGGTGGCACCGATGGACACTGATGGGTGGCACTGATGACACTGATTGTTTGCACTGATGCCCCTAAGGGTGGCATTGCTGGGCATCACTGCAACATAATGGTGCCAATCTGTGCCCATTTGTGGGCACTGATTGGCACAGTTTGGGCACTGACTGGGCACATGTGGATGGCCATGGGGTACATACCTGGCCATCCAGTGCCCCTTCCCTGGTGGTCCTAGTGGCGATCCCTGGTGGTCCAGTGTGGTGATCTGAGGGGGGCTGCACTGATAAACAATCAGCACAGGCCCCCCCCCTGCCATGAGAGCCGCCGATCGGCTCTCCTCTACTGTCCTCTACTGTCAGACGCGAATGAGGAAGAGCCGATCAATGGCTCTTCCTATTGACATCGTGATCAGCCGTGATTGGACACGGCTGATCACGTGGTAAAGAGCCTCCGCCGGAGGCTCTTTACCGAGATCAGTGTAGCGGTGTGTCAGACTGACACACTGATCCACCGATCGCCGCGATGCGCGCCCCCACGGGCGCGCGGCGGCATGTTATCCTGCTGGACGTCATATGACATCCAGTCAGGATAACTGAACCACCGCCCGGCCGTCATCTGCTATGGGCCGGGCGGGAAGTGGTTAATAATAAAAGTAAAATAATAAAAGTAAAAAGAACAAACTTAGTCAAAACATAGCCAAAGTTCAGTAACCGGAACGGATAGTCAGCCAAGCCAGAAGTCAGGGATCAATGTAGTGGAACAGCAAACAGGATCTGGAGCCAGAAGGGATGTCAGCAAAGCAAGTCTTGATTGGGATCGCAGGAGTTTCTGTGATGTGACCAAGGCGAAGGCAGAGCTCCACTGGACTGGACGGTTTAAGTAGGCAGGACTGTGGAGCAGGATATCATCAACAGGTGAGTAACTGTGGAGAGGTAGGAGCTGGCAATTAGCGGACAGGTGAGCGGTCAGCACTGAGAAGGAAGGGCTGAGCCCAGCCCTGACACCAACACTGCTCCGATCAGCAGGGAGTCCGCTTACAGATTGTTAAATATAATAATATTCTTTCGATATTCTGTAAACTTATATTGATGAGAAAAGTCCCGAAATAGAGAGTTTGTTTACATAAAAAACGGATTTGATAATAAAATAGCATAGGATTACAAGAACGATATTAAAATACAAAATGTGAACATATCAATAATGTATTTATATTCTTGAGATGAAGATTGTGTATCTAATCAGATGTGTGTCTGTGTAAGAAGCTGATAGCTTCCCCCCATGTCTGCTAGTCTGCCTTTCAAACCCTATATTCATAGCTTCTCCACAATTCTGACCCCCTCCTTGGTTTTTGTCTTATAGTCCTACAAACTCTAGTGACCAATACATTGAACCAGTGTGGATTTGATTTAAATCACTAGTAAAAAGGCTCGTCTTAAACTCGATTCATAATTTTTAAAGAGCCACTGTCATCTCTGTCCCGCAGCGGCTCCTCCGCTGACCCGCTGTTGACTCACCGACAGTCCCAGTCACTTTAATGGGACGGCTGGTGATGCGGCAGTGACACAACAAGGTGAGGGACGTGGCGGCAGCAGGTGAGTGGGTGCCCGCTAACAGGCACTGCCATGATGGATCTGAAATGACAGGTGCTCTTTAAATGTAAGGACTCATTCTTGCTGATAGTTAAAATCTCTAATATTTGCATACAAAATTAAGGTTTGCTATTTAGAATAATAAGCTGTCAGGTTAGTAAAACAGCGATATCAGAACCGATTCAATCATACAGTTTGTAGTGTACATAGATTTGCAAAACAATGGGATAAAGGAATATTCCTGAACTGGTTTATCTCATGGTTACTGTGAAATTGTGTGAATGTATCAATGCAGTGCATGTTATCTCCGCTTGCAGAGCTTGGATTCATTGAATGAGTTTACAAAAAAATTTAAATATTGCAGAATATACAGCCTCATGCTCCATAACTAAGCTCCATTTCATGCTGAATAAACTAAATTAGTAATGTATCTTAAATAGTAAACTATCTTTAGATAGATTTTTACTCCAAAAGCATTTTATTGAAATAAATTTAATAAATATCAAAAAAATCCATTTGGATTAAAAAAATCTTATTTAGATTTTTTTTTTTTTTAAATCATTGATTTTTATCCACCCTGAATTGAATAAACTTCAGTAAATGCGGGCTTCAATTTAAATCACCTCCTCCTTTCATGTAATGTGGGGATTGACTAGAAGCTAAACTCAGTCTCTATGCATTGGCATTCCGGGGGGGGGTGGGGGGGGGGCAGGAAAGCCTAATTACTACCACGTTAGCTTTTTAAAGAGAAGCACAGACTGTAAAATCTTATTTATTACTTTTCTAAATCTAGAAGAGATAAATATATACGACTCAATTATAATAATAAAGATCTAACCCATTCATACATATTAGTAATGTTAATTGATAATTATTAGATCTTAGATTAGGAAAGGCTTCTAACACAGATCCCCTGTTGATTGCAGTGTAAAAGGGGCCTAATGCTCAGTACACACGGGGAGTTCTTTTTCGTTCAACCCAGTGGGCTGAACGAAAGAAAACTGACAGATCGCTGTACTAACACAGGCAATATTAGTACAGTGATCTCCCAGCTGTGCTGCTATGTTCTGACAGGGGGACAGACCCCCCCCCCCCGGCCAAAACAGAACACACTGATCAGCGCTCAGAGCCATTGGCTACAAGTCTGCCCTAGAATAAAAATGTAGCAATAATTCATCCCCTAAAATTATTTGATTCAAAGTATAACTAAAGGCAAAAGTTCTTTTATTTTTTAATAGCGTTGGACAAAGCGGTGAAAGATTCGAATACCCATCAGATTTTATTGCTGTCTGTGCCCATGTTAAGAAGATTCCCCCTCTCTATTTGTCCTGTTTACCATTATCATTGAAAGTGAAATTTTGGGTTGTCCCCAGAAAAGTAATAGAGGGGAAATCTTCCAATGGGGACACTAGTTTTAATGACCTGGGGGTCCCTAAGGAATTCCCTTAATTTGCCGGGATTTCCTTTCACTTCCTGTTTTTGCTGTGGGACAGGAAGTGAAGGGAAATCTCAGTGGGACGCAGATGGCGATGACCGGGGTTATAACCCTCCCTTGCTCTAGCCAAAATGAGGAAAAAAAAGTTTTGCCTACAATTCTATTTTAACCATTTCAATACCGGGCGCTTTCACCCCCTTCCTGCCCAGGCCAATTTTCAGCTTTCAGCGCTCTCACTTTGAATGACAATTTGCGCGGTCATGCAACACTGTACCCAAATAAAATTTTTATGATTTTTTTTTTTTTTTTTAAAACAGAGCTTTCTTTTGGTGGTATTTAACCACTTCTGCCCCAGAAGGATTTACCCCCTTCCTGACCACAGCACTTTTTGCGATTTGGCACTGCGTCGCTTTAACTGACAATTGCGCGGTCGTGCGACGTTACACCAAAACAAAATTGACGTTCTTTTTTTTCCCCAGAAATAGAGCTTTCTTTTGGTGGTAATTTGATCAACTATATGGTTTTTATTTTTAGCGCTATAAACAAAAAAGGAGCAACAATTTTGAAAAAATAATATTTTTTTACTTTTTGCTATAATTAATATCCCAAAAAAATATATAACAAAAACCCAAATTTTTTTCCTCAGTTTAGGCCGATACGTATTCTTCTACATATTTTTGGTAAAAAAATCGCAATAAGCGTATATTGATTAGTTTGCGCATTAGTTATAGCGTCTACAAAATAGGAGATAGATTTATGGCATTTTTATTATTAATTTTTTTATTAGTAATGGTGTCGATCTGCGATTTTTATCGCGACTGCGACATTGTGGCGAATGCATCGGACAATTTTGACACTATTTTGGGACCATTGTCATTTATAAAGCGATTAGTGCTATAAAAATGCACTGATTACTGTGTAAATGACACTGGCAGGGAAGGGGTTTAACACTAGGGGGCGATCAAGGGGTTAAGTGTGTTCTAGGGAGTGATTCTAACAGTAGGGGTGATGTGCTCACTACACCATGACAGAGATCATTGCTTCTGATGACCGGGAGCAGTAGATCCCTGTCATGTTGCTAGGCAGAACAGGGAAATGCCTTGTTTAAATAAGCATCTCCCCTTTCTGCTGCTCAGTGACACGATCGCGGGACACCAGCAGACATCGAGTCCATGGGCACGGTCACGCAGTACGCAGTGGGCGTGCGCGCATGCCCACTAGCCCGCAAATTAAAGGGGACGTACAGGTACGCCCATTTGCCCACTGCTGCCATTGTACCAACGTATATCAGCATGCGGTGGTTGGCAAGTGGTTGCGTTTTTTTTTTTTGCTAAAAAACAAAGACAGAAAATGTTGAAGGAAAAAAAGTTTTTCTTAGTTCCTTAAAAAATTTTGTAAATACCGTATTTATCGGCGTATAACACGCACCTTCACTTTAAGAGGGAAGTTTCAGGAAAAAAACATATTTTTAAAATAAATAACTTTGAAGCAACATAAGGGTCAATGCCCATCAATGCAGCTTTATCAGTGCCCATCTGCAGCCTCACCATCTATCAATGTAGCCTGATAAATGCCCATCTGCAGCCTCACCATCTCCCATCAATGCAGCCTTATCAGTGCCCATCTGCAGCCTCACCATCTCCCATCAATGTGGCCTGATAAATACCCATCTGCAGCCTCACCATCTCCCATCAATGTGGCCTGATAAATACCCATCTGCAGCCTCACCATCTCCCATCAATGCAGCCTGATCAGTGCTGGAAATCACAGAGCCATCATCTCCTGTTTACTCGGCTCTCGCAGTCACACACAGCCCCGCCTCCTCCACCGGCATTGGACCAGCTCCTATGATAGACAGAACACTGGTCCAATGCTGGTGGCGGAGGCGGGACTGTGTGTAACTGCTGGGTGAGAACCAAGTAAACCGGAGATGATGGCTCAGGTGAATTCCGGCGGTGCTCGCCCCCCCCCCCCCTCCCCTCCGAAGTAACGTATCGATGTATAACACGCACCTGTGATTTGCCCCCTATTTTCAGGGGGAAAAAGTGCATGTTCTATGCCGATAAATACGGTAAGTAATTTTTCTCATTCAGTGATATGTACTGATGAGGTGTCTCTGATGAGAGGGCACTGATAAGCAGCACTGACTGGCATCACGGATGGGCATTGTTGGGGCTGCACTTATAATCAGGGGCACTAATAATCAGTGCCCTGATTATCTGTACAGGTCTTCCCTTTGAGGGGATGCCACTGATCGACTCTCCTCATACGCTGTCAGTGTGAGGAGAGGAAAGCCGAGCGTTTCTTTGTTTACATGTGATCAGCTGTGATTGGACACAGCTGAACAAATGGGCAAAGAGCCGCGTCATCTGCTCTTTACCAAAATCAGGCTTTTGGGATGCTCCGTGTCCCAGGGACACAGCGTCCTGCCGATCGCCGCACTGCACATCCTAGAACAAGAAGGCACCCCGTCCGCCGTCATTTGTCTATATGGTGGGTGGTTAATTCTGTGTCGCTTGCTGACAATAGGAAAGTCTACACAGCAGTTTTGTTTCTCACCACTAGAGGTCACCATTAGCCCATTATTGTTCGGAACCCATATAGGATTATACAGAGCAAGAATCAGTTTGCAGATTAATTGATTCATAACGAATACTTGGTTTTCATTTCTGATAACATGTGAAATGTGAATAGTACAGCACTGACATTATAAAATAGAAAATGTTCTATTGGGTAGCAAATAAACAAGGCTCTTATTCCTCATTTTTCCATAATGCATGGAGCCATTTATATCATTCTCTTATGCCCCAAGACAAGCTGGGTGTAGAACTGTCAGTATAGAGAATCCACTTTAAGTTAACTCTGTAAATCCAGCCCAAAAAGTTGTGGCTGGGCGTACACTTTAAAGGATTTATCCAGGAAACCCAGACCTCTAGATGGGGAAGTGAGTGTAACATGAAGTAGGTTATACTTCTCCTTCATACTCCCACTTTAGAAATGGGCATCTTTGCCGGTTCTGACCCATCAGCGGCTCTGCTCTCTGTATGCTCTGGAAGGAGCAGACTGTGTGTGTTTTCCAGTATGAGGTCCAGCAGCTGATAGAGAAGTAAATGTCAGACCTGAGAAGGCCTTTCCGTTCTGATCCTGAACTCCAGATTTGTCCTCAGTCAAGTAAAGCCAAACAAGAGAAAAATATAGATGTTTTGGTAGTGAACCTCCACACTTATAACAATGCACATTTATGGTTTGGCTTCAAAAGTGGAAGTTCCACCACCTTCCGCTGCCACATTTAGCACTTTCTGGGGGAGAGCGGGTACCTGGTTTTGATAGGTACTCCCTCCCATTTCCAGGTAAGAACGCCGCGGCGATCTCCGAGCATTTCTAGTCCCTCCTTCTTCCTCCTGGGACACACACCGGTCCCAGAAGACAGCGGGACCATTCAGAAAGTGCAGCCTGTGAAGCCTGAAGGTTTCACTACCAGTTTCCCTTACTTGCTACTTGCAATGAGGGCGCCTGCACCCAAAGACGATTGGGTGCCGACATTGCGGAATCTCTGAACAGGTGAGTGTCCTTTATATTAAAAGTCAGAAGCAGCGGCAGTGTTTGTAGCCGCTGACTTTTATTTATTTTTTTTTCCGGACTGGAGCTCCTCTTTGAAAAGGTTGTAACCATAAAAAAAACAAAATCATGTTCCTTTTAAAGCATGATAAACAGCATAGTGTTTGTGCTGTGTAATTTGTCCCTTTCTATGCTGTAATATACTAGATTGATCCTGCCTGTTCTTGTGTCCCCTGTGTGAAATGACCTCGGTAATCAAGGCTTCGGATGCATGATACCGCGGTCTGTTTACATGCCTCCGTCATCCCGCTATGTTAGAATCTCCCCTCTCTCTCTCTCCCTCCCTGCCTTTCAATTCCTAGTGTGAGCTTAAAGCCCCTCCCCCTCCTGCCGCTATTTTGTGTGTAGTCAGTGAGTACTATTACTGACAGCTATACCTACACCTATAACAAGGTATAATACATAGTGTCTATGTTTTTTTCAAAATGATGCTGCTAACTACCTTATTTTAGAAATCTGCTGTGTGGTTACGTGACCTCTCCGATCTAAGAACTACAGCGGGAGGGGCTGAGCGGACAGCACAGCGGTCGTGTGACCTCCTGCTGTAGTCCTTAAATCAGGGGAGGAGAGCAGCGGGAGGTCACATGACCACACAACGGTGCTCTGAAATAGGGTATTTAGCAGCATAATAATAAAAAAAAAACATTGACACTGTGTGTTACACCTTGTTATAACAGAGGGGCTGGTAGTAATGGTACTTGCTGACTTTACAACCACTTTATAACCAAAATTGTGAGCAGGAAGGTATTTTATTACAGAAGTGATATAATATGTCTGCAATAAAGGCTTCGTACTTTCCTTCTCCGCTATGCGGAATCCGCTTGCTCAGCGGTGGATCTCTTCCTGGTTCCCTTCTGACCAGGCGGATGACAGGTCCGTGTCCGCTCCGCTGTGCAGAGCAGACACGGGCACAGTCCCGCTCTCCTCTATGGGGCAATCTGATGGAAATGGACCTTCTGTCCGTTTCCATCCAATGCCATCAGATCTGTCATCCGTCTGTATTTGGCGGACAGGATCAGATTGGATGGCGGCGGGTGTCAGTGGGCTTGTGCCCGCTGACATCTGCCACTCCATAGAGGACAATGCAGGGTCTGATTATATCCGCCTGAAAAACTGGCAGACAGACCTGATCGGAGAGCCCATATGAAAAGGGCCTTACTCTGTACACTAAGCTGCGCATGCACATCTCCGTGTACAGTACTGGTATCTGATGCCTTTACAGAGAAGGGGTCCAAATACCTTTTTATTCTTATATATTTGCGCATGTGGCATCTGTGGTTGACACCTCCTCCATCTCATACTATAATCTTTAGCATCTGCCAGGTGATGAGATGAATTACCTCCAGTGTGTCATCTCAATCAAGAAAGCCCAAGACCTTGCACCTGGAAAAAGCACAATTGATTTAAACCAGTGGTCTCCAAATTGCAGCGCGCTGGCCAGATGTGGCCCTTTGCTTTCCTTTATCTGACCCTTGGGGCACCATGCCTTCCGCTGACACCAATGATGGGGCACCATTCCTCCCACTGACACCAATGATGGGTCACCATTCCTCCCACAGACACCAATGGTGGGGCACCATTCCTCCCACAGACACCAATGGTGGGGCACCATTCCTCCCACAGACACCAATGGTGGGGCACCATTCCTCCCACAGACACCAATGGTGGGGCACCATTCCTCCCACAGACACCAATGGTGGGGCACCATTCCTCCCACAGACACCAATGGTGGGGCACCATTCCTCCCACAGACACCAATGGTGGGGCACCATTCCTCCCAGAGACACCAATGGTGGGGCACCATTCCTCCCACTGAAACCAATGATGGGGCACTGTTTGCTGTCACCGACAACATGGTATTTTCTAATCCCACTGTCCACAGCCTGGCCCTTCTAAAGTCTCATTGCCAGAAAAGTGGCCCTTTGTTCAGAAAGTTTGGAGACTTGAAGAGATTTGTATTTACTTTATTAGGCCCTTCTATGTTTGTATTATTCTGCAGATATTGGTTGTTGAATATATATATCTAGTGGAAACAACATGAATAAAATGACTAATTTATTTAAGTGTGTTCAGGACTGGTTAACATATGGAGTATTATTTCTTACAGTGCCTTGAAAAAGTATTCATACCCCTTGAAATTTTCCACATTTTGTCATGTTACAACCAAGAACGAAAATATATTTTTTTGGGATTTTATGTGATACACCAACACAAGGTGGCACATAATTGTGAAGTGGAAGGAAAATTATAAATGGTTTTCCAATTTTTTTTTTACAAATAAATCTGTGAAAAGTGTGGGGTGCATTTGTATTCAGGCCCCCGGAGTCAATACTTTGTAGAACCTCCTTTCCCTGCAATTACAGCTGCAAGTCTATTTGGGGATGTCTCTACCAGCTTTGCACATCTAGAGAGTGATATTTTTGCCCATTCTTCTGTGCAGAATAGCTCTGTCAGATTGGATGGAGAGCGTCTGTGAACAGCAATTTTCAAGTCTTGCCACAGATTCTCAATTGGATTTAGGTCTGGACTTTGACTGGGCCTTTCTAACACATGAATATGCTTTGATCGAAACCATTCCATTGTAGCTTTGGCTGTATGTTTAGGGTCGTTGTCCTGCTTGAACCTCTGCCCCAGTCTCAAGTCTTTTGCAGACTCTAATGCCGCGTACACACGGTCGGACTTTTCGGCTACAAAAGTCCGACAGCCCGTCCAACAGACTTTCGACGGACATTTGGCGGACTTGCGGCAGACTTTCTAACGAACGGACTTGCCTACATACGATCACACAAATTCCAACGGATTCGTACGTGATGACGTACACCGGACTAAAATAAGGAAGTTGATAGCCAGTAGCCAATAGGTGCCCTAGCGTGGGTTTTTGTCCGTCGGACTAGCACACAGACGAGCGGATTTCTGGGTCCGGCGTAGTTACGACGTAAAGATTTGAAGCATGTTCCAAATCTAAAGTCCGTCAGATTTGCGGCTGGAAAAGTCCGCTGAAAGTCCGGGGAAGCCCACACACGATCGGATTGTCAGCCGGCTTTAGTCCGTCGGCGTCCGTCTGCCTTTTGTAGACGAAAAGTCCGACTGTGTGTACGCGGCATAACAGGTTTTCTTCTAAGATTGACCTGTATTTGGCTCCATCCATCTTCCCATCAACTCTGATCAGCTTCCCTGCCCCTGCTGAAGAAAAGCATCCCCACAACATGATGCTGCCGTGATGTGCAGTGTTAGTTTTCCGCCACGCATAATGTTTTGCTTTTAGGACAAAAAGTAAAATTTTGGTCTCATCTGACCAGAGCACCTTCTACATGTTTGTTCTGCCCCCCACATGGCTTCTCGCAAACTGGAAGTGGGACTTCTTATGGCTTTCTTTCACCAATGGCTTTCGTCTTGCCGCTCTTCCATAAATGCCAGATTTGTGGAGTGCACGACTAATGCCCCGCACACACGATCGGAAATTCGGCCAGCAAAAGACCAATGAGAGCTTTTGGTTGGAAAATGCGACCGTGTGTATGCTCCATCGGTCTTTTGCTGGCGGAATTCCAGCCAGCAAAAGATTGAGAGCATGTTTTCAATTTTTCAGTCGGAAAAAGTTCCGATCGGAAATTCCGATCGTTTGTGGCAATTCCGACACGCAAAATTCCTACGCATGCTCGGAAACAATTTGACGCGTGCTCGGAAGCATTGAACTTCATTTTCTCGGCTCGTCGTAGTGTTGTACGTCACCGCGTTCTTGACGGTCGAAAGTTCAGCGAACTTTTGTGTGACCGTGTGTATGCAAGCCAAGCTTGAACGGAATTCCGTCGGAAAAACCATCCAAGTTTTTCCGATGGAAATTCCGCTCATGTGTACGTGGCATAATGCCCCATACACACGGTCGGACATTGATTGGACATTCCGACAACAAAATCCATGGATTTTTTCAGACGGATGTTGGCTCAAACTTGTCTTGCATACACACGGTCACACAAAGTTGTCGGAAAATCCGATCATTCTAAACGCGGTGACAGAAAACACGTATGTTGGGACTATAAACAGGGCAGTAGCCAATAGCTTTCATCTCTTTATTTATTCTGAGCATGTGTGGCACTTTGTCCGTCGGATTTGTGTACACACGATCGGAATTTCCGACAACGGATTTTGTTGTCGGAAAATTTTATAGCTTGCTCTCAAACTTTGTGTGTCGGAAATTCCGATGGAAAATGTGTGATGGAGCCCACACAAGGTCGGAATTTCCGTCAACAAGGTCCTATCACACATTTTCAGTCGGAAAATCCGACCGTGTGTACAGGGCATAATAGTTGTCCTGTGGACAGATTCTCCCACCTGAGCTGTGGATCTCTGCATCTCCTCCAGAGTTACCATGGACCTCTTGGCTACTTCTCCGATTATTGTTCTCCTTGCCCGGCCTGTCAGTTTAGGTGGACGGCCATGTCTTGCTAGGTTTGCAGTTGTGCCATACTCTTTCCATTTTCGGATGATGGATTGAACAGTGCTCCGTGAGATGTTCGAAGCTTGGGATATTTTTTTATAACCTAACCCTGCTTTAAACTTCTCCACAACTTTATCCCTGACCTGTCTGGTGTGTTCCTTGGCCTTTATGCTGCTGTTTGTTCACTAAGGTTCTAAGTGAACAGCTGTATTTATACTGAGATTAAATACAAAATTATTAAAATTAATAATTAAATTATTACACACAGGTGGACTCTATATACTAATTAGGTGACTTCTGAAGGCAATTGATTTTAGTTAGGGGTATCAGAGTAAAGGGGGCTGAATACAAACGCACGCCACACATTTCACTTATTTATTTGTAAAAAAAATTTGAAAACCATTTATCATTTTCCTTCCACTTCACAATTAAGTGCCACTTTGTGTTGGTCTATCACATAAAATCCCAATAAAATATATTTACATTTTTGGTTGTAACAAGACAAAATGTGGAAAATTTCAAAGGGTAGGAATACTTTTTCAAGGCACTGTAAATCTTATCAAATGCAGAAGCAAAAATGGTAGGCATTTACACCGATATTTTGTTCTTTTAATGTTTCGAGGTGTTGAAGTCTGCTCTCTGATGGTAGAAGAGGACCTGACTTTCCTCCTGGTGTCAGATTGGTTTATATAATCTTGTCACCCTCCACCTTCTTGCAGATTCATTACCAGGTGTAACGTTACAAAGGCAAATGCAGAAATATATTTCCGAAGCATATATGCACGTCTTCTCACATTTTCGCAGCTCTGGGCCGCGCTAACAAGCTCCAATTTTCACCAACTTAATCAGGTCAATGACTCTGGGTGACATAACCGCTGGGTATCATGATGAACTATATTCCAAAAGTATACATGCTGCTTTAACCTAGATTCCCACTCCTTACAGAATGCAGCTATAAGGTAACCTAGTGCCGGGGATTAAAGAAATACAATCTAACATTGGCTACTCAGTCAACGGTGAATTGGAGATTTTCATATTAGTCACAGTAGTAATCATTGGATTACTTGTTTCTCGATAACAAGATTGACCTACTGAGTATTGTTGGTTAAATGTGAAACTGATAGTTCAGATTTAGGTTCATGCCCATGAACCAATTTCTTGACCAACATTATTAAAGTTGAACTCCAGACAGATATTTTGAATGCAAGTACCTGAATTGGACTTGGTATCAGCCTCTTGCAATCCCCTGAACAGCTGAGCTTAGAATGGGAGAGGGAGAAGCAGCAGAAGGAGCCACTTAGTTGTGCTGCAGTGGTCATGTGTGAACAGGAAAACTGCTGATGGGAAGAGAGAACAGAATAACAGATGAGTTTGTCACTCTTCTTCCTCTCATTTACTGTCCAATTGGGACATGGGCTGTAAGTTTTGCTTAATTGCAGCAAAAAAAAAAAAAAAAAGTCAGGTCCCCTCCCCTATGCTGTTTCGTCCGCGTTTCTAGCAGTTTGCCTTGAGTTCACCTTTAACCATCTCAATACAGGGCACTTTCACCCCCTGCCTGCCCAGGCCATTTTTCAGCTTTCAGCGCTGTCACAATTTGAATGACAATTGCGCGGTCATGCAACACTGTACCCAAATGAAATTTTTTTTATTTTTTCCCCACAAATAGAGCTTTTTTTTGGTGGTATTTGATCACCTCTGCGGTTTTTATTTTTTGCGCTATAAACAAAAGAACAGTGACAAGTTTGAAAAAAACACAATATTTTTTACTTTTTGCTATAATAAATATCCAATTTTTTTTTTTTAAACACATTTTTTCCTCAGCTTAGGCCGATACGTGTTCTTCTACATATTTTTGGTAAAAAAAAAAATCGTAATAAGCGTATATTGATTGGTTTGCACAAAAGTTATAGCATCTACAAAATAGGGGATAGATTTATAGCATTTTTATTATTTATTCTTTTTTTACTAGTAATGGCGGCGATCTGCGATTTTTATCGTGACTGCGATATTGTGGCGGAAATATCGGACACTTTTGACACATTTTTAGGATCGTTCACATTTATACAGCGATCCGTGCAATAAAAATGCACTGATTACCGTATAAATGTGACTGGCAGGGAAGGGGTTAACACTAGGGTATGATCGAGGGGTTAATTATGTTCCTAGGGAGTGTTTCTAACCGAAGGGGGAGGGGACTCACAAGGGGAGGAGACTGATCGGTCTTGCTTTGTACTGAAAACACACATCGGTCTCCTCTCCTCTGACAGGACGTGGATCTGTGTGTTTACATACACAGACCCACAGTCCTGCCGCGTGCCACGGGGCAATCGCGGGTGCCCGGCGGACATCTCGGGTGCCCAGTGACACGGCAGGTGGCGCGATTGCTGCCGGCCGAGGCGAGGGCGTCATAATATGCCCTCCCAAAACGAGAGACGTGCCACTTGGCCGTCATATGATGGCCGGCGGGCGGCAGTCGGTTAAAGGGGTTGTAAAACCTCCTGTTTTTTCACCTTAATGCATCCTATGCATTGGTTGGAGCTGGATGTAACCAAGGCATTTCCAAGCAGGGCTGGATGTCCGCACCAGTGATTTAAAAAAAAAAAAAAAAAAAAGCAGGTGCCTCTCTGGTGGCATCACTGGAAGTGTGCTCAGTCCTGGGAAGCCAGCGTGTGCCACTGAAAAAAAGCTTAGAGAGTTATATATATATATATAATTTGCCTGATGTGTACCACGAAAGATGCTTGATTTAGCTTTAGCTGTAATCTGTGTTCTTGTTCTCTTCACTACTCATTCCCTTAATTAAGGAATGCTTTTCACAAGCTTTTTTGGTCAATAATTTCCGCTTTATGTTTCTCTTTTAATTAGGATGGACGACTGCGGCCTGGAGACCAGCTTGTTTCTGTGAATAAAGAGTCATTGATTGGTGTGTGTTGTGGTGAAGCCAAAAGCATTTTAAACAGAGCGAAATTAAGGTAGCTTTTTTATGTTAATTTGTGGGTATATTTACTTTTAAAAGTCAGCTTCGGGCAAACATAAAAACAGCATTAAAAAATACAGATGTACTGTATGTTCATTAAACATAATTTAATGCATCTTTAAATGCAATTTGTTTCAATCCCTGAATTTGTCTTCATATCTACTTATAGTCTCTTCCAGGGCCATCTTTAGCGCAGGGCAAACGGGGCACTTGCCCTGGGCCCAATCTTTGTTGGGGGGCCCGCGCCACCCGTGAATTTGGGCCCCGATGACGGCTTTGCAGAGCGCACAGAGGACGCGGGACGATGTACTCCCGCGCTAGCCAGCTTAGAGGGGGCGGGGCCGGGAGCTCCACTGACGCTCTGACCCCACCCACGTGCAGCCTGTATACTGGGAACAGAGCGTCTGTAGTGAGAGCCAGTGATCGGAGTGGGAGCATCAGCGGAGCTCCCGGCCCCACCCCCGGAACTCTGTATTCACCGGCCAGTATAGAGGGGGCGGGGCCGGGAGCTTCACTGATGCTCCAATTCCGATCACTGGCTCTCACGACAGACGTTCTGTTCCCAGTATACAGGCTGCACGTGGGCGGGGTCAGAGCGTCAGTGGAGCTCCTGGCCCCGCCCCCCTCAGTTGGCTAGCACGGGAATACATCCTCCTGTGTCCTCTGTGCACTCTGAAAAGCTGTCATCGGGGCCCCAATTCACGGGTAGCGTGGGTCCCGATGACGGCTTTGCAGATATACTAAAGGGTGCCTTATGATTGACTGCTCTGAGTAAAGCTTGGTCTTTAGGTAAGGAGTAAGGACCTACACCAACTCACCAACATCCACCCATACACATCATATCACCTTTAAGCGGACATACCCATAATGCTTTATTGTATCATTCTGCAAAGGAAAAAGTTTGTTATTGCTAATTCCATATTGCAAAGCGCGCTGCAGTATGTCCGCAGTCTTTGGTAATCTCCTGCAGTATGTCCGCAGTCTCTGGTAATCTCCTGCAGTATGTCCGCAGTCTCTGGTAATCTCCTGCAGTATGTCCGCAGTCTCTGGTAATCTCCTGCAGTATGTCCGCAGTCTCTGGTAATCTCCTGCAGTATGTCCGCAGTCTCTGATTGTCTCCTGCAGTATGTCCGCAGTCTCTGATTGTCTCCTGCAGTATGTGTGCAGTCTCTGAACCTCTTACGCAGTATGTCTGCACTCTGACACTCTCCTGTAGTATGTGTATTAATGTGCCCCTTTACTCGCTCAATTATTTGGGATTGCTCCACTGCTCAGTGAGAGGTAATGATGTGCATTAACCTCTAGCAACCAATCAGCGAACAGTAGTGATCTGCTTTAATCTCTAGCAACCAATCAGTAAGTGGTAATGATGTGCTGTAACCCCTAGCAACCAATTAGTGAGCGCTAATAATGTACATAACCTCTAGCAACCAGTCGGCAAGCAGAAATTATGTGTTGTAACCTCTAGAAACCAGCCAGTGAGCAGTAAAGATAGGTTGTAACCTCTGGCAAACAATTGCAATTGCTGCGTGATCTGCTGCAGTAAACTGATTTTGAGTCTACCTGCTATTTTTTGTATGTCTCAGAATGGGGGGGGGGCAAGAAAATGTTTGCCCAGGGCCCAATCAAAATTAAAGACGGCCCTGGTCTCTTCTACAGCAAAAAGTTCATTTTGTGAGACAGAGGGGGAGTTCTAGGACCCAATCAGATGTACTGCATGCAATTATAATAAAAGGAACATACTGAGAGGACAGACAACCTCATCAACCTAATTCTACTCCTTCAATGTTCAATTACAGGCTGGAGAGCAAGGATGTGTGACCTACAGTGGGTATAGAAAAGAATAACCCCCTTTAAAATAATTACATTTTGTTGCTTTGCAGCCTGAAATGAAGCCTCACAGTTTTATCCAGGTGTATTTACTCAGTGCAACTTAAAACATCAAATTGAAAGCTATAACACCAAAATGTCAAGAAAAATTAAAAAAAATTCAAAAACAGAATCACTGAGTTGGAAAAAAGGATCACCCCCCCTCCTAAAAAGTCTTATAAACTCAATCAAGTGTAGCTACCCTGTTTCCCCGAAAATAAGACCTAGCGTGATTGTCAGTGATGGCTGCAATATAAGCCCTACCCCCCAAATAAGCCCTACCCTGTTTCCCTGAAAATAAGCCCTACCCTGAAAATAAGACCTATAAGAACTTTAACTAGGGCTTATTTGGGGGTAGGGCTTATATTGCAGCCATCACCGACAATCACGCTAGGTCTTATTTTCAGGGAAATGGGTAATCACCTTCTCAATGGCACACAAAGCCATTTGACTTTCAAGTGTGATCAGCTGTGGTCATTTTATTTAGCTCAGTATGAAAAGAGCTTTCCTGGAACATTTCAGTCGCTGGTAGTGCAACTGAAGCAAACAATCAACTATGGGTGGCAAGGCACTGTCACTGGGATCTCCGGGATAAAGTTGTGGACAGGCACAAGTCAGGAGATGGATACAAAAAAATGTCAAAGGCTTTATCAATGCCTAGAAGCACAGCGAAATCTATTATTAAGAAGTGGAAGGTATTTGGTACAACACAGACCCTCCATAGATCAGGATGTTGCTCCAAACTGAATAAAAGAGGAGGAAACTGGTCAGAGAGGCTACCAAGAGGCCTACAGCAACTCTGAAGCAGTTGCAGGAATTTATGACAAAGAGTGGTCATTCTGTGCATGTGACAACATTATCACAAATTCTCCACAAATGTGACTTGTATGGGAAGGTTGCAAGAAAAAAAAAGGACACATGCAGTCACGACTGAGCTTTGCAAAAACGCTCCTTGAAGATTCTGAGGCCACATGGAAAAAGGTGTTATGTCCCACTGCCTAAGGTGACCTTAGCCCCTATTACTCTAGTGGTTCTGGGGGAATTTATCTAGTATCCCCAGAAGGAACTGATACCTGCAATCTAGAAACCGAGACCCCTACTGTAGATGGGGGTCCATCGGATGGGGCTAAGGCCTCTCCCATGTCCACAGGAACCTCAATGTCCACTGTGGACTTCCTATTTGTCTGTCTGTTCCCTGGTACTGGAATAATCTACCTTCAAAGGCTCTAAGCACCCTTGCACCATCTGTATCAGGGTCTGCATCTGATCCTCCTGACACCCCAACTCAAACTGAGCCTGTCACTAATTCTTATTCAGAGTTTGATTACCCAACAGTAAAGACTAATATTATGCACCTATCGCTGGTGCTGATTTATAAAGGGTTGTCTCAAACTTTATTGATGCAGTGTGTTCTACCCTGCATCCGGAGGATCAGCTGGTTGTTTTAGGCCTAAGGTATTTTAGCGCTCATTCAGCTGCTAAGACCTTCCTACTACACCTGTTATTTAAAGTGGTAGTAAAGGCTGAGTCTAACTATTCTTAAAAATGTTCCCTCCTGCTTCCTCCTACCTATCCTATCTACTGATCTGTATGCTTACCTTTTAAAAAAAAAAAAATCTGCTCTGGTCATGTGGTTAAGCAGTTCTGGCTTGTACGTTCATTCAGTTGGGTCTCTAGGTAGTGTTCCTCCCCAGCATTTGGATGTTCTGATTACCCCTTGGAGATATCTCCTATTATTCTTCAGATATGTTGCCTCGCAAGGTTGCATATTCCCAGACTTGAGTTCCCCACATCCCGGGATCTCTGGTATGTCTCTTAGCAGGAACTTACCTCTGAGAGTGGCACCCCTTTTTTGCTCACACCTCTCCTTAAAGGGGAGTTTTCTGTTCCGGGCTACTGTTGATCCCTTTGGGGTAGTTGCTACCTATAAGTCCCTTCCTTCTTCCAAGGGATCACCTGATCTACAATCAGCCCTGACTGGTTCATTTGCTAGTAGGGGCCTGTCCATTCAGCATCCCCTTAGAAGAACCCACTTTCAGCAGTGGACCTTATGTCCACCCTAGCACCTTCTCCTGCCACCACTATAGCGAAAAGCTTAGGAACACCTCCCTAAAAAGTATGTTTCTAAACTCTGATGGTCCAAGTCCTTTTGCTGGACCTTACGCCTGCAGGACAGACTTGGACATAATCTCTCTGGGGTCTAACACTTTATTTTTGGTTCACCAACAGATGAGCGGATGTGGCTTTGGCCCTTGCTATAGGGGTTCCCTTCCAGTGGACTTTTGATCCCTCCTGAGACCTGTGAGAAGACTAGGATTGCTCTTCTACCATGGTCTCCCTTTCTCTTGTGGCCTGTCTCATTCACCCTCTCTTTTGGATCATAAAGTCCTGGATGCTGCTTTGCAGTCTGTGGCTGGGAACAGAGTGGTGCCTTAATGCTGCCATGGGAATGCTTCTTGGCCAGTGGATCTTCACACCCGGGATTCTCATCTCATCACAGACAGTTCCTGCTCTGGTGGGGGATCCTCCTGTGAATTGGTGTTTTGACCAGATCTCCTTTTTGGATGTCTCCTAGTGCTTACAGGGCCTTCTCCTCTAGTAAGGTTTGGAACTCTCCCATTTACCAATGTTCCCTATTGGCCACGCAGGTTCAGCTGCTGACAATATTTCACCCTCCTGGATCTTCTTAGCTGGTGACCTCCCTGTTAAAGTGTAAGGGTTAAGCACCTATGTGCTCCTCCTTTCCTGCTTGGTAGGAAACTTCCAACACTAGATTGCCCTGTATTCCAGCAGATAAAACAAACTAGGATCCTGCGTAAGTCCAGAGGACTTCATGAGACCTGATTATTAGGAGCTGGGTCCCTCATCTGCAGAGCTGCTTTGCAGACTCCTGAGGAAGTTCCATCTCATTCCTTCCTTGTTCCTGTTACCAATCAGGCAAATTCTTGGGGTCTGAGGTGCCTACCCCTCTCTCCTCGATGAAGGATGTGGCGTGGGCTCAGGAAAGCTTGGCTAATTCCTATAATCATGGGTTGTGGAACTAGTTAGGCAGGTGTGCAGGCTGGACGTGCATCAGTTGGGTTGAGAAATACCATTGCTCCTATCGCTTTTTTCCCTTTTTCTTTTTGATGTTACTATTTATTTGCTGTCACCTTCAAACTGACTTTAGAGCTGGTTACATGTGCTTCTCATGAGTCTTGGGGTTCTTTGCCTATCCTTTGGGATGTTGTGAGGGCTCTCACAACTTTGCCATCTTGCTACAGGATTGATTGTCTGGCCAGGCAGCCTTTTCCTCATCATGAAATCTTTTTCCCTGCTGCTAGAGCTAAGAGTACAAGTACTTCGCTCTATGGGTTTTCTTTTCCTGGGTCTGTGCTCTGCAGATTGCTTTCTTCTGTTGACCTCATCAATTTTGTTAGCCCTCCATTTCTCAATGGCAGAGGCCCATTGCTCCTTTAGTAAGGAATTTCCTCTTGGCAGTGGTTTTCTTTGTGCTGCTTTGGAACAACAGGTTAATCTTCTGTCCTCCTCCCCTTGCTTGTTGCACTGCCTCTGCCTTGCAGAGGGTTACTCTTCACCTATCCATCATGTGGGAGATGGTTCTTGCAAACATTCACTACACTTTATTGGTCCTATCAGTGGCTGTTACCCACTTTTCAGTTAGACTGCTTTTGAAAGTCCTGACTGCAATAGAATTCCTGTTTTCTCCAATGCATGTTAAAGTGGATGTAAACCCCATTCATGAACTTTGAGCTGGGCACATATCTTCAGTTTTTCCTGATCTCTCTTCAAAGCACTAAGTCCCGTGGCTTTCTCCTGCTCCGTTCTTCTGTTCTGTTCAGCAAGTTATCTGACAACTGAGATAAAACCAGGCTGAATTTTGTGTCAGGGTGAGTGCTATAAATAGATTAGAAGAGAGCTGGACTATTCACAGCACAGCTCTATAAGTCTATGCCTGTGTGGAGGGGGGTGTGTGCTTTTCCTCCAATCAGCTGTCTCATAGTGTATGGCAAGCATCCACACCCACAGGTAAATCAGGAAGAAACAATTCTAACACTGTGCACTTTCTAAACAGTATATAAAGATGAAGACTGCAGATTTACATATAAAACTTTATGTTGGGAGATTTGTTTCATCCCTGTGTATCATCTGAGGCTGTTCACTTCACTGGGTATATGTGAGGGTTTACATCCACTTTAAGGAAAACAAAAGTTTGTAGTTACTGTAAAATTATCTTTTTGGAAGTCAATGGAGGGACATAGGTCTCATGTTCTCTAAATATGTGTATTGCTTTCCCACTAATGGATTGGCCTCTATGGTAGGTAATTAAGGTAACAATAATATATAAATGTACCATCATCCAGAAATGAATAATCAAAAGGATTGGAAGCCAGATCCCCAGTCAGGCGACCAAAAAATGGGGGCATGTTGGACTATTACGGTACGATAAACAGAGGTAATAATATAAGGTATATAAAGGCAGTGATAACAATTAAAATTATTTTTATTGATGCAGAAGACACAGCAATAGTAATGCAATAAAACATAATAAAAGTACAGATATATCACCAGTCGGATCATTGGTATACAGTACAACACAAAAACTCAGATATCATATCCTCGACTAGTTTCGCGGACATAAACCGCTTCGTCAGGAGGGAATCTGGAGATGATTTTGGACAAAACAGTCTCAACCTAGCAATTAGAAGATATACAGTAAATTTACCAAAATACATAATCAATATAATTATAATCTAGCATCAATATTCACAAAAAGGTAATGCAAAGTTCTGGGGGGAAGGGGAGTGAGTCTGCTTACCCAGGTCCCAATAGGTCCCAGGTGCGCGGCCCCACCGCCCAAAGATGATCTCCCACGGCGACCTGGGGGAGCCAACAAAATGACGGAGGTAATACGCATAAATTACATAATATCAGGTGGTAAGGTAGCCTAAATTACCACGCACAGGGGTGAATGGAAAAAATGATGGGGGTGATACTAGAAAGTAATGAAGAGGGAAGTGGCTAGTGGGGAATATGAAATTAACATGAAGTAAACCTTAGGTGTACAAGGATAAAGGGATTGGATGTGTGACCAAAAAGGTGAAAATAGGTGATAAAAGGCCAAAGGGCAAAGTGGTGCATGAAGTGTGAAAGTGGAAAAGTGAGAAAGGAAGGATAAGGAACAAAAAGCAAGAAAATGGAGGGGGATAGGGCTGAGGACAGGGAAGGAAGGAGGAAGGTGGAAAGATAGGAAGGCGAGAGGGGGGAACGAACGGGGGGGGAGGGAAGTTGGGGGGGGGAACGGGAGGAGGATGGAGGGGGAGGGAAGCGGGGAGGGGGGGGGGGGAAGGGGAAGGGGGGACAGGAAGGGAAGGATGTGACAGTGGAGACTAGGTGAACACGGGGTGCAAGTACCTGATGCTCGTGTAAGCGTGGATGGATACCCATGGGGGGCGTCCTACCGAAGCAGATGCCATGATGGAGTAGGTAGAAAAGGAATGAGGCTGTGAGCGATGAATAAACACAGATCACAGCGTGTTCAACTAAGCCTAGGACAACTGCAGAGAAAAAAATAATATGTTCAATGGTCGATACTAGTGCCCAGGGGTACGGGACTTGGGTAAAGGGTGGGAAGGTACTGACCTCAAGCTTGCGCCAGGCTGATTCGGGTATAGAGACATGAGAGTCATAAACCAACCGTCAAAATAGCAGGACTAGCCTGCCATTTGTAGCTCCCAACCCTGCGACGCTGCGCCGCGCTCCAGTGGGACGCTGGCGCGTGACGTCACAGGGTCAGAGGTTCCACATGGCGCGCGCACGAAAGGATCGCGCGCGCGCACATGCGCACCGGCCATCTGGCCACGGGGACAACGTCCCCACCAAAAGCTGTGCAAGAGGAGGGAGCGGTCCCGTGTCTGAGACCAATCCCCCCACCAGGGACCTCACCAGGCCGCCGCGGGAGGGTAGGGAGGAGGGGCCCGCGCCGACACCCTGGGCGGGGCCAGGAAATGGGAAAGCAGAGTCCCAATACAAAGTTGGTAAAAAGCAACAATAAGAAAGTTAGAGCATAATAAAACAAGGAATTATTGAATGATAGAAGAAGTTTGAAAAACTTGAATGGGTGAACTAGGGATTGATGAATACCCTAGAGACCGATGCAGTAACTCCTCCAAGGCATAAACCCATACACACCTAACTGCATGAATTGCATATAAGTAAGGAGGGCCAAAGACAGAGCCACATGAGTGGGTAAAAACATGTGGATAAAAAGGCGGGTAGCCAAGTAAACGTGTCTGGCCGACCTAATGGGCGTCTGTCTCGGAGGGTTGCAACGGGGCTGGCCATTGGCCATAGTGGTAATATCAAAGGATAAACTTGCATGTAAAAAGAGGCCCCCCCAGAAAGACACAAACTGTATGTGTCAGTGGGGGTAACTTAAAAATGAAGGGTGGGACAGCTGGGGTCTGCAGGGTGGAGGGCAAAAAATGACCCATCCACTGTAACAGCCCACCCCAGTATCCCACTCGACATGGTTGCCGGGTGTGTTATCCACCCAATGTATACGACTAATGGATTGGCCTCTATGGTAGGTAATTAAGGTAACAATAATATATAAATGTACCATCATCCAGAAATGAATAATCAAAAGGATTGGAAGCCAGATCCCCAGTCAGGCGACCAAAAAATGGGGGCATGTTGGACTATTACGGTACGATAAACAGAGGTAATAATATAAGGTATATAAAGGCAGTGATAACAATTAAAATTATTTTTATTGATGCAGAAGACACAGCAATAGTAATGCAATAAAACATAATAAAAGTACAGATATATCACCAGTCGGATCATTGGTATACAGTACAACACAAAAACTCAGATATCATATCCTCGACTAGTTTCGCGGACATAAACCGCTTCGTCAGGAGGGAATCTGGAGATGATTTTGGACAAAACAGTCTCAACCTAGCAATTAGAAGATATACAGTAAATTTACCAAAATACATAATCAATATAATTATAATCTAGCATCAATATTCACAAAAAGGTAATGCAAAGTTCTGGGGGGAAGGGGAGTGAGTCTGCTTACCCAGGTCCCAATAGGTCCCAGGTGCGCGGCCCCACCGCCCAAAGATGATCTCCCACGGCGACCTGGGGGAGCCAACAAAATGACGGAGGTAATACGCATAAATTACATAATATCAGGTGGTAAGGTAGCCTAAATTACCACGCACAGGGGTGAATGGAAAAAATGATGGGGGTGATACTAGAAAGTAATGAAGAGGGAAGTGGCTAGTGGGGAATATGAAATTAACATGAAGTAAACCTTAGGTGTACAAGGATAAAGGGATTGGATGTGTGACCAAAAAGGTGAAAATAGGTGATAAAAGGCCAAAGGGCAAAGTGGTGCATGAAGTGTGAAAGTGGAAAAGTGAGAAAGGAAGGATAAGGAACAAAAAGCAAGAAAATGGAGGGGGATAGGGCTGAGGACAGGGAAGGAAGGAGGAAGGTGGAAAGATAGGAAGGCGAGAGGGGGGAACGAACGGGGGGGGAGGGAAGTTGGGGGGGGGGACGGGAGGAGGATGGAGGGGGAGGGAAGCGGGGAGGGGGGGGGGGAAAGGGGAAGGGGGGACAGGAAGGGAAGGATGTGACAGTGGAGACTAGGTGAACACGGGGTGCAAGTACCTGATGCTCGTGTAAGCGTGGATGGATACCCATGGGGGGCGTCCTACCGAAGCAGATGCCATGATGGAGTAGGTAGAAAAGGAATGAGGCTGTGAGCGATGAATAAACACAGATCACAGCGTGTTCAACTAAGCCTAGGACAACTGCAGAGAAAAAAATAATATGTTCAATGGTCGATACTAGTGCCCAGGGGTACGGGACTTGGGTAAAGGGTGGGAAGGTACTGACCTCAAGCTTGCGCCAGGCTGATTCGGGTATAGAGACATGAGAGTCATAAACCAACCGTCAAAATAGCAGGACTAGCCTGCCATTTGTAGCTCCCAACCCTGCGACGCTGCGCCGCGCTCCAGTGGGACGCTGGCGCGTGACGTAACAGGGTCAGAGGTTCCACATGGCGCGCGCACGAAAGGATCGCGCGCGCGCACATGCGCACCGGCCATCTGGCCACGGGGACCAACATGCCCCCATTTTTTGGTCGCCTGACTGGGGATCTGGCTTCCAATCCTTTTGTGTATTGCTTTCCCACAAAACTGAGGCATATTTGGTAGAGGGATTAACACAGGAGCTGACTCACTGCTTTTTCTGTTTGTCAGTGTCCCAGCCTCCTATAGGTGGCAGTATAACATGACTGTGTCCCTCAATGGACTTCAAGAAAAAGATTTTACGTTACGCATCAACTCATTTTGAAAGTAAGGGTTGTCTATCTGGAATTCTGATGTTATTTTGGTCAGTTTAGCTCAAAATAGAAGTTCTTCAATAATGATGTATTTCATTAGAAAAGAAACTATAATGGGTTTAATTTTAGATGTTGTTGATAAGTTGATGTTTTCTTGGTGTTTCAGGTTTCACCTGTTGACTGCATATGAACATTCAACACTTTCATATACAGTCATTCATAATTTCCTTCCTACATTTTTTATTTTTATAAAATAGTTTTTTCTTTCTTCCTGATCAAGAAAATATATACAAAACTATTCTATGTTCTATTTTTAATGCTTGCAGGAAGAGTGCTTGCTGGGAAATTGCCTTCATCAGGTCAGGAAACATGCTTGCAAGCTCAGCTTCACTGACACACAGTGCTCAGATGCCAAGGGACACCAGGCTGAGGATGTCTTCCAATCCAGATGCTTCTGGGGCCTGTGGACCTGTACGTACATCAATGTCCTACCTGTATATAACAACTTTTAAAGACCGCTGGAAATCACTGACGTAGGCACAGCCAGTCATTGCCAATAGCTTCTGGGTTCCGTGCTGAGAGGCTGCCCTGCTGCATACTAAAAACAGGAGGTCGGCTGTTTGGCACGGGAACTTTTAGGAGAATGCATTCATTCGTAGAATGCAATAAAGCAAAGTGTTCTCTCTGGATGAGGTGAATGCTTGCATTCTTTAAGAAAAAGCAAAGCATTCTCTAAATGGTGCCCGTGCCAAATGGCCAACCTTCCTGTAATCAGCAGGGCAGCCGCTTGGCATGGGTCCTGTAAGCTAGTGGAGATCACTAGAATAGCAGTGTCTACTTCAGTGATTTCCAGGTTCTGGAAGATCAGCCAGGTGACTATATAACTATGTACAGTCAGGTCCATAAATATTGGGACATCAACACAATTCTAATCTTTTTGGCTCTATACACCACCACAATGGATTTGAAATGAAACAAACAAGATGTGCTTTAACTGTAGACTTTCAGCTTTAATTTGAGGGAATTTACATCCAAATCAGGTGAATGATGTAGGAATTACAACAGTTTGTATATGTGCCCCCCACTTTTTAAGGGACCAAAAGTAATGGGACAATTGGCTGCTCAGCTGTTCCATGGCCAGGTGTGTGTTATTCCCTCATTATCCCATTTACGAGGAGCAGATAAAAGGTCCAGAGTTCATTTCAAGTGTGCTATTTGCATTTGGAATCTGTTGCTGTCAACTCTCAATATGAGATCCAAAGAGCTGTCACAATCAGTGAAGCAAGCCATCATTAGGCTGAAAAAACAAAACAAACCCATCAGAGAGATGGCAAAAACATTAGGTGTGGCCAAATCAACTGTTTGGAACATCCTTAAAAAGAAAGAACGCACCGGTGATCTCAGCAACACCAAAAGACCCGGAAGACCACGGAAAACAACTGTGGTGGATGACCGAAGAATTCTTACCCTGGTGAAGAAAACACCCTTCACAACAGATGGCCAGATCAAGAACACTCTCCAGGAGGTAGGTGTATGTGTGTCAAAGTCAACAATCAAGAGAAGACTTCACCAGAGTGAATACAGAGGGTTCACCACAAGATGTAAACCATTGGTGAGCCTCAAAAACAGGAAGGCCAGATTAGAGTTTGCCAAACAACATCTAAAAAAGCCTTCACAGTTCTGGAACAACATCCTATGGACAGATGAGACCAAGATCAACTTGTACCAGAGTGATGGGAAGAGAGGTGTATGAACTGCTCATAAGCCAAAGCATACCACCTCATCAGTGAAGCATGATGGTGGTATTGTCATGGCGTGGGCATGTATGGCTGCCAATGGAACTGGTTCTCTTGTATTTATTGATGATGTGACTGCTGACAAAAGCAGCAGAATTAATTCTGAAGTGTTTCGGGTAATATTATCTGCTCATAATCAGCAAAATGCTTCAGAACTCATTGGACGGCGCTTCACAGTGCAGATGGACAATGACCTGAAGCATACTGCGAAAGCAACCAAAGAGTTTTTTAGGGGAAAGAAGTGGAATGTTATGCAATGGCCAAGTCAATCACCTGACCTGAATCCGATTGAGCATGCATTTCACTTGCTGAAGACAAAACTGAAGGGAAAATGCCGCAAGAACAAGCAGGAACTGAAGACAGTTGCAGTAGAGGCCTGGCAGACCATCACCAGGGATGAAACCCAGCGTCTGGTGATGTCTATGCGTTCCAGACTCCAGGCTGTAATTGACTGCAAAGGTTTTGCAACCAAGTATTAAAAAGTGAAAGTTTGATGGATGATTGTTAATCTGTCCCATTACTTTTGGTCCCTTAAAAAGTGGGAGGCACATATAAAAACTGTTGTAATTCCTACACCGTTGACCTGATTTGGATGTAAATACCCTCAAATTAAAGCTGAAAGTCTTCAGTTAAAGCACATCTTGTTAGTTTCATATCAAATCCATTGTGGTGGTGTATAGAGCCAAAAAGATTAGAATTGTGTCGATGTCCCAATATTTATGGACCTGACTGTAAATCTGTTTTTGGTTGTGACAAAATGTGGAACGTTTTTATGAGGTATGAATACTTTTTCAAGGCACTGTCTCAGTCTGTGACTCTGACTGTATATGTATGTATGTGTGTGTGTATATATATATAAAATCTCCTATCTATCTATCTATCCACACACGCATGCACTTCAGGTTTACACAGGCCTACCATAAAATATTTTTTATATATATAATATTTTATGGTAGGCCTGTGTAAACCTCAAGTGTGTGTATGTATGTGTATATGTGTGTGTGTATGTATATATATATATATATATATATATATATATATATATATATAAAAATATGTGTGTGTAGATCTAACTATCTATCTATCTATATATCAAAAAAGTCCAATCTGCAGAACCTGTCATTAAGTTGAGTTAAAAACTCGTAAGATTACAACAGTTTGGGATCTGAGGATCCTTCATCAGCGTCTGCAATTTTGAAATGTGACATGTTAGGTATCTATTTACTCGGCGTAACATCATCTTTCACATTATGCTAACTTTACTGTTTTGTTTTAAAAAACATATAATATTTGGGGGTTCTGTGTAATTTTCTAGCAAATGATGATTTTTACATGTAGGAGAGAAATGTCAGAGTTGGCCTGGTAGGCAAGTGGTTAAATACAGTTGTAATATAGATGTGTGAACTTCTTACCTGCTAAATAATTTGTAATTGTGTTTAGCAAGTCTTGACGTTCTGCTGGGAAAATCAGCCAGGTCCCTGACCTCTAGTGCAGCTAAGGGAAGTAAAATATAAATAGCGTATGATTCCCCCCCCCGCCCTACTCTGACAGCACTGGTGTCTCGTGATTGGCCTAATGCTATCACATAGGGACATGTAAAGACTTCTAGCCTTGTGGAAAGGTAATCCTATGCCTGTATGGACAGCGAAAAGCATCAATTAAATCCGTCATGTAGTTCTAAGCTCTGCTTGGAGAGTACTTAGAATTACCTGACCTGCATGGTCACAAAGCTCATAATAAGTAAGTCTTCCCCCAACATCAGATTGGCGGTTATAAGGGGATTCTGCTACAGAGGTGAACTGGTGGGTTCCAGCAAGGTCTGTGAGTTCCAGACATCGCTATTTGCATTCCAGTGGTGGTTTTCAGTTTAGACCAGAGTGTACCCCTTACTGTTGGCAATCTTTTTAGAAGATTTTTATAAGTTGCCTACGTAAGGTTCTAACTCCCGCTTGAATTCTGTTTTGTTTGCACAGGGTCAGAGTGGATATATTAAAGAGTCACGGTTAATCTCTTCCTTGGATCGAAACCTCTCAGACACGTCTGCGATAGGTAACCTTCTCTGCACGATTTTCACACTTTTTAATTTCACTCCCATCTCGTAGAAAGCCTGTCTCGTAATGCAGGCTTTATGGGCCGCACAAAAGACGCGGGCACCTCTTTAGAAAAGGCGGATAAAAGGCAGCTGAATGAGATGTCGGAGAGTTCCGAAAATAAGGCCCTCCAGCAGACCTCTTACAGTCGAGAGGCTTGAAATAACTGGGATGAGATGGCCGAGCATTCTCCAGGTAGCTCAAGTAATCAATAGATCTCACAGAAGACATATAATGAACAGACGCCTGCATCATCAAGTGAGATTAGGTTACCATGGCGGCAGCGTGCTTCCAATTTAATGCCGTGTTCAAGTAGATTGCTTTTTCTCTTTGCCTTTTTTAATGCAGCGAAGGAAAGGGACGTGCAAAGGTTAGGGCAGCAGTAGGCAAGTGCTAGATTGGCTACCGGGAAGTCTTTCTCTTGGAGAGAGCTGGTATTAAGCTTTAAAGCTGAACACCAGACATACGCTATATTACCAAAAGTATTGGGACACCTGCCTTTACACGCACATGAACTCTATTGGCATCCCAGTCTTATGCCCCGTACACACGATAGGATTTTCCGATGGAAAATGTGTGATAGGACCTTGTTGTCGGAAATTCCGACCGTGTGTAGGCTCCATCACACATTTTCCATCGGTATTTCCGACACACAAAGTTTGAGAGCTTGCTATAAAAATTTCCGACAACAAAATTCGTTGTCGGAAATTCCGATGTTGTATACACAAATCCGACGCACAAGGTGCCACGCATGCTCAGAATAAATAAAGAGATGAAAGCTATTGGCTACGGCCCCGTTTATAGTCCCGACGTACGTGTTTTACGGCACCGCGTTCAGAACGATCGGATTTTCCTACAACTTTGTGTGACAGTGTGTATGCAAGACAAGTTTGAGCCAACATCCGTCTGAAAAAATCCTAGGATTTTGTTGTCGGAATGTCCGACCGTGTGTACAGGGCATTAGTCCGTAGGGTTCAATATTGAGTTGGCCCACTTGCAGCTATAACAGCTTCAACTCTTCTGGGAAGGCTGTCCACAAGGTTTAGGAGTGTGTCTATGGGAATGTTTGACCATTCTTCAAGAAGCATATTTGTGAGGTCAGGCACTGATGTTGGATGAGAAGGCCTGGCTCACAGTCCGCACTCTAATTCATCCCAAAGGTGTTCTATCCAGTTGAGGTCAGGACTCTGTACAGGTTCCTCCACCCCAAACTCGCTCATCCATGTCTTTATGGATCTTGCTTTGTGCACTGGTGCGCAGTCATGTTGGAACAGGAAGGGTCCATTCCCAAACTGTTCCCACAAAGTTGGGAGCATGAAATTGCCCAAATTGTCCTGGTATGCTGACGCCTTAAGAGTTCCCTTCACTGGAACTAAGGGGCCAAGCCCAACCCCTGAAAAACAGCCCCGCACCATAATCACCCCTCTACTATATGATTTGGACCAGTGCACAAAGCAAGGTGCATAAAGACATGGATCAGTGAGTTTGGGGTGGAGGAACTTGACTGGCCTGCACAGAGTCCTGACCTCAAACCAATAGAACACCTTTGAGATGAATTAGAGTGTAGACTACGACCCAGGCCTTCTTGTCCAACATCAGTGCCTGACCTCACAAATGTACTTCTGGAAGAATGGTCAAACATTCCCATAGACACACTCCTAAACCTTGTGGACAGCCTTCCCAGAAGAGTTGAAGCTGTTATAGCTGCAAAGGGTGGGCCAACTCAATATTGAACCCTATGGACGAAGACTGGGATGCCATTAAATTTCATGTGCGTGTAAAGGCAGGTGTCCCAATACTTTTGGCAATATAGTGTATATTGAATGTTATGTGTGGCCATTGGGTGATGTCAGGGGCCTCATTTAAGGCCCCTTTTAGCTCACAAGTTGACAACCACTGCTTTAAAGGATCAAGGATCACAGGACTAAATTTCTAAGCATTTGGTCACATGACGGGCCACAGTGTGATCCCAAAAGATCAGTTGCTATAGAACCAGTCAATATTTCTGCACTACTCTCGTCTTTTATCCCTTTTAAAAGAAGGTCCTAATTGGCAGGTGTCCCAATACTTTTGGTAATACTGTGTGTATAAAAATACAAATGCATGCATCACTGTAAACTTTAAAGTGGTTGTAAAGGCAGAAGATTATTTTTACCTTAGTGCATTCTATGCAGTAAGGTAGAAAACCTTCTGCATGAAGCTTCCCCTGAAACCCCCCTAAAAACATATCTGCGCGTGATCTCAGTCCAGTGATGTGCATGAGAGCCGAGGCCATTGGCTCCCACAGCTCTCAATCAGAGCCACTGACAAGGGCCAAGCCCCACCTCTGTATGTCAGATGATACTTCCACCACTTTAGTGACAATACCATTTTCATTTTTTTCAATTTTTTTTTTTTTTTTTATTTATATTTCTTTTTTCTTTTTCTGTTATTATTTTTTATTGTTTTATTTATTTTTATTTCTAATTTTAATTGTATTTTTATTATTAGAAAAATAGACAGCGATCATTGCGCAGTAAGCAATTACATACTGCGCAATGATCGCTGTCTATTTTTCTATGAGGATGGATAAGGTTTACATATAGCACATTGGGGTCAGCAAGGAAAACTTTGCAGGTGGAGTGGTTATCCCTTCTAAATGAACCAAAGGCGCATTTATACTGGCATCTGGTGAGTGGCCACTCCATGTGGTGGTGGTAGTGTCACTAAAGTGGTGGAAGTATCACAAAGAATCACGGATGATTGACTTTATAAGCACAAAAATAATATGTTTATAAAGGACAGTCTATAAGGAGACCTTTGTATCGATTAGCACATTGCACAAGAACTTGGATATTATAGTTTTGATATTTTGGATGTAATTGTTTAACATATATATTGATTTCATGTTGTAATATATTTAGGGTATATATGGTTGTTTGAACAAGGATTTAAGAAAAACTGTGTACCATTGCATAAGATTTATGTTTTAAGCATATCTATATATACTGTATATATATCTAGATATCGATATAGATATCTCTCTCTCTCTCTCTCTCTCTCTTCTCTCTCTCTCTCTCTCTCTCTCTCTCTCTCTCTCTCTCTCTCTCTCTCTCTCTCTCTCTCTCTCTCTCTCTCTCTCTCTCTCTCTCTCTCTCTCTCTCTCGATATGTGTGTGTGTGTATGTATATATATTATTTATTTATTTTTATTTTTTTTAATGTTTTTCGCACATGCATGATTCTCAAGAGAGTGGTGTATTTAAATTAGAGTAGCGCAGTCAACACAAATGTAATTGAAGTTAAAGGACTGCTCCCCGCTGTAGAGAAAGCACGTGCAATGTCACAGGAAGCACAACGAGACTGTTGGGGGGGATTGGGGAATGTATGTATACCTTTATTTTTTTTTAAAGTGTGGCAGAGGGGGGCAGGTGGTAAGGAGCTGTAGATAGGCTTTAGCTCTTACACGATGCAGTTATAAATTAGAGCTCATATAGGACACATAATCACGTTATCCGTGACCGCCTCTATATATTCCATTCCTGTGATGACCTTTAGAAGCCTCAGTCATAAAACCGCTGATTGACTCTTCCAATCAGATGATTAGCTGTTGAGCAAAGCAGGAAAAGTCAAGCTGCACTGAATTACCATTAGCGGCTGTAATTAACTCACACCCTGGTGTTTGTTGTTTACAGTTCCTCATCAGGGACCCAGCCGGGAAAGGTTGATTCCTCTCACCCCTGATGTCCGGCTGAAAGTGGAAACTTTGGAAATGGTAAGAGACGAATTCGATGACGTGGTTTATAATAATATATATATTATATTTATTTACATTACACTATCTACAATCAGTGGCTGTTATGTTCCATTTACCTGCTTAGTACCCACAGAAAAGTTTAAATTGTCAGCAACAATACTCAGGTTTGCCTTGGCTTTGAAATTATACTTGGTTGTATTGAAGCTGTACTGATAGAAATACACAATTGCTGACCTTCTAAAGAAAGTGCTGGGTACCTGGCTGTCCTTGGCTTCACTTTTTTGAGTCGCTAAGCAAGGACAAGCATACAGATAGGAAAGCTGGAATGAAAGTGGATCTCCTAATCTGCATACTTGTCAGGGACTGAAGCCATTAGATCACCTTGACAGCAAAGGGTGAGAGGAATGCAAAATAAGCAGAAGTAGCGCTTATATCTTATGTCTTCAGTATACAGGGCATCCGGAAAGTATTTGCAGCGCTTCACTTTTTCGATGTTTTGTTATGTTACAGCCTTATTCCAAAATGGATTCAATTAATTATTTTCCTCAAAATTCTACAAACAATACCCTATAATGACAATGTGAAAGACGTTTGTTTGAAATCTATGCAAATTTATTAAAAATAAAAAAGGAAGAAAATCCCATGTACATAAGTATTCTTCCTTTTTTATTTTTAATAAATTAAATGCTCAATACTGCTCAATACTTTGTTGAATCACCTTTGGCACCAATTACAGCCTCAAGACTTTTTGAGTATGATGCTACAAGCTTGGCACACCTATTTTTGGGCAGTTTCTCCCATTCTTCTTTGCAGGACCTCTCAAGCTCCATCAGGTTGGATGGGGAGCTTCGGTGCACAGCCATTTTCAGATCTCTCCAGAGATGTTTAATCAGGTTCAAGTCTGGGCTCTGGCTGGGCCACTCAAGGACATTCACAGAGTTGTCCCGTAGCCACTCATTCGTTATTTTGGCTGTGTGCTTAGGGTTGTTGTCCTGTTGGAAGATGAACCTTTGCCCCAGTCTGAGGTCCAGAGCGCTCTGGAGCAAGTTTTCATCAAGGATGCCTCTGTACATTGCTGCATTCATCTTTCCCCCGATCCTGGCTAGTCTCCCAGTTCCTGCTGCTGAAAAACATCCCTACAGAATGGTGCTGTCACCACCATGCTTCACTGTAGGGATGGGTGATGAGTGGTGCCTGGTTTCCTCCAGACATGACGCCTGCCATTCAGGCCAAAGAGTTCAGTCTTTGTTTCATCAGACCAGAGAATTTTGTTTCTCATGGTGTGAGAGTCCATCAGGTACCTTTTGGTAAACTCTAGGCGAGTTGCTATGTGCATTCTACTGAGAAGTGGCTTCTTTCTGACCACTCTACCATACAGGCCTGACTGATGAAGGGCTGCAGAGATTGTTGTTCTTCTGAAAGGTTATCTTCTCTCTAAAGAGAAATGCTGGAGCTCTGACAGAGTGAACATAGGGTTCTTGGTCACCTCCCTGGCTAAGGCCTTTCTCTCCCGATCGCTCAGTTTGGCTGGGCGGCCCACTCTAGGAAGAGGCCTGGTGGTTCCAAACTTCTTTCATTTACGGATGATGGAGGCCACTGTACTCATTGTGTCCTTTAATGCTGCAGAAATTTTTCTGTACCCTTTCCCAGATCTGTGCCTCGATACAAGCCTGTCTCAGAGGTCTACAAACCATTGCTTGGACTTCATGGCTTGGTTTGTGCTCTGACACGCACTGTTAACTGTGGGGCCATATATAGACAGGTGTGTGCATTTCTAAATCATGTCCAATCTCTAAATCCTTAAGGTTTCTTGGCTGTCACTTGGCAACTCGAAGTTTCAGCTCCCTCCATAAATTTTCTATAGGATTAAGGTCTGGCGACTGGCTAGGCCACTCCATGACCTTAATGTGCTTCTTCTGGAGCCATTCCTTTGTTTCCTTGGCAGTATGTTTTGGGTCATTGTCATGCTGGAAGACCCATCCACGACCCATCTTCAGTGTTCTGGCTGAGGGAAGAAGGTTCTTATCCAAGATTTTACAATACATGGCCCTGTCCAATGGCCCCTCAACGTGGCAAAGTTGGCCTGTACCTTTAGCAGAGAAACAAACATGGCAAGTCGAGTTAATACCAACGAGCTCAGTTTTGGTCTCATCTGACCACAGCATTTTCTCACAATCCTTCCCAATCATGTAGATGTTCAGTGGCATGACTGTACATGTGCCTTCTTGAGGAGGGGGGACTCGCTGTTCCATTCCATGTGGTTCGGCAGGGGGGTGTGGTTGAGTTCCTGCACCTATTCTCTGAGAAAAAAAGCCCTGGATAAATTTATGATGTTACAGATACAACCAGTCCTTTGAGGGCAGGCAGAATGCTGATGTGGCCCGCAAAGTAATTGAGTTTGACACCCCTGATCTATGGTCAAAGTTGCTTCTCTTCCCCTTCTTATGTTTGATCAAGCAACAACGAAACCTGCTGACCGTGTCTGGATGCTTTTTGTATTTAGTTGCGGCCAAATTGTATGCGGTTTCTCTAAAAGTTAAGTCACTTGGTATATAGTATTAGCACGCTTTATAGAACTTCCTAATTTCTTCTGGGTGCACAGTTGGTCCAGATGGAATGTGTGGTTAGTATTTTCCTAAATTCCAGTTCTGATGAATTGTGGAGCAAACCAATAATTTGCCCATTCACAGAAAAGCAATAGATTTGCTTTAAAGAGGACCTCAACTCAAAAATATAGTAAACATCTACAATTTGTTATTTTTTAGGAATTTCAGAAAAAAAAATAAACGTGCACTTCTGGTATGTGACTGTGCCTGGACACTTATGTACTCATGTGTTTAGTCTCATAGCTGTATACCTACAATGTGAAATCTACTGTGACCCCCAGACATGAAGCAAAGGCCTGCCCCTAAAAGGATGGGTGCCTTCATACATAGACACAATTCAGAATAAGGCATGGCAAGTCAGTAATGAAGAAAGATCAGCAACAGGATGACCACAAACAATACTGTTGACTAGTGCTTTGCCCTCTGTCTGCTTTGTTTGGACATAGCTTCCATTGTTAAAGAGGAGCCCCAGCCCCCCAACAAAAAAAAGTCAGCAGCTTCAAATACTGTAGCTGGTGACTTTTTCTATTAAGGCATTTACACCCACGGATCCCACGGTGTTCTGCTCAAGCTGATTCTTGAATCAGCTCTTGGGTGCTAGCCCCGCCATCTTTGGTAAGGAAAACCAACTTTTTCATAGTTTTCAACTTCGCATGTGCAAATCGCGCTACACTTTTTCAATGGGCCGGCTGTGGCGAGGGCCGAACTCCTGGCTAAGTTTGCGGTGGTGAACTCAGCAGGAAGTGGGAGCAGGTACCTATCAAAACCAGGTACCTGCTCCCCCCATAAGGTTCCAAATGTGGCACCGGAGAGGGAGGAGGCAGATAAGCGGAACTTCCCCTTTTGGGTGGAGCTCCACTTTAATTTTATTTTTTATGGAAAGAAAACCATGTGCTAGCTCGAAGTAGCTCTAGCTGGAGCTTACACAGAGCTGAAAACTCTTCCTATCAGGCCAATCGCTAAGTACCAGCGTATTAAGTCACATGTGCGTCCATACCTGAAAGTAGCAGATATTTTCACTTCCTGTGGCTATGAACAGAACAAAGGGGGAGTAAAGACAACATATGTGCCTGGATGGTAAAGCAAAGCCGTTACATTGATCTGCATGGGCATGACGCACCTTTCTATAGTAACAGCTTTTTTTTTATGTGTTTCCGCAGGCACTACATTTTCTTGGCATAAGCCCAACAGAGGAACAGAAACGTTTATTAAGATCCCGTATACATATGGATGCCAGTGGAACAGTGTCATATGGAGGTGATTTACTAATAATAATGACATTATCATGTGGTGTTTTCTTTTTCTTGTTGTACCAAACATATGTTTTTAGGCCTCTTACATATAGACACCTAAAAACACATTTTTTAAAATTTTTTATATTATCTAAATGCAGCCCATTGTTTCTAATGAGCCTGTACACAAAGGCGCAAAACTTGTGCTATGTATAGATCAGTAAAAAAAAAAAATCTGGGTTGGTGGACGGTATTTTACACGCATTTGATACAACCCAAGAAAAGCTAGAAGAATTTTTACAAGCATTTATGCATATGCGCATTTATATTATAGCCCAATCTTCACTGGTCTCACGATTCGATTATGATTAGCATGTCAACGATTCACCACGATTACTGCACGTGGTTTTCATTAAAAAATTAATTACACAGCCCATTTATAGTATACACCCCCCCCCCCATTTACATTACACAGCACATTTATATTACACAGCCCATTTATGCAGCGACCCCCCCCTCTCCTGTGCGTACCGCCAGAAGTGTGAGCTTGTTCGCTTCACACTTGACTTCCCGCAGAACACACACAGGAGAGGGGGGTTGGAGACGGAGCAGATCGGCTGTCTCCTCTCTCATCCCATGCAAGAGAGGAGAAAGGGAGAACTGTAAATGACGGCTGTGAGCTGTATGAGAGACAGGTTCTCAGCTCAGAGACCTGCGACTAGCAACCCTGCTGCGGCCCCCTGACAGTGGTGGAATGCCAGGGCCCTGTCACAAGTGCGACTGCTGTGTCACTGGTCGTTCTGCCATTGCCACATGCCCATATATACACTGATTTTAGTAATAAACTGACCCTTAATAACAGTCTTCTATTCAGGCATCACCAACTGTTGCTGTCCCAGGTGGAGTGCATTTGGTATCACTCCACCTCTGACAGCATCCGGCGCTATACAGGCAGTGGCTTATGCGGCTTTGCTCCACAGCTGCTTGCTTCCTCTACCGTGGGCTTCATTGACAACACTTATGCTCTGGGATGGCAGGTCAGAAACCCACGATCTCCGCTTGCTGAACCACCATCTCAGTGCAGGAGGTCGCGGGCCACATCAGAGCAGGATAACGTTTGAGCATCCCTGATGTACACCTTTTGGAAAGTGATCCAGAAACTGCTAAGGAGCCCTGAAACAACGGGCAGATCTTGATAGGGGTGTTTCCAGGAAAATTTCATCACTCAAAGGAAAAAATACAGCCAAAGCTCGTCTGGCTGTACCTCTCTTATGGATCACAGGAGTACAGTTCGTATTGTGACCCATTTTCAGCAGAGATGTATGTGTGTGTGTGTGTATATATACACAGTCAGGTCCATAAATATTGGGACATCGACACAATTCTAATCTTTTTGGCTCTATACACCACCACAATGGATTTAAAATGAAACGAACAAGATGTGCTTTAACTGCAGACTTTCAGCTTTAATTTGAGGGTATTTACATCCAAATCAGGTGAACGGTGTAGAGATTACAACAGTATGTATATGTGCCTCTCACTTTTTAAGGGACCAAAAGTAATGTGACAATTGGCTGCTCGGCTGTTCCATGGCCAGGTGTGTGTTATTCCCTCATTATACCATTTACAAGGAGCAGATAAAAGGTCCAGAGTCCATTTCAAGTGTGCTATTTGCATTTGGAATCTTTTGCTGTCAACTCTCAATATGAGATCCAAAGAGCTGTCACTATCAGTGAAGCAAGCCATCATTAGGCTGAAAAACAAAACAAACCCATCAGAGAGATAGCAAAAACATTAGGTGTGGCCAAATCAACTGTTTGGAACATCCTTTAAAAGAAAGAACGCACCAATGAGCTAAGCAACTCCAAAAGACCCAGAAGACCACGGAAAACAACTGTGGTGGATGACCAAAGAATTCTTTCCCTGGTGAAGAAAACACCCTTCACAACAGTTGGCCAGATCAAGAACACTCTCCAGGAGGTAGGTGCATGTGTGTCAAAGTCAACAATCAAGAGAAGACTTCACCAGAGTGAATACAGAGGGTTCACCACAAGATGTAAACCATTGGTGAGCCTCAAAAACAGGAAGGCCAGATTAGAGTTTGCCAAACAAAATCTGAAAAAGGCTTCACAATTCTGGAACAACATCCTATGGACAGAACTTGTACCAGAGTGATGGGAAGAGAAGAGTATGGAGAAGGAAAGGAACTGCTCATGATACAAAACATACCACCTCATCAGTGAAGCATGGTGGTGATAATGTCATGGCGTGGGCATGTATGGCTGCCAATGGAACTGGTTCTCTTGTATTTATTGATGATGTGACTGATAAAATATATAATAAATATATAAATATGCCATAAATCTATCCCCTATTTTGTAGACGCTATAACTTTTGCGCAAACCAATCAATATATGCTTATTGCGATTTTTTTTTTTTTTTTTTAATTTTTTTACCAAAAATATGTAGTAGAATATGTAGCAGCCTAAACTGAGAAAAAAAAATCTTTATATACTCTTTGGGGATATTTAGTATAGCAAAAAGTAAAAAATAATGTGTTTTTTTTCAAAAATGTTGCTCTTTTTTTGTTTATAGCACAAAAAATAGAAACCACAGAGGTAATCAAATACCACCAAAAGAAAGCTCTATTTGTGGGGGAAAAAGGATGTCAATTTTGTTTGGGAGCCACGTCGCACGACCGCGCAATTGTCAGTCAAATCGACGCAGTGCCGAATCGCAAAAAGTGCTCTGGTCTTTGGCCAGCCAATTGCTCCGGGGCTGAAGTGGTTAAACAATAAACATGTCATACCTACCTGCTGTGTGCAATAGTTTTGCACAGAGCAGCCTCGATCCACCTCTTCTGGCATACAGTACAGGACATTGGTCCCTGCTCTCAGCCTGCTGCCTTTCCTTATTGCTTGCTATAAAACTTTAGTCCCATGGAGTTGGTGGGGGTTATATGAGGGTGCACTGAGGATATTCCTGGCAAGGCTTTTGCCAGTGTCCAGTCAACGGATGGTAGTGGAAACTAATCCATGGTCTATGGCTACAAGTCGTGTCAGGGGCGTTGCTAGGTCTCCAAAAGCTCTGGGGCTAGAGCCCATAGCAGCGTAGTAAAGAAGTCATACGCTCGGACGGGCATACACATGTATATACAATAATATACGTGTGTGTGTATATATCCCCAGAGAGCCCCCCACTTACATCAGAGCCCCCAGAGAGCACCCCACTTACATCAGGATCCCCAGAGAGCCCCTTCTTACATCAGGGTCCTCAGAGAGCCCCTTCTTACATCAGGGTCCCCAGAGAGCCTCCCCCTTGCATCAGGGTCCCCAGAGAGCCCCCCACTTGCATCAGGGTTTCCAGAGAGCCCCCCTTACATTAGGGTCCCCAGAGATCTCCCCCTTACATCAGGGTCCTCAGAGAGCTCCCCCTTACATCAGGGTCCCCAGAGAGCCCCCCACTTGCATCAGGGTCCCCAGAGAGCCTCCCCCTTAAATCAGGGTCCCCAGAGAGCCTCCCCCTTAAATCAGGGTCCCCAGAGAGCCTCCCCCTTAAATCAGGGTCCCCAGAGAGCCTCCCCCTTAAATCAGGGTCCCCAGAGAGCCTCTCCCTTAAAATCAGGGTCCCCAGAGAGCCTCCCCTCCCCTTGGGGACCCCTGCAAAGACTCAGGGCTATGGATCCCAGATTCAGATCTATAGTCCCAAAAGCCACCCCCTATCGATGCCACTGAGTCATGTCCTGTACTGTACTCCAAGATATAGAATTTGCAGTCAAGTCAAAATTCCCATTTTTTTTAACTTGAAGCCCTGGCTTTTTTAAGTGCAACCTTAAACCATAACTACCATTTTATTTTACTCTTTTTAGACTTTGTTCGGGTAAGCAAAGAGATGTTTAACCTTCAGCTAGAGGACAAAGACTTGGAGCACCTGTTGAAAATGAACGAAGGCATACAGTTATTGGACCTAGTCACAAATCAGGTGAAGTTCCTCTATCATACACTCATCTGAACAAATTATGCTGAACCTCATTTGGCCTCTTTTATTTAATAGTAAAATACATTTAAAATAAAGTGTTTCCTGAAGCCAAGTCCGGTATTTGAGCCAAGATCTGTTGGTTGCTGGGGAGTCTGATCTTGCAGTATGTGTAAACAAGACCCGTTTTCGGGGTAAAAGTTTTGTTAAAGTTTATAAGCTGAATTGCGCATCTTTATGATTCTACTGGAACAGACTGCTGCCCAACATGCAATCCCAACAAGCATTTAGAATATCTAAGTTCATGCTGTTTGCAAGCATATTTATCCATCTGTTTGTGTACCCTATTGCCTAACAAACAAGCAATAGTTTGTGGGAAAATTATACAGAATTCCTGGAGAGATCAGAACTAAACTAGTTTGTTTTTAAAAGAATTTGCAGCTTCTAAAAATGTTTTCATGGGAACAAGCATTTTTTAGTAAGTAGAATGCGCTTCTTAAGTATTTTACTTTAGTGGAAGTAAAGTAATTTTTTCAAAAAGTGCTGGCAGGTGAACTTTTTTTTGACAGAAGAAAATGTTTAAATCTCATCTGTCATAAATATTTCTTCCTGACTATGAGCACTTTTTTCTGTGGGAGTACACTGAGCAATGCGTACACAGTTCATTGTACAGTCTTGGCACAATTATGTAAGGCCCCTTTCACACGGGTGGACCGATTAGGTCCACCTGTCAGTTTTTTAAGGTGGAACCCAATCTAACCATCCATTTCTCTCCATGGAGCAGCGGATGTCAGCGAACACCCGGTCCGATCCTGTCTGCTAAAAACAAGCACTAATATTTTCCCTGAAACAGCTTGGTACTGCAGTGCTTATTCCTCTGGAGGTATGGACTTGCAAGTTCAACCATTGTAAGCTTGCATTTTGTAGAATTTTTATCTTTTTTATTTTATTTTTTTCTACTCTATCATTTGGCAGCTGGGTTTTGTATGCATAGCTGGCTGCCAGCTAAAGCTTGTATGCTTAAACCTTTTATGGGCTTGAGTCTAAAGCCTGGATGCCCACACCAAATTTAGCAGAAATTTCGCCTGGAGATGGGCTTTGTCGTGAGGATGATAATAATTATTTTACATACCTAAATGATTTAAAAAAAATTTTTAAGGATATAGAAAGCTTTTATTTGGTATAAAGTTTTAATAATACTATACTTTTCATATTTTTTTACCAGTTGTTACGTGTTTTTAGTTATTTACACCTCACCAGTGTCTAAACTGGTGTACTTAACCTGCAAGGAACTTTTTTCTTCTTCTAGAACTGTATTCTTCTGTCCATCGGTCGGACTCCAGTTCACTCCAGGACTCCAGTTCACTAAAAGAAACTTTACCACCTTTACCTGGATGTGGTTCAAGCTGTGAGAGTCCATCTCTCAACCTCTGCTTCCTTCAGAAAGTCTGATTGCCTTTTTGTCATCCCAGGTGGACCTTCTAAGGGTGCACTGAGTTCTCATTACACCATTTTTATGTGGCTCAGGCAGCCCATCATCTACGGTTATGGTTTCAAGGATCAGGTTTCACGCTTTCCTAGATCTAGAAGTGCTTTTAAGCATCCAGCAACTCTTTCCAAGATTTTCAAGGCTGCCACCTGGTCCTGTGTTTAGACATTCTGCCAGGGGGATGTTGCAGCCTCATATGATACCAACCTTCGGTATAAGGTTCTTCAGGTGGCCCTTTAGGTTGCAAGCAGTTCCCAGACCTGTTAGCGTTTGTTGTTTTTCCCACCCTTCAATTGGATTGCTTTGGATGTCCTAAGGATTAAAGACGACTTGTGTCCCTTAATAGAGAAGAATAAGAAAATAGGATTTTTGTAAACTTTACCACCTTTACCTTGGTGTAGAATCATTTGCTTAGAGTCCATTAGGAAACATAGATCCCACCTCTCTGTGTTTTAATTATGCTCTTAGTACTGCTTTGCTACAAAATTTAGCATTGCTGGTAGTGGGAAGAGTTTTATCCTGGGATAGCCTGATGGCCTACAGTTGTCTGCCGGTGTCCAATCCTTCTGTAGGTGGCAGTATAACAGAAGGTGAGGACTTCCTGTGTCCCTCAACAGACTCTGAGATAAAGATTTTGCTGTGAGTACAAAACATTTTTTTTTCTGTACTTGCTGAAAGTTAATTGAAAATGAAGGCAGCCACCACTTCTAAGGACATCCACTTAAAAAAATATTTAATCTGTTTCATATGGAATTATTTTATCCAAACTAAAGGGAACATATATTAGATAATGTTAATTTTGCATTCAAAAAAGTAAAAAAAAACTTCTGTTTTTCAACCTTTGTTTAGACATTTAAACTGTTCTCTTTCTTCCTTCTTGCTCTTCCTGTCTAAATACGTATTCCTTTCCTTCCTCTTTATATTACAACAGAGGATGTTGTCTGTCTCTCTGTGATTGTAGAAGGTAGGCACGGATGCAAATGCCAAGCAAACTCTGTTCCATGCTGTTTCTGTGACCCTTCAAACTAAAAAAAACAGCAACGGCTTTTATGGAAAACAAGCACTTAATTGCATATCTGTTGATTTGCTAAAGGAAAATAAGCAGTTCACTTTTCAAGGAAAGCTGTACTTTGCATTGGAATTTTCCCCCCAGCGCTTCGCAAATGTGGTGACATTCTATTTTGTAAAAAATACCCAATCATATGCAAGGAGGAAAACGCCAACCAAAAAACCCCACCATTTTTGCTTAGACAAGATTGGATGAGGGAAATTAGCTCGTTTACTAAGCCCTGGGGAAAAAATTCCTATGTAAAGTTGAGCTTCCCCTGCAAAGTAAACTGTCTATTTGCCTTTAGTAAATTAACCCCCCAGTGTCTACTTTGTGTTAGTTAAAATCTTGTCATAGTTGCACTATAGGATAGTACCTTGTATAACAGTACAAGCATGAAAAGCTAAGGTCACCTGTGAAATGTTTCTCATCCACATGAATATCACATAGCCAGAACACGTCCACCCAGAACGAGAGCTGCACCATCCCTTCGTCATTTGACGGTGGGTGGGCGGCAAGTGGTTAAAGTGCCTCTGATTAACCTCAATTAAACTTCAGCTGTTCTAGTAGATCTTTCCCGACATTTTCTTAGTCGCATCCTACAGCAAAAGCCATGGTCCACAAAGAGCTTCCAAAGTATCAGAGGGATCTCATTGTTAAAAGTTATCAGTCTGGAGAAGGGTACAAAAGAATTTTTAAGGCATTAGATATACCATGGAACACAGTGAAGACAGTCATCATCGAGTGGAGAAAATATGGCACAACAGTGACATTACCAAGAACTGGACGTCCCTCAATAATTGATGAAAAGACGATTAGAAAACTGGTCAGGGAGGCAACAAAGAGGCCTACAGCAACATTAAAGAAGCTGCAGGAATATCTAGCAAGTACTGGCTGTGTGGTACATGTGACAATAATCTCCCACATTCTTCAAATGTCTGGGCTATGGGGTAGAGTGGCAAGACTGAAGCCTTTTCTTACAAAGAAAAACAACCAAGCTCGGCTAAATGTTGCAAAAACGCATCTGTGGGAAATGGTCTGATGAAGCCAAGGTTGAACTTTTTGGCCATAATTTCAAAAGATATGTTTGGCGCAAAAACAACACTGCACATCACCAAAAGAACACCATACCCACAGTGAAGCATGGTGGTGGCTGCATTATGCTTTGGGGCTGTTTTTCTTCAGCTGGAAAAGGGGCCTTAGTCTAGGTAGAAGGAATTACGAACAGTTCCAAATACCAGTCAATATTGGTACAAAACCTTCAGGCCTCTGCTAAAAAGCTGAACACGAAGAGGAACTTCATCTTTCAGCATGACAATGATCCAAAGCGTACATCCAAATCAACAAAGGAATGGCTTCACCAGAAGAAGATTAAAGTTTTGGAATGGCCCAGCCAGAGCCCAGACCGGAATGCCATTGAAAATCTGTGGGTGATGTGTAGAGGGCTGTGCACAGGAGATGCCCTCGCAGTCTGACAGATTTGGAGTGTTTTTGCAAAGAAGAGTGGGCAAATACTGCCAAGATGTGCCATGCTGATAGACTCATACCCAAAAAAACTGAGTGCATCAATCAAAAGGTGCTTCAACAAAGTATTAGTTTAGGGGTGTGCACACTTATGCAACCATATTATGTTTTTTAATTTTACTTCCCTCCACCTAAAAGATTTCAGTTTGTTGTTCAACTGAGTTTTACAGTTTATAGGTCACATTAAAGGTGGAAATAGTTCTGAAATGATTTATCTTTGTCTCATTTTTTTACATCACAGAAACCTGACATTTTAACAGTGGTGTGTAGACTTTCTATATCTACTGTATATTTATTCTATCAGACCGCAAGTGCAATGTTTGAGCACTGCTTGAAGACAAAGGGATGCTTCATGCTTTGAATTTGTAGTTTGAATTGATCTGATCCAATATTTTGGATGTTTGTCAGTGGCAGACCCAAGGTTTGGGGTCTATGTATGCTCCTGTCATGGTTATGCAGTAATCTTCTCTGTCAGCTTACCTTCTCCTCATGTGTTCAGACTAAGAGGCCAGCCACTCACACTTGGCTGGTTTTATAACCTCTCCTCTAAACATGGCCCAACCCCAGGCCCTATCAAGGAACCCTATAGTAACCTGTGCATTGCAAGCCAGCGGTGCTGATCAAACATTGTGTGTTTGGCTTCCTGGTTCCTGTTTGCTGTGTGCTCTTCATTTGTCTCTGTTACCGACTTTGGCGTGTTCCCGACTATTCCTGTCCGCTCGTGACCCTGACCTTTTGGCGTGTCCCCGACTATCCCTGTTTGCCTGTGACCCTGAACCTTTGGTGTGAACGCTGTTGTTTTTGTCTGCTTGTGGCTCCGACCTTGGCTTGTCCCTTACTATCCCTATCTGTTGCCTACTGTGGGCGTGAGCTGGGGGACCCTGGGGGTCGCGACCTGGAGCCAGTTGCAGCCCAGTCCATCCTCATCACTAAAGGGTCTGGTGAACACCTGCTGGCTCTTAGACTCCGCGCCCTAGGGAATCTTACGCTCTAACCCCGGTGGGATTCGTGTTGGTGTTCCAGCAGCCCTGCCTTCCTTACCACCCTGACTCCCATCCGTAGCAGTCAGCTGTAGGGTCCACTACCTTGCGGTGCACTCCTGATCCCAACGGTGTGTATCTGTCACCTAGCCTCAAGGTGACCTGACAGTTTGTTCAGCCATGGACCCGGCTGATGTGCTGCTACCTGCAGACGATCCGTTGCAGGGCTTAGTTCGCAGACTTGAGACCCAGGAAACACATCAGACCCAGGTGATGCGATTCCTTTAGGATTTGGCATCCCGTTTTGAACAGGTTCAGGCTTCATTAGGACCCCCAGTTCAACAACCTCAACCGCTATCTGCTGCTGCACCTCTCCCACCAATTGCAGCCACACATTCATTACAACTGCCTCAGAACTTCCTGTCTGATCGTGCGAAAGTAGCCTATATTATATCCCTCCTGTCCGGCGAGCTGCAAGCTGGGGCTGCCCCTCTGTGGGAACTGAGTGATCCAGTGGTTTCTAGCCTGTCTGATTTCTTGAAACTTTTTAGAAATATCTTCGAGGAACCGGGTCATGTCTCCTCAGTGGCTAGCGCTCTTTTACGTCTCCGTCAAGAGTCCGCTTCTGTGGGACAGTATGCTCTTCAGCTCCGTATCCTCACAGCTGAATTGAGCTGGAATAATGAGGCCCTAGTTGCAACCTTTTTACATGGCCTCTCTGATAGAGTGAAGGATGAATTAGCAGGAAATCCCTTCCTGCTGATCTGGACGGTGTCATCACCTTGTGGAACCAGATCGATATTCGCTTTCAGGAGAGGTCCCTGGAAAAAAGACGCCAGCACTCCCTGTTCCTTAGGCAGCCTGAGCTCCCAGTCCCTTCTCTTCGATCCAAGGAACACCCCTTGCCTGCTGAGGAACCTATGCAGCTGGGCTGGACCAAGTTATCTCCTGAAGAACGCGCTAGGCGCAGAACTCTGGGCCTGTGCCTCTATTGTGGGGCCAAAGGTCATTTTCGTGATACTTGTTCTCTTCGTCCGGAAAAACGCTCAGGGCTAATACATCTGGAAGGTGGAGTATTAGACCCTGAAATATCACCTTCACCTTCTCGTCTTCTCCTTTCTGTGTTCCTTCATGTCGGCGCTTCCTCTCTTCCGTCACGGCACATCTGGATTCCGGAGCCGCTGTCAATTTCATGGATTGGGAAACTGCATCTTCCATGAGACTTACCCTTTTGCCCCTTACAATGCCATTGATGATCTTGGCGATTGATGGCACTGTTCTCCCAGGGGGGCCTTTCTACTTCTAGACCCTCCCTGTTAAGAGGTTGGTAGGAACACTCCACCAGGAGTGGATATCCTTCCTTGTCTTACCTAAGGCTTCATCTCCTATCATTTTAGGTCTTCCATGGTTATGGCTCCATTATTCACATGTTGACTGGACTGCTGGACAGATCTTGACTTGGGGTTCCTCCTGTTCCTCCTCCTGCCTACTCAAGGTACCCAAAAAGAGAAACTTCCTGTTGCCACCATCCCAGTATCTTCTGCTCTTCTAGCTGCATATAGCGATTTCTGGAATGTCTCCTGCAATAGTCGGGCTGAGGCACTCTCTGGGTCGTGTGGCACTCTTGATGAGGAGCCCACCTGTGAACTTGAGCCGATCATTCACTCCAGTTCCCTGGACCCGCTTGGACGCACACCCAGGCTAACTCGTCCACTAGTTCCACAGTCGCTACGCCCTGTGATGCGATTCTTTTGGTCGCTGCACCTGGCAATGCTGTTCAGTCGGTCTCTGCACCAGTTCAGCCTATGCCCAGTGAGCTTCCTGCTTCTTCTTATTCAGGACCTTCTGTAACCTGTCCTCTCTCTACCTCGGTTTCGGTCTCTGAGGATAATCTAAAGTATGAGGTCAGTCAAGTTCTGGATTCCCGGTGCCGTAGAGGCATTCTTCAGTACCTCGTACATTGGGAAGGGTTTGGTCTTGAGGAGAGGTCCTGGATCACTGCATCTGAGATCTTTGCGCCTCGTCTGTTGAGGAGGTTTCATCTGGAGTTTCCCTTTAAGCCTGGGCCCAGGCAGGGGAGGGGGAGGCCTCATAAGAGGGGGGGGTACTGTCATGGTTATGCAGTAATCTTCTCTGTCAGCTTACCTTCTCCTCATGTGTTCAGACTAAGAGGCCAGCCACTCACATCTGGCTTTATAACCTCTCCTCTAAGCATGGCCCCACCCCAGGCCCTATCAGGGAACCCTATATTAACCTGTGCACTGCAAGCCAGCAGTGCTGATCAACCATTGTGTATTCATTGTGTGTTTGGCTTCCTGGTTCCTGTTTGCCGTGTGCTCTTTGTTTTGTCTCTGTTACCGACCTTGGCGTGTTCCTGACTATTCCTGTCTGCTCGTGACTCTGACCTTTTGGCTTGTCCCCGACTATCCCTGTTTGCCCGTGACCCTGAACGTTTGGCGTGAACTCTGTTGTCCTTGTCTGCTTGTGGCTCCGACCTTGGCTTGTCCCTTACTATCCCTATCTGTTGCCTACTGTGGGCGTGAGCTGGGGGACCCTGGTGGTCATGACCTGGAGCCAGTTGCAGCCCAGTCCATCCTCACCACTAGAGGCTTTGGTAAACACCTGCTGGCTCTTAGACTCCGCGCCCTAGGGAATCTTATGCTCTAACCCCGGTGGGATACGTGTTGGTGTTCCAGCGGCCCTGCCTTCCTTACCACCCTGACTCCCATCTGCAGCAGTCAGCCGTAGGGTCCACTACCTTGCGGTGCACTCCTGATCCCTGCGGTGTGCATCTGTCACCTAGTCTCAAGGTGACCTGACGGCTCCCCTGTGGTTACTGATATTTCTTGCTGTACTAACTTTATACTGGATATGCAGCGGGAATCCTCTTTGCAAAGAATGAGTGAACTGTTATGCTGTATTCTTAGAATACTCCTGAAGAAGCTATAGTCTGGCGAAACATGTACAGATGAATACATTGATACTGTATAGATATTTCATGATGTTTGTATGAAAAATAATGACGTTTTAATGTTTATACCAAAAATTTGAATTTTTATACAATTTTTTTGTGTGGAGCCTTTAAAATCCAATCCTTCACTTCTGAATGAATTCTTATGAATTTGAATACTTTGGGGACATCCTATGCATTAAGGTGAAAAACACCTGGCAGTCACCGGCCCCCCAGCCCCCCCCATTTTACTTACCTGAGCCCCTTCATCTCTTCGGCGATGACGCGCTGTGCCTCTCTCCATGGGGTCCTGACTCTTAATTGAATAGGTTGGTAGCAGCGCAGCCATTGGCTCCTACTGCTGTCAATCAAATCCAATGACGCGGCCACTGGGGGGCAGGGCCGAGTCCGGCATTCGTGTCTGTGGATGCAAATGCTGGACCCAGAAGCGCACCCGCAGGGTAACACTTTTGGGAGAGCGCTTCTCCCAGGGGGTTATCTGATGTGGGGAAGAGCCCCCAGGGGACCCCAGAAGAGGATGTTTGGGGCCACTCTGTGCAAAACGAGCTGCACAGGTAAGTATGACATGTTTGTTATTTTAAAAAAATAAAAAACGATGCTTTACAATCACTTTAAGGCTCCATTCACACTAGCTGACTTTGGTGCAACTTTGATGCAACTTGGATATGACTTTGGCTTTAACCAGTGATAATGGACAACTGTTGCACAACTGTTGCATTCCATAACATTCAGGTATGACTTTCATGCAATTTTTGAGGATTAACATTGCAGTCTGTGGCCCTCAAGTTGCATGAAAGTCGGACCAAAGTAGTGCATGAACTAATTTCAAGTTGCTGCAACTTTAAGTTGCACAGATATGAATGGTTATCATTGGAAAACATGGGGAAGGATTTGTCATGCAACTTTGATGTCCAAAGTGGCATGACAAGTTGCACAATGGTGACTGGTGCCTTATGCCGTGTACACACGAGCGGAATGTCTGACAGAAAAAGTCCGAGGGGAGCTCTTCATCGTATATTCCGATCGTGTGTAGGCCCCATCGGACTTTTTACGTTGAAAATTCTAACAGACCTAGAAAGAGAACATGTTCTACATTTTTCCAATGGAATCAACTCCTATCGGGAAAACAGCTTGTCTGTGTGCTGTACCAAAAAGGACGCATGCTCTGAAGCAAGTACGAGATGGAAGCTATTGGCTACTGGCTATTGAACTTCCGTTTTCTAGTCCCGTCATACGCGTTGTACATCACCGGGTTCTGGACGGTCGGAATTTGGTGTGACCGTATGTATGCAAGACAGCTTGAGCTGAATTCCGTCGGAACTCCGTTGGAAAAACCTTCAGAGTTTATTCCGGGAAAAACGGTCGTGTATACAGGGCATAAGTGTTTGCTAAGAGCTGGAAAAGTTCTCAGGGCCTCTGCTGGTGAAAACTTTGCTCTTGATTTCTTGTTTTGCACACCTGCTGTGCTCATTATGAGGGGTTTTAATTTATTTTATATAATGGAGATATAACAGGAGAAGCTGGAACACACAGTGGTGGTTGGCTAGAACACCAAACACTCTCAAGTGGACTGAAACACAGTCAGGAAATATGTCAGTGTTGGAATATCCAAGACACAGCAGCACCAATTTAAAACCAAAAAAAACTTTTAAGCCATACTGACCTTTTGTAAGCAAAAAAAAGCTGTAATTCATGTTTTACCGTCAAGGCCTTGGGAGCTCATTTTAACCATTTGTATTGAACAAATTTTAATTGTCGTTTGCTGAATTCATTCCTTCTTGCTTAATATATGTTGCCCCAAAGCATGGCTCCTGGGATTTCTGGAGAAATAGCCTGACTACAACAGAAGATATTAGTCGCATATTTCAAAAGGGAGGAGAATGTCTGGCTCTTGCCAAATTGATTTCATTTTTTTAATAAATACCTTCCCTTGTACAAAATTACTTTCCAGAATAAGGAATGCCCCAGAAAATTTGAAAAGATAAACACTTTGCAAATGATAAACCTGCAAGACTGTACTGACTCTTTCCAAGGGATACAACCTGGTGGTGTTTGTATTTATAAAGTTTATGAGAAAGAAAAAAATAGCATGACTTCCTGCATGTAATTTCATCACATTTTCTGTGAATGATGTGAAGGGTCTGTAATACTGGAAAGCATATCCTAGAGCTGCACGATTCTGGCTAAAATGAGAATAGCGATGTATTTATTTTTTTTGCTTAGAATAAAGATCACTATTCTCTCACACAATGTAACATCATCTTTCACATTATACTAAAAAATTGGGCTAACTTTACTGATTAGTTTTTTTTTTTTAAATTCATTAAAGTGTATTTTTTCCCCTAAAAAATTGCCTTTGAAAGACCGCTGTGCAAATACAGTGTGACATAAAATATTACAACAACCACCATTTTATCTGCTAAAAAAAAAAAAAAAATATATATATATATATATATATATATATATATATATATATATATATATATATATATATATATATATATATATATATATATATATAATGTTTGGGGGTTTGAAGTAATTTTACAGGAAAAAATACTGATTTTAACTTGTAAACAACAAGTGTCAGAAAAAGGTTTAGTCTTTAGGTGGTTAAACTTCCCTCATTTACAGACTGAAGTACATTCCTTTGATCTAAAAGAACTATATGTTATCTCTTTATGGAGATGTTGTGAGAAACTTGGCAGGCTGCCTGGTTTGTTTGTCTTTTTGACAGCTGTCAGCTTGGGCAGAGAACTCTCTGCACTGAATCCAGGAATGCTTTTTTAAGATCGGGAAGGGGGTAGATTAAATTAATCGTACAGCTCTATCATACAATATTCAACAACTTGGCTACAGTATGAGTTCTGTAATACACCTTGTTTTATTTGTGCAGATGCAGTCATGTGATCTCTCAGAAAAGGATGAAATGAACAAACTGAAGAGAGAAAGAGATGAGGCACGTGCCCAGTTAAAAATGCTGAAGGTAAGCAAGGAATATTATATATGCATTTAGTGTATTTTAGGTGTGTTATTTTCTTATAAAAACCTGCCTGGTGTGGACATCCAAAAGCCCTGAGAACTTCTGGGTGCTGCCATCTAGGATAAGATGTCATCAGCCCCTTCAGGCCTAAAACTGTCACTCAAGTGACACTCCATAGTTTTGCCCTTCACTTCTCTCTTTTCCCCTGGCTGCTTCAGAAAATATTATGTAGGGAGCTGTGTCAACGCCTGTGAACCAAGCTCTCAATCCCCTCCTCCCTTTTTTATATGGAATGAGGCATCAGAGGAGGTTCCAAACTATGAGGAAGAGTTGGAAGCGGGGAAGGATCAAGAAACCTCTATAGATGGGTCCTTCCATGAGGAATCTCAGGGTCCAGGGCTATATCCTTCCTTGTGAATGTGGTAAACACCAACCCTAAGCTGCTGCTACTGGAATCCTCACTGATTGTGGGTCCTAGAGGCCACCAAAAAAATGCTTGAATCTTACCCGGTGCACCCTTACTAGCAGTTTGTTTTCGAATTCTTCTCACAGAAGAAACTGTTTTCGTATGCCCATGCCAGAAACTATGAATCAGACCGAGGCAGAAGTACAGTTAAATCACACTTGTTTAATAAAAGTAAATAGAATAAACATAGTCAAAATATAGACAAAGTTCGGTAACCGGAACGCATAGTCAGACAAGCCAGGAAGCCAGGGAACAGCGTAGTGGAACAGCAAGCAGGATCTGGAGCCAGAAGGAATGTCAGCCAAGCAAGTCTTTAACAGGAACGCAGGAGATGGTCTCTGTGATGTTGACCAGGGCGAAGGCAGAGATCATCTGGGCTGGACGGCTTTAGTAGTGGCAGGACTGACGAGCAGGATATCATTAACAGGTGAGTCACTGTGGAGAGACAGGAGCTGGCAATTAGCCGACAGCTGAGTGGCCAGCTCAGAGAAGGAAGGGCTGAGCCCAGCCCTGACAGCCCATTAGTACCTCACAGAGGTGGATTTCTTCAAGAATTGTGGTTCTTTAGCTGTGGACCCAGTAATTTCCTACTTGAAAAAAATCCTGATGGTCCCAGCCTTTTCCCACTTCCTGCTCGCACTATAGCCGATAAATAGGAAAAAATGGAATTACCCTGACGAAGGGCTCAAACCTGAAATGCGTTGGGTACCGAAGAATTGTTTCGGAATTGGAGAGTAACATATATACATTTGTATGCTTGCAATGAATTCACTTTGTGATTTTTTTTGTTTTTGTTTTTTGTCCATTGTCTTGGTTTTAACTGATCATCACATGTGTGACTGATCGGATTTTAAATGTATCAATAAACGCTTTTCTACTCTATCAGTGGTATTGTTCCCTTTAAAATCCCACAGAGGGGGTATTTCCTTTTTTTTTTTTTTCATGTTCACAACCAGGTTGTGGCAACTATCTACCACTCTCTGACATGGTGAAAACATTCTTATTGAACATTACACATAAACATAAGACACAGATTAGATGCACAGGTACAATCTGCTGCCAATAAGCTCATTCTTATGGAGGGTATTGCTGCAAACATGCACACTGGGATTAATGTGTATGTTTATACCTGTATGGCTATAAATGGATGGGAATATGTGAGGGTTCCCCAGTGGCAGTTTTGGTTATCCTGTTAATTTGCTTGGCGTGCCAGTGAGCCTCCTGCTGGGACCGTCCAAGTGATTTTCCTGTTTTTGGTCAGATGAGGGTAAGCAGTTTCCCTGATGGCCTCCTCATAGCGATTGGAAGATCAACCACATCCACTGTTTTTTACTTGCACCCCTAAGAGGAAGATCAGCGGTTATTGAATGCGTCTTTTGCTGTCCTATAATTTATACAGCAATTGGCTCTGGTGAGTTTGCACTTCGTTCATTTGGTGAAGGCAAGACACCACGGGTGATATTTTGGAATTGCTGATCGTCTGGCACCTGGATTTTATATTTAATACAAGGACACCTTCTTTAATTCTGTGGTTTATTCACTTGATTAACCACTTCAGCCCCAGAAAGATTTACCCCCTTAATGACCAGGCCATTTTTTGCGATACGACACTGCGTTATTTTAACTGACAATTGCGCTGTCGTGCGACGCTGTACCCAAATAAAATTGATGTCCTTTTTTCCCACAAATAGAGCTTTCTTTTGGTGGTATTTGGTCACCTCTGGGGTTTTTATTTTTTGCGCTATAAACAAAAGAAGACCGACAATTTTGGAAAAAAAACAATATTTTTTACTTTCTGCTATAAGACATATCCAAAAAAAAAAAAAAATGTTAAAAAACAAATTTCTTCATCAATTTAGACCAATATGTATTCTCCTACATATTTTTGGTAAAAAAATCCCAATAAGCGTATATTGGTTGGTTTGCGCAAAAGTTATAGCGTCTACAAACTACGGGTAGATTTATGGACTTTTAATTTCTTATATTGTTTGTACAGGTAATGGCGATCAGCGATTTTTAGCGGGACTGCGACATTGGGGCTGACAAATCTGACCCAAACTGACACTTTTTGGGGACCAGCGACACCAATACAGGGATCAGAGCTAAAAAAAAAATGCACTGATCACTGTATAAATGACACTGGCAGGGAAGGGGTTAACTAAAGGGGCGATCAAAGGGTTAAATGTGTTCCCTCAGTGTGTTTCTTACTGTGTGGGGGAAGTGCTGACAGCAGCATCACAGAGATCGCCATGTTATCCCCGGTCAGAACGGGGATCTGCCTTGTTTACGTAGGCAGATCCCCCTTCTGCCACTCTGTGAAGCAATCGCGTGTTGCCGGCGGACATCGGGTCCACCGAACACGCCCATCGGCTCCTCCTCCATGCAGCCCACATTATCTATTGCATGAAACAAGGTAAAGGTATGTTGTTTCGTGCAATAGCGCCGCCCGCCGCTGTATATATATGCGGTGGGCGGTCCTTAAGTGGTTAACTTTATCATACCACCTTTTCATGCACTTTCTTTATTCTTGACAGGGAATAAATTTAGATGTATTGTCATTTATTTCGGCACTGCATTATTCTTATTACATGTATTTTTGGTGTTTGTATATCTGCACTGATTACATGCTGCTGTTTTATAGACCATTTTAGCGCTGACACTACATTTATTTTTGAGAAAGTTTACTTATCTTACTGCATAGAATGCAGTAAGGTAAAAAAAAAAACTGCCTTTACAACCACTTTAATATTCAAAACAATTTGTAAAAAACGCATTAATCTTTGTATCTATAAGCACGCAAATACACCGCAAACGCACATAAACACATGTAAATGTATATTAAATTAACTTGGTAAATTTAAAATACATTTTTAAAAATTCCAAAAAAGTCACTGCAAACCCAAGTAAAATGCACTGAAAACACATTGCAAATGCATGTAATCGCACATGCAGAAACGCACAGTGAATGTGGGGATTGTTGTGAAAACAAGCCCATATATGTATTTCATTTGTATATTTAGCTGTTGGCCTGGAGTTTCGTTTTAAAGTGTTACTAAACTAAATTATTATTTTTTTATTAAAATAACAAACGTTATACAGTGGAACCTTGGTTAATGAGTAACGCGGTTATCGAGCGTTTTGAAAGATGAGCAACTTTTTTGAAATTCCGACTCGGTTTGCAAGTGTTGTCTCGCAAAACGAGCAGAATTCAAGCTAATGGGGTCTGCAGTACCGCATTTGGCCAGAGGTGCGGGGGGGGGGGGCGCTGACACTCGAAACTGTTTGGAAATTCTCAGAAACATTCAGAAATACTCCGTTCCCAAGTGTTTCCGAGCCTTTCCGAGTTCAGCCGAGCTGTCCCCAAGTATTTCCGAGGCTCACCGGCGCCCCCCCCCCCCCCCACCTCTGGCCACATGCGGCATTGCATGCAATAGAAGTCAATGCGGTACTAATTATCTTCGTTTCCATTGACTTCTATGGGGAAACTCGCTTTGATATGCGAGTGCTTTGGATTAGAAGAATTCTCCTGGAACGGATTATGCTCGTAATCCAAGGTTCCACTGTACTTACCTGTTCTGTGCAGTGGTATTGCTCAGAGTGGTCCCCCGGTCCTCCTCCTCTGGGGTCCCCGGCGGCGATCTTGGCTCCTCCTCTTCTTTAGGACTACCATAGCCAGCCGCTGGGGAGAGGTAGTCCCCGGGCTCCCGAGATGTGTGTCTGCGGAGCCGCACTCCATAGACTTATACAGCGGGACCTAAGCCAGCCCACCACTTTCTCTGACAGCAGCAAGAGCCAATGAATGGCTCCTGCTCGAATGCTGTGTAAGCCCTGTTTCACACTTGTGCGGTTCGAATTGAAGCTCAGGTTTCACTGGGGAGATAACAATCTCCTGTTCAACGGATTCATTGCGTTTTTGCTCAGTATCAGAGAGCAGGGAGAGGGGGAGGGGGGGGGGGAGAGGGGGAGGTGTAGTGAGGAGAAAGAAAATCCTTGTTCAGAACGCAATGCATCTGCGAATCAGATGCGTTCCCATAGGAGATAATAGGCTTGTAGTTCGCACCGCAATGCCCAAAAAACGCACACGTTTTTTGTGCAATGAGCAGTGCGAATGCAACGCACATATGTGAACCAGATACATTCATATGAATGTATTTTAAAATGTCCTGCGAATTAGATGCGGTGTAAGCCGCATCTAATTCGCATAGGTGTGAACCCGGGCTAAAGAGGAAGGGGAGAAAAGATCTAGCCGTGCACAGCGCTGATCTCTTCTCCCCTCTCTTCCCCTTCACACAGGAAAGGGGGGCACAGGGACACTGAAAATGTTTTTTTTTTTACCTTAATGCAGCAATGCAATAAGGTAAAAAATGTTTTTAGGTTTAGAAACACTTCAAGTCCTGTAGCTCATCATTTGTATGCTCAAGGTTGAACTGACCTTGGTTGCAGATGCTTGATGTCAAAGTGGCTCTTTTCCTTCAGAACTGCATTTGTTTTTGTATTATCTGATTCAATGGGGTGATCATGATGTCAGAGTTGTAATCCAGCATGTTGCTAATAGTTGGCCTCTTTTTTTTCTTTTCTTATAACTCAAAGAATAAATCTAGTTATATTTTTCTGTTTTCTTGCCTTTCAAACTAGGGGTCGACCTATTTATTGTTTTTTCAGTACTGATACCGATTTTTCGTCTGCTTTTCAGGCTGATAGCCGATATCGGGTGCCGATATTCTGTAGATTTAAAGTTTTTATTTTTACACTGTCCTTTTCAAAAAATTTTTTATCACTTTTATTGCTGTCACAAGGAATGTAAAGATCCCTTATTACAGTAATAGGCAGTGACAGGTACTCTTTATTAGAGGGATATGGGGTCTATAAGACCCCAAACCCCTCCTCTGCACTTGAAAGTATTCAAAATGCCAAGATCGGCCTTTTTGAATACTTACTACTTTAAAACTGGCGCCTTTAGGATGCCAGTCATCCGGAAGTGATGTCATGTCTACTAGATCTGAGACCCGAAACAAAGGCGATTCTGGCATTGTTCGGGCCTCTGGACCCGGGCGGAGTGGCGGGAGGGGGGGGGGGGTTGTACGCTCCCGCTACTTGTAATAAAGGCCGAGCGGCTGGTTAGCTGCATCGGTGGTTATTACAAGAAAGTCAACTGTTCGCTCTAAAGAATGGTACCAGGGCGATGCATGCATCCCCCCCGGTACAACCCCTATATCGATAATATTGGTAAGTTTGTGACCGATCCTTCCAAAAAAGTGAATATCGGTCGATCCCTATTTCAAACCAAGTAGGAAGCACTACAGTGACAAGATAATTATATCATGAAACTTTGAAGGAACATGCAAGTCAGAATTGAAAATCTTGATATTGCATACAAGGTCACAACCCTGCTGCTTAGTAGTTGTGCTGAGAAGAAGTTTTTTCTATCCACAAATCAGATTTAAAGCTGAACTTCAGAAATTCAGCTACTTTGTAAAAACTGCAGGCATACCATGAGTTAAGTCCAATGCAATGTCTTGTAGGCTTAGCTCTGTTATATTATTCTGACAGGTTTATTGTGCTCCAGGAAGATGATTTCTGGAGCTCTAACACTGGTCCTCTCATCTCTTTCAAGAGCAGAGTCTCTGGAACTGCTGTGCCTGTCCCTCCCACCTTCTGCCCATTCACAGGAGCCTTTGTATTGTATTTTGTGAATGGGCAGCGAAAGGACAGGCATAGTTGCTTTGCATGCTTCTCTCCTCTCACAACCAGAGAGTATCTTCTGGGAGCGCAATAAACCTGTCACATTTAAGCAATAGAAATAAGTCCCGGGGTTGACATGCACCTAATTGGACTTAATTCATAGTGTATGTGTACTTTTTTGGAAGTTGCTGAATTCCTGGAATTCAGCTTAACCATTTCCTGTCCAAGCCTATTCTGGCATTTCTCTCCATGTAAAATTATATATTTCTTGCTTTTAAATTACTCAGGACCCCAAACATATATATATATTACTTTTAGCAGAGACCCTAGAGAATAAAATGGCAGTGCAATTTTTTTTTGTCACATTGTATTTGAGCAGCAATTTTTCAATTTTTTTTTTTTTTTTTTTAAGACAAAATACACTTTAATTTTAATGCAAGAAAACACAATAGAAAACCCAATTTTTTAAAAAGATAATGTTACACCAAGTAAATAGATACCAAACATGTCACGCTTTAAAATTGTGCATACTCATGGAATGGTGCCAGACTACGGTACTTAAAAATAGTTTTACAAATGTTTACAGGTTACCAGTTTAGAGTTACAGAGGAGGTCTAGTGCTAGAAATATTGCTCTCACTCTAAATATCGCAGCGATGCCTAACGTGTGGTTTGGACGCCATTTACATATACGGGTGTGACCTGCGGGTGGGACGTACGTATGAGTTCGCTTCAGCATGTAAGCATAAGGGGATGGGGGCGCTTTAAAAAAAAAAAAATATATATATATATAGATATATCTATATATATATATATATATTTATTTATTTTTTTATTGTTTTTCTTTTTTTTGTCCCTTGTAATAGGAATAGGGCATGGCAGGTCCTCTTTACAGCAAGATCTGGGGTCTAGAAGTCCCCACATCTTTCCTCTATGCTGGAAAGCCTGAGATAAAAAAAAAATCGATCTCGGGCTTTCCAGCAAAAAAATGGTAGTGTTTTCATTTGCCAGAGTCAGACGTCACTTTCGGCCTCCGAGGGTCATAGAGATGGCTGGGAACCATCTGGTCCCCGGCCAGCTCTATTGTAATCCAAACAAGAAAATTCACTGCTCCAGGTGAGACAGGAAGCCTGATGATCAAAACGGGTGCCCGCCTTGGCTCACCTCCGCATGCAATCAAAATGGAAGAAATGGCTGCACTTCGTAGTCGATCAAAATTCTTTATTAGAACATCCCAAGTGCTAATAAAACCGAGAGCTTGGTTAAGTGCACCTAAAGTGTGTGAAACGCATCTACCAAGCTCTCTGTTTTGCATGGCACTTGGGATGTTCTAATAAAGAATTTTGATCGACAATGAAGTGCAGCCATTTCTTCTATTTTCAGCTCTATTGTAAACTGGCGCTGCTGCCAGATCCATTCTCGGGCTCCCCAATCACACGGGAGAGCCTGGAGACACATCGGAGGGTAACGGGGGGGGGGGGGGGGTGGGGACGCCTATAAAAGCAATCAAATGGCTAAACAGCCATTAAGATGGCTTTTGCACTGTAGACAATCACTGGCTGAAAAAAAATGATATCTGGATGATGCCTGTAGGCACCACTCAAAGTCCATGACGTCCTATGATCTGCACCTGGGGAAGTGGTTAAAACCTGCCTTGGAAGTATGTATGCCATTGGTGGGACAGAAAGCCTTGAGAGGGGAAGTTACACAACAGAGGCTTCTGGAAATAAACTTTCAGTGATCTGTGAGAGATTACACTATCTATTGGCTCTGGACACTGAGCTATACAGGGAATTTGACAACCTTTCAGGCTAGGCTTTAGGCTCACTTAAATTTAAAGTCTGGGTACTTTATGGTGGTGCTGCTAAGTACCTCTATTCAAAAAAATGTACACTTTTGAGATTGCCTGTACTTAGTGGTTCCTATTGACCCACTTCACTAACAAACCAAATAAAATTGGAAAAAAAAAATTGAAATAATGATAAACAAAAATAGAAGTAGGCCTCATGCACACAGAGGTCTAGGGCTGCATAACATAAAATTCAGGTCTGAGAGCCACAGGTGTTTCAGACAGCCGCCTGTTAATAGCTGAATGCAGGTATATGCTGGTACTTGTATAAACATGCCTGTGTGTATGGCTTTATGTCTCTGGATGTAAACTGCACTCAGGGGTGCACATCCGTACACATGCAGCTATTAATGTCTGTGGGCAGCTGTACGGAGCACCCATTGATCCTAGGCTGGGAAATATGCCTGAATTTAACATCATACAGCCCCTGGCGCCTGAATGCGGAAGCCCCGTAAAAAAAAAAAAAAATACGCAGAAAAATAATTGCTGGAGACTGATTAGTGCCGATTAATCAACCACATAGATATTAAGGTATTAGATAGAAACATTTTTTCTTTAAACTTTTAACCTTTTAACTGATGTAATGTGTGCTGATCAAGGTCTGATGCTTGGATAAATAAAACACAATGGAAAAGGGAAAAGTCCTGGAAGTCGCACATCTCCGCAAATCCGAGTGAGAAGGTGTATGACAGCCTCAGCATGGGCTCCAACCAGGCCACGCCCCCAACACATTTCACTCCACCCACAGAGCTTAGTCAAGGGGGCAGAGTGGCTCTCCTGTGCTTGATCACCTATCCCAGTGATGGAGAACCTTGGCACCCCAGATGTTTTGGAACTACATTTCCCATGATGCTCAACTACACTGCAGAGTGCATGAGCATCATGGGAAATGAAGTTCCAAAACATCTGGGGTGCCAACAGTGTTAATTTAGACGACTAAAACATTTTAGTCGTCTAAATGAATACTATTTTAGTCAACTAAAATACGATTAAAACTAAAACAATTGAGATGACTAAAATACGACCAAAACTAAATGGCATTTTAGTCAAAAGACTAAAATGGGACTAAAACTAAAATGCCATTTTAGTCAAAAGACTAAGACTAAAACTAAATTGAAATTCGATGTCAAAATTAACAATGGTCTGTAGTGCATGTTCATACCTCAATACCTTAAATAATAACCTATTAGATTTTTCACTCCAGCAGTATATAATGAGTTTGGAAATTGTAGAGAAATGTTAACTAATGCATTACAATTTAATTATGCCCATTAGATTTTAGACGACTAAAATACGTTTTAGTCGACTAAAATGTACTGGAGATTTTAGTCAACTAAAGCACAGGACATTTTAGTTGACTAAAATATACTGGAAGTTTAGTCAACTAAATACGACTGAAACTAAAACAATTGCAGAAGACTAAAATGGGACTAAAACTAAAAAGCCATTTTAGTCCTAAGACTAGTGCCCTGTACACACGGTCGGATTTTCCGACAGAAAATGTGTGATAGGACCTTGTTGTCGGAAATTCTGACCGTGTGTGGGCTCCATCACACATTTTCCATCGGATTTTCCGACACACAAAGTTTGAGAGCAGGCTATAAAATTTTCCGACAACAAAATCCGTTGTCGGAAATTCCGATCGTGTGTACACAAATCCGAAGCACAAAGTGCCACGCATGCTCAGAATAAATTAAGAAACGAAAGCTATTGGCTACTGCCCCGTTTATAGTCCCGACGTACGTGTTTTACGTCACTGCGTTCAGAACGATCGGATTTTCCGACAACTTTGTGTGACCGTGTGTATGCAAGACAAGTTTGAGCCAACATCCGTCGGAAAAAAATCCATGGATTTTGTTGTCGGAATGTCCGATCAATGTCCGACCGTGTGTACGGGGCATAAGACTAAAACTAAATCGAAATTTGCTGCCAAAATTAAAACTGGGTGCAAAGGTTCGCCATCACTGACCTATGCAGTACCTGATCTATCGCTTCCGGGTAGGGGGGACTAGTCACAGCACAAGCCGATCAGCTGATACCAGCCAATGGCTGACTGCCGCCACCTGCTGATTGATGAAGAGGATGACAAGACAGAGCTTTGTGAATGTAAACAATACAGAGCTCTGTTTTGTCAGCCGGGATGTACCGGTTTTTGTTTCCCTACGAAGAATTAAAAAAAGAACAAAAACCGGCACATCCCTTAATAAAAACAAGTGCACCAAGCACTGTTAGGCACACATTTAACCCCTTGATCAACCTAGATGTTAACCCCTTCCTAGCCAAAGTCATTAGTACAGTGACAGCACTGATCACTGTATTAGTGTCACTGGATCCCACAGTGTCAGAAGTGTCAGTTAGTGTCAGATTGGCCACCATACAATCACATTCCTGCTATAAGTCATTGATCGCTTGCCATTACTAGTATAAACAAGTAAATAAAATCTCCAGTAAACATACCATCGTTTGTAGGCGCTATAACTTTCACGCAAACCAATATACGCTTATTGGGATTTTTTTTACCAAAATAATGTAGCAGAATACATATTGGCCTATATTTATAAAGAAATGTTTTATTTTTTACATTTTTTGTATTGGATATGTTTTATAGCAGAAAGTAAAAATACATTTTTTTTTCAAAATTGTCGATCTTTTTTCGTTTATAGAGCAAAAAATAAAATAAACCCAGTGGTGATCAAATATCATCAAAAGAAAGATCTGTGGGGAAAAAAATGACACATTTCATTTGCATACAGTGTTGCATGACCGCGCAATTGTCAGTTAAAGTAACGCAGTGCCGTATAGCAAAAATTGGCCTGGTCATTAGGTGGGGTGTGGGGGGGGGGGCAGGGAAAATCTTCCAGAGGTCAAGTGGTTAGGAAGGCATTTTTGTTGGTCCATGGATCAGATACATTATTGAGGACAAGCTGTTTGAAGATCTGTTAGTGAAGCCAGAGAAAATCGCCTGGCAGGCATTCTTGGCAAATTCAGAGCGTTTCATTCAGTTGCTTGAAAATCTCCTTACAGCATATAATGCCGCGTACAGACTTTACGGCAGACTTTGCCCGGCGGACTTTTTGACGGACTTTCCGAATGAACGGACTTGCCTACACACAATCAACCAAAGTCCGTCGAATTCGTACGTGATGACGTACGACCGGACTAAAACAAGGAAGTTCATAGCCAGTAGCCAATAGCTGCCCTAGCGTCGGTTTTTGTCGGTTGGACTAGCATACAGACGAGCAGACTTTTTGACTGGACTTGAGTCCATCGGACAGATTTGAAACATGTTTCAAATCTAAGTCCGTCAAATTTTTGAGAAAACAAAGTCCGCTGGAGTCCACACACGATCGAATTGTCCGACGGACTCCGGTACGCCGGACCAAGTATGCCGGAAAGTCCGGTCGTGTGTACGTGGCATAAGACTATGAACAACATCTCACTGAAGATTCATTTTCTGCATTCACATTTGGACTTCCTTCCTGAAGAACTAGGTGCAGTGAGTGATGAACATGGTGAAACGTTTCACCAGGACATTGTCACAATGGAAAAACGGTATCAATGCAAGTAGAGTCCATCAATGTTAGCTAGGCTGTTGTTGGAAAGAAAAAAAAAAAATCAGCAGCAAAATACCTTTTATCTCAGTTGAACTCCTGCATTGTGTTGGAAACATTATGCCATTAAATACATTAACCACTTAGCGATCGCCCCATGTACATTTACTGCAGCAGGGCGGGCGCTCTGTGCCAGATCACGTACCTGGTACATGATCTGACACTTTCGGGTCTGGGGCACGCGCCGACAACCCGCTCCCCCTGCGACTGGACACAGCAGGAGCCAATCAGCAGGTCCGGAGGACTCGATGCCCGCCAGGACCTGCCAATCGTTCGGAATACAAGCAGAACGGGTCTGCCTATGTAAACAAGACAGATTGTTGTTCTGTCAGCAGGGAAAGCTTTGATCCTGTCTTTCTTGCAAAGCAGGAACAGGGATCTTTGCCTTCCCCTAGTCAAAGCACCTCCCCCACAGTGGGTAAGCACAACCCAGGCCAGTGATGGAGAGCCTTGGCACCCCAGATGTTTTGGAACTACATTTCCCATGATGCTCAACTACACTGCAGAGTACATGAGCATCATGAGAAATGTAGTTCCAAAACATCTGGGGTTCCAAGGTTCACCATCAACTGACCTAGGCATACATTTAACCCTTTGATTGCCCCCAATGTTAACCCCTTCCCTACCAGCGTCATTAGTACAGTGACGGTGCATGTTTTGTAGCACTGATCACTGTATTAGTGTCACTGGTCCCCAAAAAGTGTCAGGTGTCCGATTTTTCCGCCTCAATATCGCAGTTACGCTTTAAGTCCCTATTCGCCACCATTACTAGTAAACAATAAAAAAAATGTTAAAAAATAAATAAAAATATCCCATAGTTTAACCCAGTGTTTCTCAACTCCAGTCCTCAAGGCGCCCCAACAGGTCATGTTCAGGATTTCCCTCAGATGAAACAGCTGTGGTAATTACTAAGGCAGTGAAACTGATCAAATCACCTGTGCAAAATAATGGCAAAGCCTGAAAACAAGACCTGTTGGGGTGCCTTGAGGACTGGAGTTGAGAAACACTGGTTTAACCACTTCAGCCCCGGAAGAATTTACCCCCTTCCTGACCAGAGCACTTTTTGCGATTCGGCACTGCGTCGCTTTAACTAACAATTGCGCGGTTGTGCAACATTACCCCCAAACAAAGTTGATGTCCTTTTTTCCCCACAAATAGAGCTTTCTTTTGGTGGTATTTAATCACCTCTGGGGTTTTTATTTTTTGCGCTATAAACAAAAGAAGACCGACAATTTTGGAAAAAAAAAAAACAATATATTTTATTTTCTGCTATAAGACATATCCAAAAAAAAAATGTAAAAAAACAAATTTCTTCATCAATTTAGACCAATATGTATTTTGCTACATATTTTTGGTAAAAAATCCCAATAAGCGTATATTGGTTGGTTTGCGCAAAAGTTATAGCGTCTACAAAATATGGAATAGATTTATATACTTTTAATTTTTTATATGGTTTTTACTGGTAATGGCGGCGACCAGCGATTTTTATTGGGACTGCGACATTGGGGCGGACAAATCTGACCCAAACTGACACTTTTTGGGGACCGGCGACACCAATAGAGCTAAAAAAAAAATGCACTGATCATTGTATAAATGACATGTGACAGGGAAGGGGTTAACTAAAGGGGCAATCAAAGGGTTAAATGTGTTCCCTCAGTGAGTTTCTAACTGTGTGGGGGAGGTACTGACAGCAGCAACACAGAGCTCGCCATGTTATCCCCTGTCAGAACGGGGATCTGCCTTGTTTATGTAGGCAGATCCCCGTTCTGCCTCTCTGTGAAGCGACCGCGTGTGGCCGGTGGACATCAGGTCCGCCGGACACGCCCATCGGCTCCTCCTCTGTGCAGCCCACATTATCTATTGCATGAAACAAAGTACAGGTATGTTGTTTTGCGCCATATATGTGCGGTGGGCAGTCCTTAAGTAGTTAACTTTATCATACCACCTTTTCATGCACTTTCTTTATTCTTGACAGGGAATAACTTTAGATGTATTGTCATTTATTTCGGTATGGCACTGCATTATTCTTATTGCATGTATTTTTGGTGTTTGTATATCTGCACTGATTGCATGCTGCTGTTTTATAGACCATTTTAACGCTGACACTACATTTATTTTTGAGAAAGTTTACTTATCTTACTGCATAGAATGCAGTAAGGTAAAAAAAATAAAACTGCCTTTACAACCACTTTAATATTCAAAGCAATTTGTAAAAAACTCATTAATCTTTGTATTTATAAGCATGCAAATACACCGAAAACGCACATAAACACATGTAAATGTATATTAAATTAACTTGGTAAATGATTTAAAATAAATGTTAAAAATTCCAAAAAAGTCACTGCAAACCCAAGTAAAGTGCACTGAAAACACATTGCAAATGCAAGTAATCGCACATGCAGAAACGCACAGTGAATGTGGGGATTGTTGTGAAAACAAGCCCATATATGTATTTCATCTGTATATTTAGCTGTTGGCCTGGAGTTTCGTCTTAAAGTGTTACTAATGGAAATTATTATTTTTTTATTAAAATAACAAACGTTATACAGTGGAACCTTGGTTAATGAGTAACGCGGTTATCGAGTGTTTTGAAAGACGAGCAACTTTTTTTTTTTTTTAAATGCTGACTCGGTTTGCAAGTGTTGTCTTGCAAAACGAGCAGAATTCAAGCTAATGGGGTGCGCATTTGGCCAGAGGTGCGGGGGGGGCCGTAACATTCGGAACGGTTCGGAAATTCTCGGAAACACTCAGAAATACTGCATTCCCGAGTGTTTCCGAGCCTTTCCGAGTTCAGCCGAGCTGTCCCTGAGTATTTCCGAGGCTCACCGGCGCCCCCCCACCTCTGGCCACATCCAGTATTGCATGCAATAGAAGTCAGTGCGGAACAAATTATCTTCGTTTCCATTGACTTCTATGGGGAAACTCGCTTTGATATGCGAGTGCTTTGGATTAGAAGAATTCTCCTGGAACGGATTATGCTCGTAATCCAAGGTTCCACTGTACTTACCTGTTCTGCGCAGAGGTATTGCTCAGAGTGGTCCCCCGGTCCTCCTCCTCTGGGGTCCCCGGCGGCGATCTTGGCTCCTCCTCTTCTTTAGGACTACCATAGCCAGCCGCTGGGGAGAGGTAGTCCCCGTGCTCCCGAGCTGTGTGTCTGCGGAGCCGCACTCCATAGACTTATACAGCGGGACCTAAGCCAGCCCACCACTTTCTCTGACAGCAGCAAGAGCCAATGAATGGCTCCTGCTCGAATGCTGTGTAAAGAGGAAGGGGAGAAAAGATCTAGCCGTGCACAGCGCTGATCTCTTCTCCCCTCTCTTCCCCTTCACACAGGAAAGGGGGGCACAGGGACACTGAAAATGTTTTTTTTTACCTTAATGCAGCAATGCAATAAGGTAAAAAATGTTTTTAGGTTTAGAAACACTTCAAGTCCTGTAGCTCATCATTTGTATGCTCAAGGTTGAACTGACCTTGGTTGCAGATGCTTGATGTCAAAGTGGCTCTTTTCCTTCAGAACCGGATTTGTTTTTGTATTATCTGATTCAATGGGGTGATCATGATGTCAGAGTTGTAATCCAGCATGTTGCTAATAGTTGGCCTCTTTTTTTTCTTTTCTTATAACTCAAAGAATAAATCTAGTTATATTTTTCTGTTTTCTTACCTTTCAAACTAGGGGTCGACCTATTTATTGTTTTTTCAGTACTGATACCGATTTTTCGCCTGCCTTTCAGGCTGATAGCCGATATCGGGTGCCGATATTCTGTAGATTTAACGTTTTTATTTTTACACTGTCCTTTTCAAAAAAATTTTTATCACTTTTATTGCTGTCACAAGGAATGTAAAGATCCCTTATTACAGTAATAGGCAGTGACAGGTACTCTTTATTAGAGGGATATGGGGTCTATAAGACCCCAAACCCCTCCTCTGCACTTGAAAGTATTCAAAATGCCAAGATCGGTCTTTTTGAATACTTACTACTTTAAAACGGGCGCCTTTAGGATGCCAGTCATGCGGAAGTGATGTCATGTCTATTAAATCTGAGACCCGAAACAAAGGCGATTCTGGCATTGTTCGGGCCTCTGGACCTGGGCTAAGCGGCGGAAGGGGGGGTTGTACACTCCCACTGCTTGTAATAACGGCCGAGCTTAGCCGCATCGGTGGTTACTACAAAAAAGCCAACCGTCTGCTCTAAAGAATGGTACCAGGGTGATGCATGCATCCCCCCTGGTACAACCCCTTGAAGCAATATCGGTTTTACCGGTAAGTTTGTGACTGATACCGATTCTTCAAAAAAAGTGAATATCGGCTGCACCGATAATCGGTCGATCCCTTTTTCAAACCAAGTAGGAAGCACTACAGTGACAAGATAATTATATCATGAAACTATGAAGGAACATGCAAGTCAGAATTGAAAATCTTGGTATTGCATACAAGGTCACAACCCAGCTGCTTAGTAGTTGTGCTGAGAAGAAGTTTTTTCTATCCACAAATCAGATTTAAAGCTGAACTTCAGAAATTCAGCTACTTTGTAAAAACTGCAGGCATACCATGAGTTAAGTCCAATGCAATGTCTTGTAGACTTAGCTCTGTTCTATTTTGACAGGTTTAGTGTGCTCCAGGAAGATGACTTCTGCAGCTCTAACACTGGTCCTCTCATCTCTTTCAAGAGCAGAGTCGCTACAACTGCTGTGCCTGTCCCACCTTCTGCCCATTCACAGGAGCCTTTGTATTGTATTTTGTGAATGAGTTCACATAATACAAAGGCTTTTGTGAATGGGCAGCGAAAAGGACAGGCATTGTTGCTTTGCATGCTTCTCTCCTCTCACAACCTGAGTGTATCTTCTGGGAGTGCAATAAACCTGTCACATTTAAGAAATAGAAATAAGTCCCGGGGTTGACATGCACAAAATTGGACTTAATTCATAGTGTGTGTGTACTTTTTGGAAGTTGCTGAATTCCTGGAATTCAGCTTAGCCATTTCCTGTCCAAGCCTATTCTAGCATTTCTCTCCATGTAAAATTAAAATTTTTTGCTTTTAAATTACTCAGGACCCCAAAACATATATATATATATAATTTTAGCAGAGACTCTAGAGAATAAAATGGCAGTGCAATTTTTTTGTCACATTGTATTTGAGCAGCAATTTTTCAAATGTTTTGTTTTTTTTTTTTTTTTTTTTTTAGACAAAATACACTTTAATTTTAATGCAAGAAAATACAATAGATAACCCATTTTTTTATTAAAAGATAATGTTACACCAAGTAAATAGATACCAAACATGTTGCGCTTTAAAATTGTGCATACTCATGGAATTGCGCCAGACTACGGTACTTAAAAATAGTTTTATAAATGTTTACAGGTTGCCAGTTTAGAGTTACAGAGGAGTTCTAGTGCTAGAAATATTGCTCTCACTCTAACGATCGCAGCAATGCCTAACGTGTGGTTTTGACGCCATTTACATATACGGGTGTGACCTGTGGGTGGGACGTACGTATGAGTTCGCTATATATATATATATATATATATATATATATATATATATATATATATATATATATATATATATATATATATATATATATATATATATATATATATATATATATATATATATATGGTATATATATATATATATATATATGGTGTATATATATATATATATATATATATATATGGTGTATATATATATATATATATATATATATATGGTGTATATATATATATATATATATATATATATATATTTTTTTTTTTTTTTATTGTTTTTCTTTTTTTTGTCCCTTGTAATAGGAATAGGGCATGGCAGGTCCTCTTTGCAGCAAGATCTGGGGTCTAGAAGTCCCCACATCTTTCCTCTATGCTGGAAAGCCTGAGATAAAAAAAAAAATCGATCTCGGGCTTTCCAGCAAAAAAATGGTAGTGTTTTCATTTGCCAGAGTCGGACGTCACTTTCGGCCTCCGGCCTCCGAGGGTCATAGAGATGGCTGGGAACCATCTGGTCCCCGGCCAGCTCTATTGTAATCCAAACAAGAAAATTCACTGCTCCAGGTGAGACAGGAAGCCTGATGATCAAAACGGGTGCCCGCCTTGGCTCGCCTCCGCATGCAATCAAAATGGAAGAAATGGCTGCACTTCGTAGTCGATCAAAATTCTTTATTAGAACATCCCAAGTGCTAATAAAACCGAGAGCTTGGTTAAGCGCACCTAAAGTGTGTGAAACGCATCTACCAAGCTCTCTGTTTTGCATGGCACTTGGGATGTTCTAATAAAGAATTTTGATCGACTATGGAGTGCAGCCATTTCTTCTATTTTCAGCTCTATTGTAAACTGGCGCTGCTGCCAGATCCATTCTCGGGCTCCCCAATCACACGGGAGAGCCTGGAGACACATCGGAGGGTAACGGGGGGGGACGCCTATAAAAGCAATCAAATGGCTAAACAGCCATTAAGATGGCTTTTGCACTGTAGACAATCACTGGCTGAAAAAAAATGATATCTGGATGATGCCTGTAGGCACCACTCAAAGTCCATGACGTCCTATGATGTGCACCTGGGGAAGTGGTTAAAACCTGCCTTGGAAGTATGTATACCATTGGTGGGACAGAAAGCTTTGAGAGGGGAAGTTACACAACAGAGGCTTCTGGAAATACACTTTCAGTGATCTGTGAGAGATTACACTATCTATTGGCTCTGGACACTGAGCTATACAGGGAATTTGACAACCTTTCAGGCTAGGCTTTAGGCTCACTTAAATTTAAAGTCTGGGTACTTTATGGTGGTGCTGCTAAGTACCTCTGTTCAAAAAAATGTACACTTTTGGGATTGCCTGTACTTAGTGGTTCCTATTGACCCACTTCACTAACAAACCAAATAAAATTGGAAAAAAAAAATTGAAATAATGATAAACAAAAATAGAAGTAGGCCTCATGCACACAGAGGTCTAGGGCTGCATAACATAAAATTCAGGTCTGAGAGCCACAGGTGTTTCAGACAGCCGCCTGTTAATAGCTGAATGCAGGTATATGCTGGTACTTGTATAAACATGCCTGTGTGTATGGCTTTATGTCTCTGGATGTAAACTGCACTCAGGGGTGCACATCCGTACACATGCAGCTATTAATATCTGTGGGCAGCTGTACGGAGCACCCATGGATCCTAGGCTGGGAAATGTGCCTGAATTTAACATCATACAGCCCCCGGCGCCTGAATGCGGAAGCCCCGTAAAAAAAAAAAAATCCGCAGAAAAATAATTGCTGGAGACTGATTAGTGCCGATTAATCAACCACATAGATATTAAGGTATTAGATAGAAACATTTTTTCTTTAAACTTTTAACCTTTTAACTGATGTAATGTGTGCTGATCAAGGTCTGATGCTTGGATAAATAAAACACAATGGAAAAGGGAAAAGTCCTGGAAGTCGCACATCTCCTCAAATCCGAGTGAGAAGGTGTATGACAGCCTCAGCATGGGCTCCAACCAGGCCACGCCCCTGACACATTTCACTCCACCCACAGAGCTTAGTCAAGGGGGCAGAGTGGCTCTCCTGTGCTTGATCACCTATCCCAGTGATGGAGAACCTTGGCACCCCAGATGTTTTGGAACTACATTTCCCATGATGCTCAACTACACTGCAGAGTGCATGAGCATCATGGGAAATGAAGTTCCAAAACATCTGGGGTGCCAACAGTGTTAATTTAGACGACTAAAACATTTTAGTCATCTAAATGAATACTATTTTAGTCAACTAAAATACAACTAAAACTAAAACAATTGAGATGACTAAAATACAACCAAAACTAAATGGCATTTTAGTCAAAAGACTAAAATGGGACTAAAACTAAAATGCCATTTTAGTCAAAAGACTAAGACTAAAACTAAATTGAAATTCGATGTCAAAATTAACAATGGTCTGTAGTGCATGTTCATACCTCAATACCTTAAATAATAACCTATTAGATTTTTCACTCCAGCAGTATATAATGAGTTTGGAAATTGTAGAGAAATGTTAACTAATGCATTACAATTTAATTATGCCCATTAGATTTTAGACGACTAAAATACGTTTTAGTCGACTAAAATGTACTGGAGATTTTAGTCAACTAAAGCACAGGACATTTTAGTTGACTAAAATATACTGGAAGTTTAGTCAACTAAATACGACTGAAACTAAAACAATTGCAGAAGACTAAAATGGGACTAAAACTAAAAAGCCATTTTAGTCCTAAGACTAGTGCCCTGTACACACGGTCGGATTTTCCGACAGAAAATGTGTGATAGGACCATGTTGTCGGAAATTCTGACCGTGTGTAGGCTCCATCACACATTTTCCATCGGATTTTCCGACACACAAAGTTTGAGAGCAGGCTATAAAATTTTCCGACAACAAAATCCGTTGTCGGAATTTCCGATCGTGTGTACACAAATCCGACGGACAAAGTGCCACGCATGCTCAGAATAAATAAAGAGATGAAAGCTATTGGCCACTGCCCCGTTTATAGTCCCGACATACGTGTTTTACGTCACCGCGTTTTGAACGATCGGATTTTCCGATAACTTTGTGTGACTGTGTGTATGCAAGACAAGTTTGAGCCAACATCCGTCGGAAAAAATCCATGGATTTTGTTGTCGGAATGTCCGATCAATGTCCGACCGTGTGTACGGGGCATAAGACTAAAACTGAATCGAAATTTGCTGCCAAAATTAAAACTGGGTGCAAAGGTTCGCCATCACTGACCTATGCAGTACCTGATCTATCACTTCCGGGTAGGGGGGACTAGTCACAGCACAAGCCGATCAGCTGATGCCAGCCAATGGCTGACTGCCGCCACCTGCTGATTGATGAAGAGGATGACAAGACAGAGCTTTGTGAATGTAAACAATACAGAGCTCTGTTTTGTCAGCCGGGATGTACCGGTTTTTGTTTCCCTACGAAGAATTAAAAAAAGAACAAAAACTGGCACATCCCTTAATAAAAACAACAAGTGCACCAAGCACTGTTAGGCACACATTTAACCCCTTGATCAACCTAGATGTTAACCTCTTCCTAGCCAAAGTCATTAGTACAGTGACAGCACTGATCACTGTGTTAGTGTCACTGGATCCCACAGTGTCAGAAGTGTCAGATTGGCCACCATACAATCACATTCCTGCTATAAGTCATTGATCGCTGCCATTACTAGTATAAACAAGTAAATAAAATCTCCAGTAAACATACCATCGTTTGTAGGCACTATAACTTTCACGCAAACCAATATACGCTTATTGGGATTTTTTTTACCAGAATAATGTAGCAGAATACATATTGGCCTATATTTATAAAGAAATGTTTTATTTTTTACATTTTTTGTATTGGATATGTTTTATAGCAGAAAGTAAAAATACATTTTTTTTTCAAAATTGTCAGTCTTTTTTCGTTTATAGAGCAAAAAATAAAAGAAACCCAGTAGTGATCAAATATCATCAAAAGAAAGATCTGTGGGGAAAAAAATGACACATTTCATTTGCATACAGTGTTGCATGACCGCGCAATTGTCAGTTAAAGTAACGCAGTGCCGTATAGCAAAAATTGGCCTGGTCATTAGGTGGGGGGGGGGGGGGGGGCAGGGAAAATCTTCCAGAGGTCAAGTGGTTAGGAAGGCATTTTTGTTGGTCCATGGATCAGATACATTATTGAGGACAAGCTGTTTGAAGATCTGTTAGTGAAGCCAGAGAAAATCGCCTGGCAGGCATTCTTGGCAAATTCAGAGCGTTTCATTCAGTTGCTTGAAAATCTCCTTACAGCATATAATGCCGCGTACACACGACCGGACTTTACGGCAGACTTTGCCCGGCGGACTTTTTGACGGACTTTACAACGGACTTTCCGAATGAACGGACTTGCCTACACACAATCCACCAAAGTCCGACGGATTTGTACGTGATGACGTACAACCGGACTAAAACAAGGAAGTTCATAGCCAGTAGCCAATAGCTGCCCTAGCGTCGGTTTTTGTCGGTTGAACTAGCATACAGACGAGCGGACTTTTCGACTGGACTTGAGTCCATCGGACAGATTTGAAACATGTTTCAAATCTAAGTCCGTCAAATTTTTGAGAAAACAAAGTCCGCTGGAGTCCACACACGATCGAATTGTCCGACGGACTCCGGTACGCCGGACCAAGTATGCCGGAAAGTCCGATCGTGTGTACACGGCATAAGACTATGAACAACATCTCACTGAAGATTCATTTTCTGCATTCACATTTGGACTTCCTTCCTGAAGAACTAGGTGCAGTGAGTGATGAACATGGTGAAACGTTTCACCAGGACATTGTCACAATGGAAAAACGGTATCAATGCAAGTAGAGTCCATCAATGCTAGCTAGGCTGTTGTTGGAAAGAAAAAAAAAATCAGCAGCAAAATACCTTTATCTCAGTTGAACTCCTGCATTGTGTTGGAAACATTATGCCATTAAATACATTAACCACTTAGCGATCGCCCCATGTACATTTACTGCAGCAGGGTGGGCGCTCTGTGATGGATCACGTACCTGGTACATGATCTGACACTTTCGGGTCTGGGGCACGTGCCGACAACCCGCTCCCCCTGCGACTGGACACAGCAGGAGCCAATCAGCAGGTCCAGAGGACTCGATGCCCGCCAGGACCTGCCAATCGTTCGGAATACAAGCAGAACGGGTCTGCCTATGTAAACAAGACAGATTGTTGTTCTGTCAGCAGGGAAAGCTTTGATCCTGTCTTTCTTGCAAAGCAGGAACAGGGATCTTTGCCTTCCCCTAGTCAAAGCACCTCCCCCACAGTGGGTAAGCACAACCCAGGCCAGTGATGGAGAACCTTGGCACCCCAGATGTTTTGGAACTACATTTCCCATGATGCTCAACTACACTGCAGAGTACATGAGCATCATGGGAAATGTAGTTCCAAAACATCTGGGGTTCCAAGGTTCACCATCAACTGACCTAGGCATACATTTAACCCTTTGATTGCCCCCAATGTTAACCCCTTCCCTACCAGCGTCATTAGTACAGTGACGGTGCATGTTTTGTAGCACTGATCACTGTATTAGTGTCACTGGTCCCCAAAAAGTGTCAGGTGTCCGATTTTTCCGCCACAATATCGCAGTTACGCTTTAAGTCACTATTCGCCACCATTACTAGTAAACAATAAAAAAATGTTAAAAAATAAATAAAAATATCCCATAGTTTAATCCAGTGTTTCTCAACTCCAGTCCTCAAGGCGCTCCAACAGGTCATGTTTTCAGGATTTCCCTCAGATGAAACAGCTGTGGTAATTACTAAGGCAGTGAAACTGATCAAATCACCTGTGCAAAATAATGGAGAGCCTGAAAACAAGACCTGTTGGGGTGCCTTGAGGACTGGAGTTGAGAAACACTGGTTTAACCACTTCAGCCCCGGAAGAATTTACCCCCTTCCTGACCAGAGCACTTTTTTGCGATTCGGCACTGCATCGCTTTAACTGACAATTGCGCGGTTGTGCGACATTGCACCCAAACAAAGTTGATGTCCTTTTTTCCCCACAAATAGAGCTTTCTTTTGGTGGTATTTAATCACCTCTGAGGTTTTTATTTTTTGCGTTCTAAACAAAAAAAGAGCGACAATTTTGTAAAAAAAGCAATATTTTTATTTTTTTTGCTATAATATCCCCCCCCCCCAAAAAAAAAAAAAAAAAAAAAAAAAATATATATATATATATATATATATATTATATATATATATATATATATATATATATATATATATATATATATATATATAAATTTCCTCAGTTTAGGCCGATATGTATTTTTCTACATATTTTTGGTAAAAAAAAAGTGTATATTGATTGGTTTGCGCAAAAGTTATAGTGTCTACAAAATAGGGGATAGTTTTTTGGCATTTTTATTATTCATTTTTTTTTTAATTTAGTTATGGTGGTGATCTGTGATTTTTATCGTGAATGCGACATTATGGCGGACACATCGGACACTTTTGACACTATTTTGGTGCTATTGTCATTCATACAGTGATCTGTGCTATAAAAATGCACTGATTACTGTGTAAATGACACTGGCAGGGAAGGAGTTGAACACTAGGGGGCAATCAAGGGGTTAAGTGTGTCCTAGGGAGTGATTCCAACTGTGGAGGGGGGAGGGGCTACCACTGACATGACAGCGATTACTGCTTCCGATCACAGGGAGCAGTGGATCTCTGTCATGTCACTAGGCAGAACGGAGAAATGCCTTGTTTACATAGGCATCTCCCCGTACTTCCTCTCCGTGACACGAGCACGGACATCGAGTCACGGAGCACGCGGCGGGCGCGCACGCCCACAATGCCGCATCTTAAAGGGGACGTACCTGTACGCCCATTTGCCCAGCCGTGCCATTGTGCACTAGCAGGACGGTAAAAAAAGTCCTGCTAGCAGCATCTTCAGAGCGGGGAAGGAGCGGAGTGTATACCGCTCCTTTACCGCTCCTGCCCATTGAAATCAATGGCACAGCGCGGCTATACCGCCGGCAAAGCGCCTCTGCAGAGGCGCTTTACAGTGGTTTTTAACCCTTTCTCGGCCGCTAGCGGGGGTAAAACCGCCCCGCTAGCGGCCGAATACCGAAGGTAAAGCGCCGCTTACAATAGCGGCACTTTACCGCCGCCCCCGTCCCAGTGTGAAAGGGCCCTTATAGCGCAAAAAAATAAAAAATGCAGAGGGGATCAAATACCACCAAAAGAAAGCTCTATTTGTGAGGAACAAAGAACATACATTTTATTTGGGTACAGCATCGCACGACCGCGCAATTAAAGTTAAAGTAACACAGTTCCGCATCGCAAAAAATGGCCTGGTCAGGAAGGGGGTAAAACCTTCCGGAGCTCAGGTGGTTAAAAGTTAATTTTCCTATTTCTCAAGATTACATGATATCAGAAATGATATTTGTGTTCAGTTTGAAGAGATAAATACCGAAAGTTTTTGAGGATGCAAAACTTTAAAAAAAAAATGCGTCAGATGTAGTGTACGCCCCCCTAGGACTGGATCCTCAAACGGTTATCATTTAAAGGTCACCGTTTAGGGCTCTGTGTCCTTTGCCGGGTTTCACAGCATCATTAGGAGAAAGAGAAGAAAAGAGCTGATTACACCTAACAAGCTTTAAAAGGCTTTATACGAGAACACTCAGTTCTTGTACGCTGTCCATTTGTGCCTGGTATTGTTTCTAATCTGAATTAGCAGTTGCTGCTTGGTAGAGTAAATCTCAGGTCAAGGAGCGCTGGGTGAGGCACTTACGTTGAGCTGTGTTGCAGAATGGCAGTAATAATGGTGATGAGGGCATGAAAAACAGAAAGGCCACTGAACGAGAGATATAATAAAAAGGAAAATAAAAGCTCACTCTCAGCTTATGGTAAAGTTGCATATTCACTTCATTGTTCAATATTGTTATTACCAGCACACTTTCCTATTTCTTAGTGCTTTAAAAATAACCAGTTACAAATATTCCTCTTATTCAAGATCCTATTTAGATGTAGTTTGATAATAGCTCTAGGAGGGGATAGTCATAGCTCCCAACTGTCCCTGATTTCGAGGGACTGTCCCTGATTTGGAGCAATGTCCCTCTGTCCCTCATTCCTCCTCATTTGTCCCTCATTTTGGTCTGAATTATATCATTGCATATAAAATGCACTTTTTATCTTTCAAAAAGTGTTTCCCAATTCTAAACTCTTCATCCAAATTCTAAATTGCTGCATTTGTCAATTTTAACCACTTAAAGTGGTTGTAAACCCTTTTTTTGTTGTTTAAAAAAATGTCCCTTTAAAAGCTCTGGGCAGAAGTGACGTTTTGACGTTGCTTCCACCCTGCAATGATATGGAGACGGGTGGGGGTCATCTTCCCCTCGCTCGTCTCCATGTCACACAAGGGGCGACATCCGATAGCCTCCGCCGACGGTTCCGGTAAGCGGAGGAGGGCAACGGAGCGCGGCGGGGGGCCCCCTCTCCCGCCGCCAATAAAAGTGATCGAATCCGCCGCAGAGACCACTTTTATCTTGAAGCGGACCGCCCGCTGAAGAAGAGGATACAGGGGTTATGGCAGCTAGCTGCTGCCATAACAACGGTACTCCTCTTCAAAGTACCGACGTATAACGCCGGTGGGCGGTCCGGAAGTGGTTAAAAGCCAATATAAAGGAATATTGGTGGTTAAAAAAAGCACTTGGGGATTTAATTAACCCTTTTTTTTTTGGTTATGTTCCCTTTAAGGGGCGTGGCAAGGGCGTGTCCTATGCCCACATACGTTTGCTAGTAAGTGTCCCTCATTCCCATCTCAAAACATTGGGAGGTATGGGATGGTCAGTCCCGTGTCAAGTGCTTGAACTCATGTTGATGGCACATCCAGGCTTCCAACACCTAAGTGACCATAATAGCATCAAACACAGATCTGTTTACTTTCCTGTTAACCACTTCCTGACCGCCTGCCGTCGTTATACCTCGGCACTGCCATAACGCCGGTATTTTTAAAAATGGCGGGCTGTCCGCTTTCAGATAAAAGTGGTCTCTGCGGCAGATTCATGCCCACCCCCCTCCCGCCACGTCCCAGTCATCTCCACTGCTTACCAGAGCCGTCGGTAGCGGCGGAGACGATCCAGTCCTTTCCCCTCAGAGGCATGAAGTTGAGTGAGGGAATGATGGCCCCCACTTCGCTCCATACCATTGGCTGACAGTAGCGATGTCAAATGTCGCTTCCGCCCAATTGGTCTTAAAGGGGAAATTTTTATTAATTAAATTTTTTTTTTTTGTAATTCATTTTTTATTGTATTTAAGTGTAAATATGAGATCTGAGGTCTTTTTGACCCCAGATCTCACATTAAAGAGGTCCTGTCATGCTTTTTTTCTATTACAAGGGATGTTTACATTCCTTGTAATAGGAATAAAAGTGACACAATTATTTTTTTTTTAAAGGGACAGTGTAAAAATTAAAAATAAAAAGTAAAATAAATAAGAAAAAATAAAAATTTAAAGTGCCCCGTCCTGCCGTGCTCGCACGCAGAAGCGAACGCATATGTAAACGGTGTTCAAACCACACATATCACCATGATCGTCAGAGCGAGAGGAATAATTCTAGCACTAGACCTCCTCTGTAACTCAAAACTGGTAACCAGTAGACGTTTTTAAACGTCAACTATGGAGATTTTTAAGTGTCAAAGTTTGTCGCCATTCCACGAGCGGGCGTAATTTTGAAGCGTGACATGTTCGGTATCAGTCTACTCGGCGTAACATCGTCTTTCACAATATAAAAAACTTTGGCTAACGTTACTGTTTTATTATTTTTTTTTTCTAAAAAAATTGTGTTTGTAAGACCGCTGCGCAAATACAGTGTGACATAAAGTATTGCAGCGATCGCCATTTTATTCTCTAGGGTGTCTGAAAAAATATATATAATGTTTGGGGGTAAAAAGTAATTTTCTAGCAAAAAATCCTGATTTTAACTTGTAAACACCAAGTGTATAAAATAGGTCCTTAAGTGGTTAAAGCCCAAATGATATCACTTTTTATAACACTTCCATAAACCTATTTGTGACTACTGCTTTTTAAAGCATGGGACCTACTTCTAGCATGCCACATTGTTCCTGACCATGTAGGCCGGTGGTTTGCAACTTCACTACTCAAGAATAGAGAGAGGCTTAAGCGTGTTCGGGATTCTAGTTCCAACCCACCTGCCTGATCCTGCCTGGAAGCCGACACTCAATATCTCAATGCTGTGATTAGCGGTGTGCATTAGTGGCTTCCTGGCAGAATCGGGCAGGTGGGTTGGGACTAGGACGCCTGAGCCCATCTCTTCTCAAGAACCCCCAACAGATCATGTTTTCAGGATTCCCCTCACCTTGCAAAAGTGCTTTAACCTCTTGCCGTCTGCGCTATAGCCGAATGACGGCCACAGCGCGGACCTGAATTTCCGGGAGGCCGTAATATGACGTCCTCCCCTGTGCACGCGCCCCGCGCACCCCCTGCGCTGCGATCACCGAGTCACTGAGACTCGGGGGATCACAGATCCGAGTAAGGGGCCGGTCCCGGCCTCTTAACACAAGATCAGCTCTCAGCCAATGACAGCTGATCACATGATGTAAACAAAAGCTTGGTAATGTTTTTTTTTTCTCCTCACGCTAACAGCGTGAGGAGAAGAAAAAGCCGATCGCCGGGTTATCTGCAAGGGACATCGGTCCCAAAGAGGAAGAGGCAATTATGCCTCATCTGTGCCCACCAGTGCCACCTGCTATTGCCACCTGCCAGTGCCCACAGTGCCACCTATCAATGCCCACAAGTGCCACCTATCAATGTTCACCAGTGATGCCAATCAGTGCCACCTAGCAGTGCTGCCTATCAGTGTAACGGATCAGTGCCCATCAGTGCCGCCTCATCAGTGCCCATCACTGCCACCTATTGGTGCCCATCAGTGCCGCCTCATCAGATCAGCGTACATCAATTAAGGAGAAAATTTACCTGTTTGCAAAATGTTATAACAAAATATAAAAAATCTTTTTTTTTTTTTTAAATTCGGTCTTTTAAAATTTTTTTAAACAAAAAATAAAACCGCAGAGGTGATCAAATACCACCAAAAGAAAGCTCTATTTGTGGGGAAAAAAATAATAAATTTCATTTGGGTACAGTGTTGTATGTGTTGTATGACCGCGCAATTGTCATTCAAAATGCATCAGCGCTGAAAGCTGAAAATTGGTCTGGACCGGAGGGGAGTTTAAGTGCCCAGTAAGAAAGTGGTTAAATCATAGTCAAAATCAAGGATGGTATGTATGAGTTCTATTTTATCTGAGAGATCAGCCAAAACATGGTCAGTTGGAGGTACTTGAGGACATGGGGGGGGGGGGGGGACCACTGTAAACTAACGCAGCTTCTGAAGTTTGTCTTGAAATGAAACATGAGTATATACCAGAAATCTTCTTCATAATGCCCCATTGCTACAGGTCATGCCTTCAACCAACTTTCCCGGCTGATGATTTTGTTGTCCTCTAGTTCAGTACTGCAAGGGACCAATATAGAGAGAGGTCTTTAGGGTAGCTAGGAATAGAGACGACCTACCAGACTATTGAACAGCAGAGAATACAATAGCTGACTGCTTTTAAAACGTAGGGTTGGTTAAATACACAGTAGTTGATATAAATATAATTGTCTGTTTCTGGCCTTCAGCTGTAAATTGAATACAAGGCGATCTTTCATGGATCGTTAGCAATACACAACAAAACGGGGAACCAGTATGTCAGAGGAACAGAGCCACAGATGCATGTGCTAGCTAAAAATGGTCTGATGGACACTGAACCTGGCTGATTCATCTATGGTTGCTAAGAATGTACCATTGTTTTTTTTTCTTTTTGTTCTGTCTAAAACTTTCATAAACTTTTTTGTTTAAAAAAAAAAAAAAAGGTCTGATTTTTATTTATTTTATTATTTATTTCAGGTACTTATATAGCGCCATCAATTTATGCAGCGCCATACATATACATTGTACATTCACATCAGTCCCTACTCTCAAGGAGCTTACAATCTAAGGTCCCTAACTCACATTCATACATACTAGGGACAATTTAGACAGGATCCGAATAACCTACCAGCATGTCTTTGGAGTGTGGGAGGAAACCAGAGTACCCGGAGGAAACCCCCACGCAGGCACAGGGAGAACATGCAAACTCCAGGCAGGTAGTGTCGTGGTTGGGATTCGAACCAGCGACCCTTCTTACTGCTAGGCGAAAGTGCTACCCACTACACCACTGTGGACAGCTGCTGCTCAAATTATTATTTATTAACCACTTGCTTACTGGGCACTTAAACCCCCCTTCCTGCCCAGGCCAATTTTCATCTTTCAACGCTGTCGCACTTTGAATGACAATTGCGCAGTCATGCAACACTGTACCCAAATGAAATTTTTATAATTTTCCTCACACAAGTAGAGCTTTCTTTTGGTGGTATTTGATCACCACTGGGGGTTTTTATTTTTTGCTTAACAAAAAACAAAAAAACAAACATGTTTCATAGTTTGTTATAAAATTTTGCAAACAGGTAATTTTTTGCCTTCATTGATATGCGCTTATCCTTTAAGGGACCCCCCCACCACCGTAAATGAGTGGAAAAAATGTGAGTGGGTTTTCTGCTTTAGTGGTAAAAAAATATATATTTTTGTCCACTGTTTAAATGTAATATGTAATACAGCCTTTTCTATTTATTTCCAGGAACAACTCTTGGACTCTGAAAAACAGAACAGTCAGCTTTCTGATGAGCTTACGAGTGTAAAACAGGTTGGTAAGCAGTTGTGAGTTTCTGTATAATTATGACTAATGTCTTCAGCAGCAGTGTGAAGCTGGGGCAGCTTTGCCATAGTGCTTGTGTAAGTCTCCCTATAATTATGCATTAAAAGAGACGTATGGTCAAAGCGTGCTTCTTTTCTGGGTCACAGGAATGCACTCGGATTCAGCTGATAGTGGGCTTTAGCCGTTCCAAGTTCTGCAAGGATCCCAACTTTGAGGTCAGGATCCACTCAGATGCCCAACTGGCAGCTGGCCTAGGCTCTTAGAGCACCTATGAGAGCCGGAGCCAGCCGCATCCACCCCCTCCACAGCCCAGCGCTCCAGTGAGCACTGGAGGGACACAGCACAGAGTGGTGATTGGCCGTAATCAGTGGTCATGTGCTCAGTTCTCGGTCTAATGCCACGTACACACGATCGGAAATCCCGCCAGCAAAACTCCGATGAGAGTGTTTTGTCGGAAAATGCCACCGTGTGTATGCTCCTTCGGGCTTTTGCTGGCGGAATTCCAGCCAGCAAAAAGATTGAGAGCAGGTTCTCTATTTTTCGGTCGGGAAAAGTTCCTATCCGAAAATGCATTCATCTGTATGCAATTCTGACGCACAAAAAAATCACGCATGCTCAGAAACAATTTGACGCATGCTCGGAAGCATTGAACTTCATTTTCTCGGCTCGTCGTAGTGTTGTACGTCACCGCGTTCTTGACGGTCGAAAGTTCAGAGAACTTTTGTGTGACCGTGTGTATGCAAGCCAAGCTTGAGCGGAATTCCGTCGGAAAAGCCATCCAAGATTTTTCTGACAGAAATTCCGATTGGGTGTACACGGCATTAGAGTCGGCAGGGGACAGCTGCAGCTTCAAACTGATGCTACAGCCAAAAAAAGGACTATGGAGGTTATTTACTAAAGTCAAATCCACTTTGCACTGCAAGTGCACATGAAAGTGCACTTGGAAGTAAAGTCAATGTAGATCCGAGGGGGACATGCAAGCAAAACAAAAAGCAGCATTTTAGCTTGCACACGAGTGGATGATAAAATCAGCAGAGCTTCCACTCATTTCAGATCTACCCCTCAGATTTAGAGCGACTGCACTTCCAAGTGCACTTGTAGTGCAAAGTGGATTTGCCTTTCGTAAATAACCCCCTATGTATGATCGCCTTTTTGATAGCCCATCATGCCTCTGCCTCTGGGTATCATGCTTGTGGCTGTCAGAGTCTTGCTATGCCTCATGGGACTTGTAGTTCTGCAACAGCTGGAGGTCCGCTAATTGCATATCCCTGTCCTATACGCTCCTCCTTTAAAGAGGAAGTAAACTTCCTCTGCCGATGCATACTAGCACATTATGCTTTTGCCTTGCAGGGAAAAAAAAATGTCCAGCAGTATACAGCCACTTTAAAGCATAAATTTGCCTTTATTTTTATGTTACAGCTAAAACATACACTATATGGTCAAACAGTTGTCAACACCTCACCATTACACCTATATGAGCTTGTCGGACATTCCACTCCAAAACCATGGGCGGCTTTCCGCAAGATTTTGTAGTGTGTCTGTAGAAATTTGTGCTGATTTGTAAGGACAGGTACTTATGTTGGATGGCAAGATCTGGTTTACAATCTTCATTCCAATTCATCTCAAAGCTCTTCAATAGAGTTGGACTCGGGGCTCTCTGCTGGCCACTTAAGTTCCTCCACAGCGAGCAGTGGGGTTGATTTACTAAAACTGGAGAGTTCTAACTTCAGCTTGTATAATTAAAGTTTTACTAAACCCAGGACCCTGCATTCACTATATCTGGTCTCCCACAGTACACAGAACATGGAAATGCAATTATTTTAGTAAATCTACACAGCTAAATAACTTTTCTCATTAGCAGTATATAGCAGTCTTGTGACTTCTGTCAGTGTTTTGGGTAAAGCTTGTAGGAGTTTTCATTCTACTCTGTCCTACGAGGCTGCAGGGCCCCTGACCCTCTGTCTGGACAGTGCTGATTGGCCCTGTGCTGATCACATGCACCCTCTCAGGAAAAATAACTCTCTAGCAATATACACCAAACTGAGCATGTGCAGAGTGCCCCCAAGGCTCTGTTTTATCAGGAGATGGATTGGGGATGGTGGAAGAAGGGGAGGATCAGAGAAAACAGCCTTTTTACACAATGCAGAGGATTAACCCCTGAGGTTCCACAGTGAGTATAACAAGCATGATTTACTGCATATACAGACTGATTTTACTGTTGAGGATTTAGTAACACTTTAACTAGTTAAGGACCAAGCTTATTTTTCAGACTTGGTGTTTACAAGTTAAAATCAGTTTTTTGTTTTTTTTTGTTGGAAAATTACTTAGAACCCCCAAACATTATATATATATATATATATATATATATATATATATATATATATATATATATATATATATATATATATATATATATATATATATATATATATATATATATATATATATATATATATATATATATATATATATATATATTTTTTTTTTTTTTTTTTTTTTTTCAAACACCCTAGAGAAAAAAATGGCGGTTTTTGCAATACTTTATGTCACACCGCATTTGCGCAGCAGTCTTACAAGCGCAATTTTTTGGGAAAAAATACACTTTTTGAATTAAAAAAATAAGACAACAGTAAAGACTGTAAAAATAAGACAACAGTATGTGGTTTGAACACTGAAACAGTGGTTCCCCGTTTTGTTGTGTATTGCTAAAGATCCATGAAAGATCGCCTTGTATTCAATTTGCAGCTGAAGGCCAGAAACAGACAATTATATTTATATCAACTACTGAGTACTTCACTAACCCTACGTTTTAAAAGCAGTCAGCTATTGTATTCTCTGCTGTTCAATAGTCTGGTAGGTCGTCTCTATTCCTAGCTACCCTAAAGACCTCTCTCTATATTGGACCCTTGCAGTACTGAACTAGAGGACAACAAAATCATCAGCCTGGAAAGTTGGTTTTAAACAGTTGACGTACAACGATGGCGGGCGCTCCGCAAGTGGTTAAGCTTTGACAAAAAAAACCTGGAAGCTGATTGGTTTCTATGCAGAGCTGCAGCAGATTTTGTACTCTCCAGTTTTAGTAAATCAACTCCCAATGCTTTTGTATGATGTAGCATTAACAGCACCCTTTACTGGAAATACCTCAACGCTGTAAATTTGTGGAGTGTCCACGTACGATTGGGCCATACCTTTCTTTCTAATTTTGCAGGCTATCATACGTGATCCACTCACAGCTCCTATGTATCCAAATCACAATGGGGTTGATTTGGGAAAAAAGACTAACTTTGCAATGTGTGTAGTGAATGATATGAAAATGCGTTCACTTCAGTGATCCAATCATGTACAAGCGTTAATCCTGTTTTTTTTTTCTTTTTTTTTCTTTTTTTTTTCCTTGCATTTGATTGAGCTTTCAAAATGAACATAGCTTCACCTTTATATTTTATAGCAATACTAGGCCCCTTTCACACGGTAGTTCCGAAAGGATTCGCCTGTCTGTTTTTCGGGCAGACCCGATCAAAAACCTCCATTTTTCTCTATGAAGCCCCGGGTGTAAACGGATACGTGTCCGTTTACACCCACCAACATCCCTTCCCCCAAAAAGAAACACATGGGGATTCGTGTCCCTTCCATCCAGTGGATAGGATCAGATGGCAGTCGAGTGTAAATGGACAGGCGGTCCGTTTTTATATCCGACCACCCATGGAGGAGAACGGTCTGCGTTCGTGTCCTCTCTGCATTGGCGGAGCAGACACAGACCTGTCATCCGTCTGCTCAGTGGGGATCAGCAGAGAGTTCCCCTGCTAAGCCAGTGGATAGCAGCCACAGTCCGCCGCATGTGAAAGGGGCCTTTAAAGTGGTTGTAAAGCCACTTGTATGAAATGCTCCCATCCCCTCTGTATTAGAACAATAAGTTCCCTGTGTCTGTGTTATATAATAAATATGCTTATCTGTACCGATAACACATCAGCTCCCTGCTAACAGGTGCCTCCCCTCTCCTCTGCCCGGCTGACAGTTCCAGCAGGTGGGGCTGAGCACTGCCACTGATGTCAGCCAGGGAGGGGAGAGAGAGCCCAGGAGTCAGATGACGGGGGGGGCGGCCGCTGGCACGAGCAGACAGAGGGGAGAGGATGGAGGAGAGGACACAGGCGACAGAATGCAGGGCTGCGAATGACAAGGGCACGTACGCTAACCACAGTGTCAGGGCTCAGCAGCTCTGATATATCGGAGTCAGCGTACAGGGGGGAGGGTATAGCCAGACAGGATCAGCCAGGTATTACAGGTTAAGCAGGGGGCCAAATGACATAGCACAAGCACTGTGCTATATAACATGCTTTAAGGGAACAGGACCTGTTTTTTTTTTGGGGGGGGGGTTAACAAACACTTTAAGCAGAAAATAAAGGGCGTGTTCCACCTTAGATTCATGTTCTCAAGTTTTGTGCAGAAGAACTTGAAAACAAAGGATAAGTTCACCTTCAAAAAAAAATGCAAATCTTTTTGCAGATAAAAAAAGTGTGCATTTATTTATTTGTTTCTACTTAGAGCCTGTTAAGCATATCATCAGCAGATCACAGGGACCATGCAGGACTCCTGCAGACTTTTCTGTGTATCTGTATGCTCGTACCTTGTACAAGTAGGCAGACACACACTGACAGGAAGAATGAATGAACTACCACAGCACCTTGGTAGTTCATTGAGAACTACAAGCCAACAGCCACAAAGGCAATGGGTACTTGTAGTTTCCCAATCACAGAACTCTGTGAATGAATGACTCGACCGGGTGGGCGGAGCCCCGCAGCCCCACAAAAAAAAAATAGTGACATCAACATGTAACATGTTCCCAAAAGTGAACTTAACCTTTAAGCAGCGAAAAGTGAATGAAGCCGGAAGCCGTGATTAAATGATCGATTAATAATAATGTGGGAGAAGAAGGTTGTGGTAAAATAACCAATGCTTTCTTCTGCCTTTTGTGAAGAAATTCTTTGTTCATGTATCCTTTAGGATAGATTTTTTTTTTTTTTTTTCTGTTTTCAGATTGTGAAGCCTCTGTTTCTATTCCACAGACAAAACCTGTAGTGGCATTCCTTTTTTCCATGTTCTTTTCTTGTTTTGTTTCAATTAAAGAGCCCCTTGCACTATTGAGCAAGGTCCACTTTTGTTTTTTTCATGACCAGCCTCATTGAACAAAAAGCTGTAAAAAGAGGAAATCAGAAAAACCTGTGTGAAGGTTATTACATGAACACACCTTGCTCCTGGCTTCTGTACTACATTGGGTGATATTGCCATCATTTTTAGCGAGATTACGGGGAATGCGGAGTGTCCCAAATGTTACTAGAAGCTGCTTCTTCAGGTCACAGCGGGGGTATTGGGATATGCAGGGGCCTTGGAAAGACAGAATTATGTTTTTTTTTTTTTTTTGCACCCAGTGGAGAGGTGTGGCTGATAGCGGCGAGAGGTCAGATTTGGAAAGAATTGCTAAAATCAGCAACTTGTCCCACTGATCATAGCCATTCATTTAATCAACAGAGTCAGGAGGACTATTCTGAAAGTCCTCCTGACCATAAGAGTTGTCCTCTTGACTCTGCTGATTAAATGAATAGTTATGATCATCGACCATGAGCTTATACAGTGCACCTGGAAAGTATTCACAGTGATTCACATTTTCCACATTTTATGTTACAGCCTTATTCCAAAATGGATTAAATTGATTATTTTCCTCAAAATTCTACAAACAATACCCCATAATAACAGCGTGGATGTAAACCCCCCACATATACCTAGTGAAGTGAACAGCCTCAGATGATACACAGGGATGAAACAAATCTCCCTACTTAAGTTTTATATGTATATCTGCTGTCCTCCGCTTTATATACTGTTTAGAAAGTTCAGATCCTGTTAGGAGATTTTCTCTTCCTGTTCAGCACTGCAGTGAAGACTGGGCATACAGCCAAGACAGCTGATTGGACAAAAGGCACACATCCCCTCTCCTCATAGGTAGGGACTTTCAGAGCTGATCGTTGAATAGTTCAGGGCTCTGCTAATCTATTTATAGCATCCTCAACACAAAACTCTGGCTGCTTTTATTATATGTGACGGAGAACTTGTCAAAAGTTATCAGGCTGATAACAGAAGAACGGAGCAGGAGAAAGCTACGGGACACAGTGCTTTGAAGAGAGATAAGAAAACACTGCAAATATATGTGCCCAGCTCAAATTTCATGAATCGGGTTTACATCCATTTTCAATTCATTATTTTTCTCAAAATTCTACAAACAATCCCCAATAATGACAGTTTGAAAGAAGTTTGTTTGAAATCTTTGCAAATTTTTTTTTTAAAAATGTTCAATCGGGTTCAAGTCTGGGCTCTGGCTGGGCCACTCGAGGACAGTCAGTTGTCCCATAGCCCCTCTTTTGTTATCTTGTCTGTGTGCTTAGGGTATTTGTCCTGTTGGAAGATGAACCTTCTCCCCAGTCTGAGGTTCAGAGCGCTCTAGAGCAGGTTTTCATCAAGGATGTCTCTGTTCATTGCTGCATTCATCTTTCCCGCAATCCCGAATAGTCTTCCAGTTCCTGCTGCTGAAAAACATCCCCACAGCATAATGCTGCCACCATGCTTCACTGTAGGGATGGTATTGGCCAGGTGATGAGCGGTGCCTGGTTTCCTCCAGACATAGCGCTTGCCATTCAGGCCGAAGAGTTAAATCTTTGTTCATTAGACGAAAGAATTTTGTTTCTCATGGTCTGAGAGTCCTTCAGGTGCCTTTTGGCAAACTCCAGGCGGGCTGTCATGTGCCTTTTACTGAGGAGTGGCCTCCGTCTGGCCACTTTACCATACAGGCCTGATTTGTGGAGTGCTGCAGAGATGGTCGTTCTTCTGGAAGGTTCTCCTCTCTCCACAGAGAAAAGCTGGAGCTCTGTCAGAGTGACCATCGGGTTCTTGGTCACCTCCCTGATTAAGGCCCTTCTCCCCTGAGTCTTGGTTACAAACTTCTTGCATTTATGGATGATTGAGGCAACTGTGCTCATTGGGACCTTCAATGCTGCAGAAATTTGGTCTGCCTGTCAGTTTTTCAGGCGGACCTGATCGAACGCTCTATTCACTTCTATGGAGCGTTGGATGTCAGCGATGACATGTCCGCCGATATCTGATCCGATCCTGTCCATGAAATCCAGACGGATGGAAACCCTATTTTCCATCTGTCTGGGGAATCAGATTGGATGAAAACGGACAGGCAGTCCATTTCCATCCGATCTCCCATAGAGGACAGCGGGGCCCTGACAGGTCCGTCTCTGCACAGTGAGTGGAGACGGACCTGTCATCCTCCTGCTCAGCGGGTATCAACGGAGCAATCTCCCGCTGAGCTAAACGGAGTCCACCTGGCGGAAAGCCTGTGTGAAAGGACCCTTAGAACAAAGCCCTTCCAGCTCCACGCTGTCACTGCTGAAGGCGCTTCCATCTTCACCCTGTCTTCCTTCTGGGTTCACAGACTCCAGCTGTGTGAGTGGCCAGAGCTGTGATGACGTCACTCCTGCGCGGGAGCTGCCATTTACGGCACAGGACACTGAAGGAATGGCCCCCCTGTCAGAACTGAGATATGCCTTGTTTACATAGGCATATCTCAGTTCTCTGTGTATTGTCGATGATCGGTGGGTCCTGGAGGACATTGAGTGCCCGGTGATTGGATTCTGCTGTGAATTATCATATGTGAATTATCATGTGTATGTATATAGGTGATCCAGCGCACAGCTGCCGTCCTGTAGCAATAAAACTGCATTGGGACGGCTGGTAAGCAGTTAAAAAGTGGTTCTTGAGCTCTTCTCCAGTGACTTAGCTCAGGCTGAGATGATTTCATCAGTTAGCTGCAGGAAGGAGGAAGCATTACCTCAGTCTCCTCTCTGTGATCAGACATTGTTACTTTGTAGCAAGTCACAAATCAAAAGGCTACAAAAGGGGGATGATCTGTAGTAAGCCTCGTTAACAGCATATGTGCATAAAAACTGATGGAAAGCACCCGCAGATTTGACAAGTATAGGTATGTTCACACCATGTGCCGAGACGTGCATATTTATTACTTAGGTCTCTGCAAGGACACAAAGAAAACAGCTGTTTTCTATGTGCCCTGTTCACACCATAACACTGCTGTCACTTGAGTTTTTTTTTTTTTTTTCTACACAGAACTAACATAAATTCTCTGCAAGGGCACAACAAATAATTGTTTTCTATGTGCCCTGTTCACACCACAAAGTTGATTTCATGTGAGTTTTTTTTTTTCTCTGCAAAGAAAACTGCATACACGTTGCAGATTGCTGTGCAGAAAAAAATCTGCATGATACCAGTGTGCAGTGTAAACAGGGCACATAGAGAACAACAGGTTTTTTTTGTTGCCCTTGCAGAGACAGGTGAAGAAAAACTGATGTCTCTGCACATGGTATAAACAAAGCCTCTGACTTTTTTAACTATAGCCAACAGCTGCACAAGCACCAGGATTTAGGCCCTGTTACATTAGTGCACACTCATTAATATGCATTATGCACACATTTATATGTGTGGTGTTAGGGTGGCCTGTTCATTTGAACTGGCCTAATGCACCAAAAAAGGTTTATCCAGCATTAGTGTAAGGAACAGCAACATACATTGTACTGCAATACAAGTGCAATGAGAAGGTATGTTGGACCGCCATTCACCATGGTCGCCATCTCAAATCAGGAAATAAATGCTGACGCTGGAAATTAACTGAACATAGATGGCTCTAGCCTTCTGTAGAGAAAAGTAGATACAGGCAATGTCAGGAGGAGTACCGGGATCTTTATGAAAAGTATCTGGTAGCAAATACTGTTGCACTGTACCTTGAGAACATCTCCTTACGTCAAAACACATTGGGGTGGGGCTAAGAGCTGACGTCATCATGCCCGCTGGTGGTCCTCTTTGTATTACTGCTCTGTTTAAATTATATAATGTGTCTATTACAACATCATAACATATACATTTTAATGTCAATTGGACAACAAGAAGTACAGATATATAGTATACCTGCCCTGAATACAAAGTAGGACAGAATCCATGCCATAAAGTCAAATATTAATGTCTAGCAAAAAAATAATAAATGGAAAATATTTGAAAGATTGTTACCTGTAAACGTATACGTGAATTACTTGGCTGTAATAGCCTGCCAGATCCGTGGGGAGACCAACCAGAACCCCTTGAGGGATACTCCACTTCCAGAATTGGGAATCCTATATCTTTCTGTATACTAGTCTAGGATTCTAGAGTAATTCGAAGGAGAGGGGAAGAAGAAGAAGAGGGGGGGGAATAGAGAGGGGGGAGGGAAGAAAAGAAATAGGGGAAAGGGAACCACAGGGGCGAAAAAAGGAAAAGAATACAGAAAGGGGAAGAAAAAGGGGAAAATTAAAAGGGGGAACAGGGAAAGGAACAGAAGGGAAGGACCACTTGGAATAAAGGAGGGGAAGGAGGGAAAGGAGGAGGGGAAGGGGGGGGGGGGGGAGAGGGAGAAGGGAAGGAAAAGAGAAAAAGGGAAAGGAATGGGGGGGAGGTGAGGGGGGGGAGTGAGAAGGGAAGGGGGGGAGGGAGAGGAAAAAGGGGAAGAAATGGGGAGAAGGAAGGGGGGGGGGAGGATAGGATAAAGGAAAAGGGGGGAATGTGTACTCATACATTCTTACCCAAGATATTTATATATATATATATATATATATATATATATATATATATATATATATATATATATATATATATATATATATATATATATATTAGGGATGGAAAGTATTCAGACCCCGTTAAATTTTTCACTCTTTGTTATATTGCAGCCATTTGCCAAAATCATTTAAGTTCATTTTTTTTCCTCATTAATGTACACACAGCACCCCATATTGACAGAAAAACACAGAATTGTTGACATTTTTGCAGATTTATTAAAAAAGAAAAACTGAAATATCACACGGTCCTAAGTATTTAGACCCTTTGCTGTGACACTCATATATTTAACTCAGGTGCTGTCCATTTCTTCTGATCATCCTTGAGTGGTTCTACACCTTCATTTGAGTCCAGCTGTGTTTGATTATACTGATTGGACTTGATTAGGAAAGCCACACACCTGTCTATATAAGACCTTACAGCTCACAGTGCATGTCAGAGCAAATGAGAATCATGAGGTCAAAGGAACTGCCTGAAGAGCTCAGAGACAGAATTGTGGCAAGGCACAGATCTGGCGAAGGTTACAAAAAAATTCTGCTGCACTTAAGGTTCCTAAGAGCACAGTTGCCTCCATAATCCTTAAATGGAAGACGTGTGGGACGACCAGAACCCTTCCTAGAGCTGGCCGTCCGGCCAAACTGAGCTATCTTGGTGAGAGAGGTAAAGAAGACCCCAAAGATCACTGGCTGAGCTCCAGAGATGCAGTCGGGAGATGGGAGAAAGTTGTAGAAAGTCAACCATCACTGCAGCCCTCCACCAGTCGGGGCTTTATGGCAGAGTGGCCCGACAGAAGCCTCTCCTCAGTGCAAGACACATGAAAGCCTGCATGGAGTTTGCTAAAAAAACACCTGAAGAACTCCAAGATGGTGAGAAATAATATTCTCTGGTCTGATGAGACCAAGATAGAACTTTTTGGCCTTAATTCTAAGCGGTATGTGTGGAGAAAACCAGGCACTGCTCATCACCTGTCCAATACAGTCCCAACAGTGAAGCATGGTGGTGGCAGCATCATGCTGTGGGGGTGTTTATCAGCTGCAGGAACAGGACGACTGGTTGCAATCGAGGGAAAGATGAATGCGGCCAAGTACAGGGATATCCTGGACGAAAACCTTCTCCAGAGTGCTCAGGACCTCAGACTGGGCCGAAGGTTTACCTTCCAACAAGACAATGACCCTAAGCACACATCTAAAATAACGAAGGAGTGGCTTCATAACAACTCTGTGACTGTTCTTGAATGGCCCAGCCAGAGCCCTGACTTAAACCTAATTGAGCATCTCTGGAGAGACCTAAAAATGGCTGTCCACCAACGTTTACCATCCAACCTGACAGAACTGGAGAGGATCTGCAAGGAGGAATGGCAGAGGATCCCCAAATCCAGGTGTGAAAAACTTGTTGCATCTTTCCCAAAAAGACTCATGTCTGTATTAGAACAAAAGGGTGCTTCTACTAAATACTCAGCAAAGGGTCTGAATACTTAGGACCATGTGATATTTCAGTTTTTCTTTTTTAATAAAGCTGCAAAAATGTCAACAATTCTATGTTTTTCTGTCAATATGGGGTGCTGTGTGTACATTAATGAGGAAAAAAATGAACTTAAATGATTTTAGCAAATGGCTGCAATATAACAAAGAGTGAAAAATTTAAGGGGGTCTGAATACTTTCCATCCCCACTGTGTATATATATATATATATATATTCATATTCTCTTGTGTCCACAAGAAGGACTCGATCAAGGAGGGTTAGTATCAAAGCCCAAAGCAGAGTCTATAATGCTGGACAGGAAATAGAGAAATGGAAAGACCAGGAGAAAAGAATGTAAATCTATTGAATAGAATATTGTTATCTATAGTATCATATCAAAGGGCACTTTGGAGGAGTGCTGTGTCTCAAGGCCTAACTGTTTCTGCTATATCGGTCATCTCACAAAGGGTCTGACGCACTCAAAATGGCAAACCATGGCCTATTCCCTGAGGTTGCCACTATATAAGTGATATGTAGATGGGGGAAGAAGGTACTCCCGAAGGCCGCCCCCAGATTAAAGCCTGAACTGGCCTAAAAGACTCCAAGGGTGGGGGCGGGCTCCTCTCCCCAGTAAATGTCCAGATCATACCACCATTGGTGGCACCATGTATGGGTTGCCTCTCCACGGAGCAGGATACCATCCAGCTGAGGAACAGACAGCTGCTGGAGCGGTAAAGAATTGCAGATCAAGCCTCCTGATCTATGACCCGGTGCCTAACAGGCCATGGACCAGCACTGGTCTGCGGCTCAGGGGTTGAGAACCTCTGCTGTAAAGGATTTTGAAAAAAATATATATTTTTTAAACTAAAACATCTTTGTTTTCCATTTAAATGGATAAAAATTTGAGCCTTGTTCTGCAAATTAGCAACAGACATTGCTGGGAAAAAAAAGAAATAGCTATATGCAATTAGTGCATGAGATTTATTTGTTTGCTTAATGACTTTTATCTTTGACCAGTTCGTATTTTCCTTTGTTCTTTTTCATCAAGCATAATTATCTGAAGTCTTGCCTCCTTTCATCAGGAATTGATGGATAGCAGGACGGCTATTTTAATGGAGCACTGACACTTTTTTTTTCTGTAACTGGTATGCTTAGGGCGGTATCACGATATAACACTTCCTACAAGAACCAACTTTCTGAAAGCATTCAGTTAGCACCCTAGTTTCTGTGTCCTTCTAATTAGTAACACATGGGTGTAAATGGTACTTTGTATATGCAGAAGCAGAATTCCAGCCAAAAATCACAAGATCAAAATGAATAGAAAAGTAATATATTCAAGCCCCTTCCCAGAGCTGACTGGGTCCATTGGGTGTAATCTTACAATATTAACCCTAGCATTTCTTTTATTCAAAACCTCATTAACCACTTGATGCAGAATCATGTATACATGAGGTGGTATCAAAAAGTTTGGAGACTAGTTTTGTAACACCCCAACAGATGGCAGCACAAGGTTCACGCACAGTCACGGGGAGCACCAATCTTCATAAGTCAGCGTGCTAAAAGACATCGTCCTGTGTACATTGGGAGATGTGCAACTGGTGCTATTCCAACCATGTGCGTTACCACGTCTGCTATTTCATCATGGACAGCAAGTAAGAACAAAGAACAAACGTTAAATTCTGCGTGAAACTGGGCAGATATGCCAGAGACATTTGACATGATTTGGCAAGTTTAAGGCGATGCTGCAATGAGTCATTCGAGGTGTTTTGAGTGGCACATGCTTCAAATGCAAAAGAACATCACTAGAAGATGACGAGAGATCAGGAAGACCTTCAATGGGCTCAATTCCCGAAATTGTAGAAACCATTTGGGAACTTGTGCTCGACGCGCTTCGAAGAGAAGACTTCCAGGACACATTCATGAAGTGGCAGGAACGCTGGGAGCGCTGTATTGCTGTGCAAGGGGACTATTTTGAAGGTAATAGTGTGTAAACATAGATATAAAGTACTTGTAAACGGAGCTAGTCTCAACTTTTTGATACCACTTCGTATACCTGATTGCGTTCAAGTGGTTATATCGGGGGCCATGGCTGCAGCTGTCAGCCATAAAGGATTTTTTCAGCTGGTTATTCTCTTTCTGCTAAAAGCGAACCAGGTGGCTGATTAGCCACTGAAAGCAGTGAGAGGGGTCGTCCGCCCCCCCCACCATTCTCCAGTGTAGCTTTCCTGTTTCCTGAGCTTATCAATCTCACCGGGAAATGAAATGCTTGTTGCTTCCGGTCTCCTAGATTATAGAGACGATCAAGGACATTCCAGTCCTCGATCTCCTCCATGGCAATGAGTCGCAGCCACCAGATCAGACGCCAGTGTCCCTGGTGAGATGGGTAGGCCTGGAAAACAGGAAATCCGTACCAGTGGGGGTGGGGGGGGGGCGCCTACGTCCCACTGCTTCTAAAAGCGATTAAGCGGCTAATCAGCTGCTCAAATCGCTTTTAGCAGAAACGGGATTGGTGGCTCAAAATTGTAATACCAGGATTATGGCACCTGCAGCCATGGCCTCGGTATAACCACTTGAACACATTCACATATATATATGTGATTGTGCAGCAAGTTGTTAATGGTGTTTTGAAATCTTAAAGTGGTTGTAAAGGCAGAAGGTTTTTTATCTTAATGCATTCTGTGTGCAGCAGCCCCCTTCCGCCCCCCCTAATACTTACCTGAGCCAATCTCGATCCAGCGATGTTGAACGAGACATACAGCTGTCTTGGACTCTCTCTCCTCATTGGCTGACACAGCAGCGGGCGAAGAAGGACTCCAAAAGAGGAGGATCCAGGCTGCTCTGTGCAAAACCACTGCACAGCACAGGTAAGTATAACAGGTTTGTTAAAAAAAAAAAAAGAAACTTTAGTATCACCTAAATAAAAATACACTGAATAAAAGCAATGCAAGTGTTAAATTTTGTAACATTACACAGAATGGAACCAGTTAGCTCTGCGGAGATTACAAACAAGGCCTTTTTTTTTTTTCTTGGAAAGCATGAGATAAATGTTTTTTTTTTTGTTTAATCTCAAGCTTTCAAGGGTAGAGGGCAAATCTGTGGTCTGTCTCCATAAAGCGGATCTGTTCATACTTTACTGTTATCACAAGGGATGTTTTCCATTTCTTGTGACAGCAATAAAAGTGATTAAAAAAAATAATTAAAGGGACAGTGTAAAAAAAAAAAAAAGTTAATAAAAAAAAAGGTCAAGTGTCCCTACCCCCCCGTGCTCGTGGGTAGAGGTAAACGCATGGGTAGGTTGCATATGCATATGTAAACGGTGTTCGCGCCACACATGTGAGGTATGGCCGAGAACATTATAGCGAGAGCAATAATTCTAGCTCTAGACCTCCTTTGTAACTCTAAACAAGTAGCCTGTAAAAAATTCTAAAGCATCCGTCATGGAGTTTTTAAAGTATTGTAGTGTGTCACCATTCCATGAGCGTGCGCAATTTTAAAATGTGACATGTTAGGTATCTATTCTGCGTAGTGTCATCTTTTACATTTTACCAAAAAATTGGGTTATATATTGTTTTTAATTTTGCCATTTAAATTCATTAACCTATTGTAACGACACCGAGTATGAAGGGGGTTAAAGTCGTTTAGGACATTCCATTCCCGAACACAAAGGCAGTTACCGAACACTCCAATCAGCCGAACAAGAAACCCATACGAATAATTCTCCCCCAAGTACGAGACAAGGCTCTGTGTTGAGGGTCAAGCAGTAATCAGACTTTATTGAAAAGAATACAAGTCTTATATACAATAAAAGAGGAGGTGCATACCTCCTGCTCATATTACTCTGAAAATACACCTGTGACCAGAAACCTAATTAACATGAGCTAATTAATCCCTTTAGGCCTCTTTCACACGGACGATCCGTATGTCCGTTTTTCATCCTTCCGTTTTCGGATGAAAAACGGACATACATTCATCCCTATGGAGCATCGGATGTCAGCGGTGACATGTCCACTGACATCCGACCCGCTCCGATCCGAAAAGTGTAATGGAGGAAAAACCTACTTTTCCATCCATTTTCGGATCGTATTGGGTGACGACGGACACTACGGTCCGTCATCATCAGATCCCCCCATAGGGGAGAGCGGCGCTCTGACAGGTCCGCCGCTGCACAGCGTGCAGCGATGGACCTGTCATCTTCCTGCTTAGCGGGGATCGGCGGAGCGATCCCCGCTGAGCAAGCGGGTGTTCACGGGGCGGATCATGACAGATCTGCACCCTTTGGGAAAGAGCCCTTAGACAGCCTAGATGACTCAGAGACATGACCTTTAGGCCGGACTTGCCGGCTTGTAGCTCAGAAGACACACTCAACATTATCACAAATCAACACAGAACTCATTCACACAATAGCAGAGTTAATTAACACAAACAACAATGGGGATTTAATGATTCTTAGATCCCATATTAGACTTATTTACAAAAAATACATTCTAGCAGAAAACAGACAGACAGGTGGCTGGAGTTGATGACATCAGCACCTTCTACGAGCCTCAGCATTATGAAGCCATCACTATAATATGGCATATACAGGGTTCTCAGAGTCTGTGTGTTTTGGGGGGACATGGACTTGAATCCAAAGTACCATTACTTCAAGGTCCCCAGGCATACACCTCGCAAAGAGTATTGTTCCCTTAAAATCCATGGCCCATAATCGGAAGGCAAGAGGCTAGCATTCAGTCCTCTCCAAAAGCTTCTGTCCCCGGCTAGGTCTCTCACACATATATTTTTCTTTAAAAAAATAGCATTTAAAAAAACACTGTGCAAATACTGTGTGATTTAAAATAATGCAACAACCACCATTGTATTCTCTAGGGCCTCTGCAAAAAAAAAAAAAAAAACAAATAATAAAAAAAATATATATATATTATATAATATGTGTGTTTGGGGGTTCTAAGCAATTTTCTAGCAAAAAATACAGATTTTTTAAATGTAAACAGAAAGTATTAGAATAGGTCTGGTTAGAATAAGTGGTTAAAACATTGACCTACTACTGACCTCTGTTGTATAGCAGACACCTAGTATACAGTACATATATCCATATCCTTACTGCTTATAATACCCAAAACTATGCAGCTCTCAAGAGTGCCATATCAGAACAATCTCTCGTATGCTAGGTCATTACTGGAAATGACTGTACCTTCTCATCCTCCGGCTACATAAGAAGTGCACAGTGCTCTACAGAAATTCAATTTGAATGAAAGTATGGAAATGAATTTTTTGCCCTTCAGTGTTCCAATCATACTTTTGTGCTGGAGATCAATTGTCTTCAAAAGTAATCCAAGGGATGAATATGGGGAACTTCACTCAATTTTCCTCTCGTATATCCTCCAAAACACATGAATTCTTGAACATGTGAAGTATAATCGCAAATGACAAAGTCAGCTTTACAGCAATCTGCGGGCTGGCTGAAGAAAAAAAAAACCCCAGAATGTTCATTTAAAGATGCTGTTTGCTAGACTGCATTTTCAATATGGAATCAGCACACTGTTGTAGGGCGGCAGCTAACGATTATTTTCATAACCAATTCGTTGGCTGATTATTATTTTGATTATTCGATTAACCCTTTGGCCAGAGCCATTTTTGCATTTTTTTTTTTTTTTTATACAAGTTTAAAAAATAATTTTATGCTTGAAGATTGCATAAAACCCCCAAAACATTTTTGTATTATATTTTCCGAAAGCAGACACCTTAGAGAATAAAATAGTGGTAGTTCCAATTTTTTATGTTGCACGATATTACCACAAAAGTCTAGGAAACGCAAAATTTCAGGATAAAATACACTAAATTTAATTGTAGCGCACATAATTGTGGGGCAGGGATGCATGTCATCATCCGTACACATAATAAGAAAGAAGCTCCAGATAGTGTAATTCTGTTTTATCCTTTATTGCAATACCTACAGCCCGAGTATGAGACACTCAAACACAGGAAGGACAGCGTCTGCTGCTTACTTCCGGTTGTCTCTTCCTGGCTGTGGAACGCAATTGTCTCTTCCGGTCGCCGTAAGGTCACACTCTTAATGACGCGTTTCGTCATTAAGACGCCCTCAGTCGAAGTCGTAATGACGAAACGTGTCAGATGTGACCTTACGGCGACCGGAAGTGACTATTGCGTTCCACAGCCAGGAAGAGACAACCGGAAGTAAGCAGCAGACGCTGTCCTGCTGTGCTTGAGTGTCTTGTGCTGAACTCGGGCTGTAGGTAACGCTGTTGTCCATAGATGCTATTATCGATTCCATGCTGTTGGATTTTACTGGAGATTGTCATTGGGAATTGCAATAAAGGATAAAATGGAATCTGGAGCTTCTTTCTTATTTATCCAAGTACGTGTGGAGATGACATGCAGCCCTTACCCAATCCAGGATGTGGATGACGGCTATCTAAAACATCTTAAGGCTTGATGATGTTTTATATTTCTGGTGAGTGAGAACCCCTAAGGGGAGCGTGATGTGCGGCTCGAGGATCTTGGTGTGAGGCGCACTTCTACAATTCAACATTAGGATCCCCACCTGTGTCTTTGGGATTGGTTATCACCATCTGTCATTCACCTTTCTCATATGCTAAATCATATGAAAGCTAGTCATATTAATGACAGTAGCACTGATATAGTATTTATAGGTACTCATTCAGGTGCCTGTGGACATTTTACTATTTGTTTATACAGTTTAATATTTTAAGCGGTTGCTAGCCATTGAAATTATTGAAGTGTTTGGTATTTTTAAATAGTTTTTATATTTTATGAGCTACATAGCGCTGAGATAGTGGAAGTAGGCGTGTTTTCACTTTTATGATATGTAACGTGTATTACAATCTACGTTTTCATGCGTAGGTGCCCCCAAAACACATGCATTTATGTTCGTGGGGGAAACTGACAGGGGGCCCCCCGTTAGTGAGGAAGCTATGCCGGTCCTGGGCTCGCAGATGGGCAAATGGAGCCCAGGATACATGGCAGGAGTGTACCGGGGAGTAGGGGTGTGCTGTTACTTGGGGGCGTGATAAGCAATCCAGTGCCGCCGAATTCACTGGACTGCTTTCATCTGACAGGCGGCAGTCTGCTTGTCAGATTTACCCCCTGCTGTCAGGTCCGTACGACATACGAAAACCTCAATGAAAAAGTGCAGTGCTCAATTTAGTTAATATGTAAAGTCTAAAAAAAAAAGTATTATTAAATACCTATATGCAGTGATAAATATTAATAACCAGCTACAGTATATGGTTAGGGAACAAAATATTTAATCCACTCTGAAAATAACAGAAGAGATATACTGTTATAGCGTCTACAAACTATGGGAAAGATTTATGGTATTTTTATGGCATTTTTATTTATTTTTTTTACTAGTGCGGTGCGATTTTTAGTGGTATTGCGACGGACAGTTCGGACACTTTTGACACATTTTTGGGACTACTGACACTTATACAGCAATCAGTGCTATAAAAATGCACAGATTACCGTGTAAATATCACTGGTAGGGAATGGGTTAACTCTAGGGGGCGATCAAGGGGTTAAATGTGTGTACCAACTGTATGGGGATAGGACTGAGTGGAAGAGGAGAGAGGAGACATATCGCTGTTTCTACTTAGTAGGAACAAACGGCATGTCTCCTCTCCTCTGACAGCACAGGGATTCGTGTGTTTACACGCATCGGGTCCCCCGGGTATGGGGTTTTGCGCAGGGGTGCCATTCTGCCCCCGTAAAGAAGTGAGCCGGTCGGGAACCGGTTAATGGCATCCCAGTCTTATAGGGCGTACACACGGTCGGACTTTGTTCGGACATTCCGACAACAAAATCCTAGGATTTTTTCCGATGGATGTTGGCTCAAACTTGTCTTGCATACACATGGTCACACAAAGTTGTCGGAAAATCCGATCGTTCTAAACGCGGTGATGTAAAACATGTACGTTGGGACTATAAACGGGGCAGTGGCCAATAGCTTTCATCTCTTTATTTATTCTGAGCATGCGTGGCACTTTGTCCGTCGGATTTGTGTACACACGATTGGAATTTCCGACAACGGATTTTGTTGTCGGAAAATTTTATCTCCTGCTCTCCAACTTTGTGTGTCGGAAAATCCAATGGAAAATGTCTGATGGAGCCTACACACGGTCGGAATTTCCGACAACACGCTCCGATCGGACATTTTCCATCGGAAAATCCGACCGTGTGTACGGGCCATAAGTCCGTAGGGTTCAATATTGAGTTGGCCCACCCTTTGCAGCTATAACCGCTTCAACTCTTCTGGGAAGGCTGTCCACAAGGTTTAGGAGTGTGTCTATGGGAATGTTTGACCATTCTTCCAGAAACGTATTTGTGAGGTCAGGCACTGATGTTGGATGAGAAGGCCTGGCTCACAGTCTCCGCTTTAATTCACCCCAAAGATGTTCTATCGGGTTGAGGTCAGGACTCTGTGCATGCCAGTCAAGTTCCTCCACCCCAAACTCGCTCATCCATGTCTTTATGGACCTTGCTTTGTGGTGGAGCTCTGCTTTAAAGGGCTTACTTATACAAGCAGATTATTCTTAAGTGGGCATTTAATAGGTCATAAGGAGGCATTGGGGTTGATTTACTAAAACTGGAGTGCAAAATTTGGTGCAGATGATAGCCAATCAGCTTCTAACTTCAACTTGTTCAATTAAGCTTTGAGAAAAAAAAACTGGAAGCTGATTTTTATACAGAGCTGCACCAGATTTTTCAGGCACCAAGTTTAGTAAATCTGCTTCCTCACGGCCTGTTTTAACCCCTAAAAGCCTGCACCACCAATTCTTAACTACGTGCTTTGTATGAGGTTGCAGCACAGCCTCACTTGACTGGAAGGTGTTGCTGCCCACTGAACTTGGCAGTGTGCATTATTTTTGGCTGTGGCATGTGTATACCCCAGTACAAAGGCAGCTGAGGGGAAGCAGTTGGGGGGGTGGTAAGACCAGGGCTTTTTTTCTCAGAGAATAGGTGCAGGAACTCAACCATGCCCACTACACTCACATACCTGCCAAATGGCATCAAATAGTAGCTCTTCCCCCTGCATACAACCCCTCCCTCCACTGCCCCCCCCCCCCCTTAAAAGCTCCACCATCTGTCATATGTTTTACCTTTGTTGCAATATTAAGCTGAAACACCTATCCGGCTGCAGTACCTCCCAGCATACTATACTATACTACAGTCACTTGCAAGGGAGATCATGCAGTAGGAGCATCAACAACTGGTCACCAGGGAAAAAATGGAGACCACAGAGGGTGAAGCCTACCACGCACCTTCTCCTACCCATGACTGCACTGAACCCTGGTCACCTGTTCTGTATCTCCCTTGTCCCTGTCTAGCACTCAGTGGGATCTGCGCAGGAGATCTGACCTGTGGGAGCTACTGGGAGATGAGCTATCACTTGTAAATGCAGAAGCTGGACTTCAGTGTTACCAAGTGATAGTGGTGAGCAGGAAGCAGAAGACCTGAGCCAGAGGTGGTGGAACTGAGTTCCCCCTAGTTCCTGCTGAAAAAAAGCTCTGGGTAAGACTATTGGTTTGTGTTTTTTAGCGATCCAACCCACAGGTGTAAGCCTTAGGCTGCATTCACACCTGTGTGAAGGGTTTTTGAGCGTTCTCCCAGCTTTTTTGTTGCGCTTTTTATTTTTTGCGGTTTTGGCACGTTTTTATGAGCGACATGCTCGTTTTTTTACAGTGTTTTTGAGTTTTGCCGTTTTTTATTAGCCAACCGAGAAAACTATTATCTGTTGCATCATTTGTTGCTAGGTTTTTTAGCTTTTCCATTAGCTTTTATTTCTTTTTTTATTATTAATTTTATTGTTATTTTTTTCATTAGGGTAAGGGGTTAGGAGTTTGGGTTATTTATTTTTTGTTAGGGTGTTTCTTCTCCTTCTCCTTTTCCTTCTCCTCCTCCTCCTTCTCCTCCTCCTTCTCCTCATCCTTCTCCTCATCCTCCTTTTTCTTACTACTACAATGAATAATAAACCCTTAAAAAAATAACTAAACACCATAAACCTAAGGCCCCTTTCACACTGTGACGGAAGGTGCGTCGGCAGTAAAGCGCCGCTATTATTAGCGGCGATTTACCGTCGTTTTAAAACCGCCCCGCTAGCGGCTGAGAAAGGATTAAAAACCACCGCAAAGCGCCTCTGCAGAGGCAATGGGCAGGAGAGGCAATGGTCAATGGGCAGGAGCGGTGAAGGAGCGGTGTATTCACCGCTCCTTCACCGCTCCGAAGATGCTGCTAGCAGGATTTTTTTTCCCGTCCTGCTAGCGCACCGCTCCAGTGTGAAAGCCACCGGGGCTTTCACACTGGAGACACAGCAGTGGCTGTTTCGTGTCGGTTTGCAGGCACTATTTTTAGCGCAATGGCGCCTGCAAACCGCCCCAGTGTGAAAGGGATCTAACAGCAATTATATAAATAAAGTATTAATATTTTTTTGGGGTGTTATTATTTCATTATTATAACTATTAATAATTTATTTTTATATATAAATATATTTCTTTAAAGTTGGGGGTTGATTATTATTTGTGTATTATTACATAATTTATTTTAATATCTATGATGATTTTTAGTTATTTGTGTATTTATTTTACATTTATTCATATATTATTACTATTTAATTTTTTTCATTTGAGCAGAAAATCACACAAAAACGCGTGAATGGTGCGTTTTCATTTCTGTAGGAATAAAAACGTGGCAAAAATGCTCAAATCTACCCCATTCGAACTACAAAAAAAGCTCCAGAACTTTTTTGAGCTTCAGGCGTTGGGCTTCAGGCGATTCGGAGTGGAGATGTGAACCGTCTCCATAGAGAATAATAGATTATAAAATTATATATAATTTATATATATTTTTTTTCCTCCTCCAGCGTGTTGGAGCGTCGAGCTTCAAGCCACAAAACGCTGAGGTGTGAATGGGGCCTTAGGTTTCGGTTTAGGGGTTACAGAGATGAAGGGTCAGTAAGTGACTATCAATGTTTGGGGTTTGACTAATTCATTTTTAGATGTGGTTCATTTTTTTTAGTTGAAATAAGTATGTATAATAGAAATTGTGGAAGTTTTTCATGTTTTCACCAATACTCTCACAGCAATAAAAAGAAGGAAATCGATAACTCCAAAGAGTAATGTGCCCTTTTCTTAGCCTTTAGTCTCAAAAGAGTTTTTGAATGGAAGTTCCACTTCAAAAATAATCATGATGGTAATAATTGTAATAATACTTCATGTTCAACCCCTTAAAATAGGCAAGTATCTTTTTTTTTTTTTTTCTTCATTAATTTTCAAGAGACTAACTGGTTTGGAGAGCAAGATATTTTGTTTTTGTATTTGCCTCTCAGAACAAGAGCCAGCTAGCATTCCCGAGAATTGTCTGAAAAGATGTTTTCAACATTTTTCAATTAATGAAAATGTCCAGAACATGCTTTCTTTATTCCTCGTCAATATCTCTCAGCCACTTCATATTCGAGCATGCTTAATACCACCCAATTGTCACTCCTTACCTGAAGTGAAAATCGTGTTAAAAAGGGTCAGATTAAATTTGACTGTTCTATCCAATATCTCACTTTTAAATGAGTGTAGGAGCAAATGAAAGGAGCCGCGGAGAAAACTCATTTACCTGCTGTAAAAGCGTCTGCTTGTTCGCTGGTCAATATACACCAGCCTTTCCAAAGTACTCCTGCAGGTCACAAGTGTTTGGGAGTGCCAATTAATTTGGCTTTTTATTCTTACAAAAAGTTCTTTTGTACAGATAATCCTGTTTTAGTGAAGCATATGAAACGCTTTCTATAGAATTAACTAATCAAATACAGATTTTTTTTTTTTTTTTGAGGACCAGACAATGAGGTTGAATGCTGACCTAATGAATAACCAAATACTGTTTAAAAAGAGGACTTTAGATGCCCTTCTAACCACTTGGAATGTAGAAATGAACTGGCCACACAATGATGCCGTCACAAATGACTAAGCGGCAAAACGAAGTGCAGATGTGCTCCTGGGCGAGCACCTGATAGGAGCTGAAGTCACGTTTTGGAGACAAGTGGTGTACATCAGACTTAAGGAAAGAATCTGAAGTCTTGCTACAGCTAGAGCGGTATATTGGATTTTGTCTTAGGCAGAACTTCACTTTATAGCACCCCCCCTCCTGAACCGTACCAGGCCACATGCCCTCAACATTGGGAGGGTGCTTTGAGGTAGCCCCCCAAAGCACCTTGTCCCCATGTTGATGGGGAGAAGGACCTCATCCCTACAACCCTTGCCCGGTGGTTGTAGGGGTCTGCTTATCGGAATCTGGAAGCCCCCTTTAACAAGGGGACCCCCAGATCCCGGCCCCCTGCCCTGTTTGAAATGGTAACGGGTACATTGTACCTGTACCATTTCACAAAAAAAGAGTGAAAATGGTAAAAAAAAAAACAAGTCCTTTATTAAAAAATAAAAAAATAAAACTGTCCCACATAGTCCATTCACCTCCGCCGACAGACCTAAAAAAAAATTAAAGAAGATCTGCCTCCATGGGAGGCACATGCCATATGACGCATCCTCGCAGGTGACGGCTCTTTTTAAACTGTTAAAGGGGGCTTCCAGATTCCGATAAGCAGACCCCCGCAACCACCGGGCAAGGGTTATAGGGATGAGGCCCTTCTCCCCATCAACATGGGGACAAGGTGCTTTGGGGGGCTACCTCAAAGCACCCTCCCAATGTTGAGGGCATGTGGCCTGGTACGGTTCAGGAGGGGGGGCGCTCTCTCGTCCCCCATCTTTTCCTGCGGCCTGCCAGGTTGTGTGCTCGGATAAAGGTCTGGTATGGATTTTTGGGGGGACCCCACGCCATTTTTCTTTTTAAATTTTGGTGCAAGGTTCCCCTTAAAATCCATACCAGACCTGGAGGGTCTGGTATAGATTTTGAGGGGAACCCCCACGCCATTTTTTTTAAATTTTGGCACAGGGTTCCCCTAATATCCATACCAGACCTGAAGGGCCTGGTATGGAATTTTGGGGGACCCCCATGCATTTTTTTTTTTTTAATTTGGTTCGGGGTTCCCCTGTGGGGGAATCCTATGCCGTTTTTACCAATGAACTTTTATGTGTATTGCTGGACCAACAATTCATTATAGCGGCAAGTCGTTTTAAATGACTTTTTTTCCTTTAGAAATGTCATTTTGCTGTCAGACTGTTCTAAACAGGGGAAACATGCGCCCCTTTACAGGCATACTATAGACACCCCCCAGGTACGAAATTTAAAGGAATATTACTCTTTTATTGTTTCACTTTAATCATTATTAAAATCACTGCTCCCGAAAAAACGTCCCTTTTTAAAAAATTTTTTTGCATTGATACATGTCCCCTGGGGCAGGACCCAGGTCCCCAAACACTTTTTAAGACAATACCATGCATATAACCCTTTATAATTAGCACTTTTGATTTTTCATGTTCGTGTCCCATAGACTTTAACGGTGTTTGCGTGTTCGAACAAATTTTTTGCTTGTTCGCATGTTCTGGTGCGAACCGGGGGGGGGGGGGGCATCCCTACTTGTTGGCAATGTAAATTTCAGGTCCAGACGATTGGCTGGACCCAGAGGAGTGGTCCTTTCAAGTACCTGATGGAGACTGGAACGTTGTGGGGGCTCCTCTTGCACCTCCTGCCCAACACTCCTGAAGGTGGAGACAGAGTGTGAAGGCATAGAGTGGCATGAGTGCCATAGTAGTCAATTGACTGAAACCGGAAACTGGTGAGAAGGCCAAGGTCAGTAACAGCTGGGCAGCATGGAACTAAATTAGCAGACAGGGCAAGTCCAGTAAGCAGGCCACATTTGGTAAAAGCTGGGCATTAGCAGTACAGAATCAGCAGGCAGAGGCAAGTCCAGTAATCAGGCCAAGGTTGCAGTAACCAGATGAGCAAGGTTGAGAGAGAGAGAGAGAGAGAGAGAGCGGGGGCGAACTCCAGGGAGAAGCTGGGCACATAAAAACGGATCAGGTCTCAGGACACTGGAAAAGTTGCGCTATAAATTCTAAAATGAAAAAAAGAGTCCAAACTGTGAAAACAGTCCAAGTGACAAAAATGAAATTATAAAAGGCAAAGCAGTGTGAAGTAGTGAATTGAGTGCTTGTATATGAACAATCCAAACAAATCCTCCACCATGTGACGTCAACAACACTGAAGTTAGGATGTACCCTTACCAATAGGTGGACCCTCTATTATGGAAGGTCAAAACCGCAATGAGGTGTATCAGCTGTAGTGTGTCCCGGAAGCCTGTAATGCAGATGATGTCCGTCTCGCCAGCTGTCTGTCCCGCACTCAGTAGGAATTGGAAGAGCAATTTTTTTTTTATCTTTAAAATGGCAACGATTTACAATATATAATGCCTTAGCAATCTAAACGTCATTCAGTTGGGGTTTACTTTAACCACTTTAGCTCCCCTTTCATGAGCGGGTTATTTTTTGTTATTGGGCACTACGCTACTTTAACTGGCAAATACGCAGTCATGCAACGCTGCTTAGTTCTGGTTCCAAAGCCACGTGAAAGATCCTGACTGTAAGAGGGAGGGGGCACTCTTCCTGCTGACTGTCCTGTGAATTGTGTGATAAGTGAATTTAAACTGACGAAGGTGATGAGCATTTCCCCAGTTTAAATGTACATTTAAACTGGGGAAATGTACGAGTGAGTTAAGTTCCTATTTAGATAATTTAAATATTTCTATTTTTTTAACGCTCATGTTGAGCCTGTTGGTTGTTGTACCAATATGTTTTTTCTATATCTGTCAATAAAAAGAATTTAAAAAAATATATATATATATATTTATATTTTAACCACTTGACCTCCGGAAGGTTTCACCCTTTCATGACCAAGCCATTTTTTGCAATTCGGCACTGCGCTACTTTAACTAGCAATTATGCAGTCATGCAACACTGTACACAAACTAACTTTATAAAAAAAAAAAAAATCACACAAATAGAGCTTTCTTTTGGTGGTATTTGCTCACCACTGGGTTTTTGATTTGTATTATATAAACGGAAAAAGGCCAACAATTTTGAGGAAGAAAAAAACTTTTTTTTACTTTGTGCTATAAAACATATCCATAAAAAAAAATTAAATTTCTTCATAAATGTAGGCTAACCCTATTCTGCTACATGTCTTTGGTAAAAAGAAAAAATCCCAGTAAGTGTACAATGATTGGTTTGTGTGAAAGTTATAGTGTCTACAAACTATGGTATAGATACTGGAATGTTTATTTTTTTTATACTAGTAATGGCGGCGAGGTAATGGGACTGCGATAGTACTGTGGACAATCTGACACCAGCTAACACTGGGTAGGAAGTAACTAACTGATAATGACATCTCCAGTGACACTTATGCCCCGTACACACGGTCGGATTTTCCGATGGAAAATGTCCGATCGGAGCGTGTTGTCGGAAATTCCGACCGTGTGTGGGCTCCATCGGACATTTTCCATTGGATTTTCCGACACACAAAGTTGGAGAGCAGGAGATAAAATTTTCCGACAACAAAATCCGTTGTCGGAAATTCCGATCGTGTGTACACAAATCCGACGGACAAAGTGCCACGCATGCTCAGAATAAATAAAGAGATGAAAGCTATTGGCCACTGCCCCGTTTATAGTCCCGACGTACGTGTTTTACGTCACCGCATTCAGAACGATCGGATTTTCCAACAACTTTGTGTGACCGTGTGTATGCAAGACAAGTTTGAGCCAACATCCGTCGGAAAAAATCCTAGGATTTTGTTGTCGGAATGTCTGAACAAAGTCCGACCGTGTGTACGCCCTATAAGACCTCTTTCACACTCGGTATCTCTCCGCTGATCCCCGCTGAGCAGAGGGATGACAGGTCTGTGTCAGCTCCACTGATGCAGAGTGGATATGGACACAGCCCGCTGTCCTCTATGGGCTGTCAGATGGAAACGGATTGCCTGTACGTCTCCATCCGACTGTCATCTGATCCACCAGAGGGATGGGAAACAGATCCCCATCCATATGTTTTAATGTCGGCGGGGTCAATGGACACATGTCCATTAACATTTACTGCTCCATAGAGTGCAGTGGATGGTCCGATCAGGTCCACCTGAAAAACTGACAAGCGCACCCGATCGTTCCATCAGTGTGAAAGGGGCCTAATACAGTGTTCAGTGATAATACTATAAACTGTCACTGTATTAATGACACTGGCTAGGAAGGGGTTAACTTTAATGGACAATCAAAGGGTTGATTGTGTGCCTAAAATGTGTAGTGTGTGTGCTGCTTTTACTAAGACATGTGGCTGTTTTATCTTCCCGCTTAGCAGGGAGAAAAAAAACGACCACACCTCTGCTCCGTGTATAGAGCCCTGTGTTGTTAGTAAACACAGAGCTCTGTACCGTCATTTGCTAAGCCGATCAGCAGGCCCTGGCCATAAATCATTGACTGGTACCTGCTAACCGACTTGTGCTGTAGCGAACGAGCACACAGGCGGGGCCGAGGATGTGTGCGTACCCCCTACCCGGAAGTTTTGAATCACATATATTTTATAAAGGCGGAGGGCGGTCCGTAAGTGGTTACATTCCAGAGAAGCTGATTACTTTGTTTTTGGACATCAATCATGGGATATCTAAACCTCTAAATCATATTTAAACCTTGGGAGTTCATAGAGATGGTTATGCGTAACTCTTCTTTATTGTTGTCGTCCTCAGGAAGCTAAAGCCGCCATTGAGGAAACCAGAGCCTTGCGTAGCAGAATCCACCTGGCTGAAGTGACGCAGAGACAAGCACGAGGCGTTGAGATGGACTATGAAGAAGTTATCTGCCTCCTGGAAGCTGAAATAACGGCGTTGAAAGCCCAGCTCGCTGATTACTCCGGCCAAAGTAAAGTAAGGCGAACAGCCACCATCCGTTACCATGGCTTCCCCCGAGCAGTCATGTGGCCCCAGCTCTCTCCCTTTCAGTAAAGTAGGTCAGCATTTGTCTTGTATTATTCAGTGCTTGCAGTGATGTGCAGTGCTGAGGACAGTGTGGGCGTAGAGACCCTTTCTATTAGAAAAGCCAGTATTATTTTGTTTGCCGCAGAGGGAAACAGGAGTTTGCACAGATGACTGGATTGTACAGTAAAGTGCATCTGTCATCTTAATAGCAAACATTATGCTGTGATGGAGCAGAACAGAAAGTACACTACCCTTTTTTTCTCCAATTACACTGGATGGAGTCATAGATACTTTGGGCTGCTCAACATTCAGTATTTACTGGGAACAGGGAGATTGTAAGCTTTGGGTTGGCTTAGTACATTACTAATGGATACAGTTTTAGACCCTGCGTAATGGCTGGTACACACAGCTCAAGAGAAACCAGCTGACAATCAGCCAGTGTGTACAGCATCCTTTCCGACAGAAGCCGGCCTAACTTCTGGCTTCTGTCGAATGGACATGCTGGAAAACCAGCCGATCGGCATCCAATCAGCATCTGCAGCCAATCACTATGTGTTTTCAAAACACAATAACTTAGCGGGGAGATCACTGCACTAACATCACATAGTTATTACAGTGAGCTCCTCAGATTTTTTTTTTTCACGCCTGCTGACCTGAAGGAAAAAAAAAAGAACTTACAGTGTGTACCAAGCATAAGCAAAATGGATCTCACCATCAGCTCTGAATAAAATATACATTGTAATGGATTTTGTTCACTTTGCCATGTTAGCTGTGAAGGAAAATTACTAGGGATACACAGATACCATTTTTTTTTTTTTACGAGTATCGATACTTTTTTTTTTTTTTAACTTTTTTTAGTACTCGCCAATACCAATTACCGATACTTACCACAACTGTTTTATTTATACTTCAGCTGTCAGCAATGGTGCAAAGCATTAAAACGTTTTTTACAAATGAAATACATTCATTTAAAATTTTGTGCTTTTTTCAATGTGAAACGTGTAAATATATGTTAAAAATGTAAAAAATATTGGGGGCATGTCCAAGATGCAGATGTGAGCGGCTGCTTTCTGCTCAAGCTCCACTGGGTATCTGGCTATTATACAGGTCCTGTGGGTGTAATCCTCGGTCTACACTGCTAAGCCACCTGGATGAGGCGCAGATCGTCAGGCGCAGTTTTCGGTAAGGGGAAAAAGCTTAATTTTCCACCGATTTATAGAAGACTCGCCCCCGCTCTACCACGCCCACGTGGAGACCCATTCTACGCGCAGCTCACACATGGCCTCACAGACAGGCCCCGATTCCTGGCTGGCAGATGTGATGGCGGTCATAGTGACTTGCCAGGTCACGCTTACAGCAAAAATTGAGGCAGTACAGATGGACATTGGCCTTCTGAGGCAGGATATGGACAAGCTCCACTTCAGAGTGATGGAGACTGAGCAGAGGATCAGTCACAGGGAGGATACCGTCGCAGAACACACTGCTGCTCTCCGCACTCTCCAGACCAAGGTAAAGGCCCTTAAGTACAGGGCCGAGGACGTGGAGAACAGGAACGGGCGGAATAACCACCACATCCTGGGCCTGACTGAGGAGGCTGAAGGGGTGAATGTGACGTGCTTTGTGGAGGACATGCTGCGTTCTCTCCTACCTGATGCTTGCCTGTCTCCCCACTATGCGGTGGAATGGGCACGCCTAAGCCTGTACCTCCAGGCACCCCCCTGAGGACCTTTATCCTCTGAATCCTCATCTTCCGCGACAGGGATGAAATTCTCCATGCATCTAGGGTCCTTGGAGACCTACGCTTCCATAACAACAAGCTACTGATACTCCCGGATTATTCGTGGAAACGGAAATTGTTTGACCTGGTGAAGGCGGCGATGAGGGCCCGTAACAGCCGTTACCATGTGTTATTCCCAGCACGCCTGCGGATCCAAGACAGAGAGATTACCCACTTTTTCAATTCACAGAGAGAGGCTTCTGCCTGGCTTGATTCCCTGCCACCTATCCGCTGATCCGGAGACCCATCAGTTTTTGACTTTGACCTCCCTGCTACATTTGTTTTAGACTAATACTTGGGCCTAAGGCACTGAGCCACATTAGCCTTACCTCATAGAGGGGCCCCACAGACCGGCTGGTCGCCTCACTTGCATCTGTTGTGCCTTTTGAGAAAAGCCCTTATGCCTTAATTTTATGCCCCTGACTCAGTCAGGAGACCCTTGTGTTCACCCTTTTTCCTTTCCCCAACGTTCTTCAATTTTGGCCACCTAACTGCAATTCCAGGGAACACTGTGGTAAGACTAGGTCAGGCATGTGGAACAGGCTGTTGAGTGATTGTTGGCCTATTTTGCACCGGTTGTGCAACTAATTTACTGAAACCTAAGTAAGTGCCCCTGACAATGTCAGGAGGTTTGAACAGCAACTTCTCCTTTCTTATTATATGGTGATGCAGAGGACACTTTAATACTGCATTTTATATGCTGGATCACATTTACTGCTTGCTAATGGGTAATTAAAAAGCTCCTCCTTTTCTATGACTATGCCATGTCCCTTTTTGAGCACTTTCCCACTACCCCAGCGGATGCCTACAGAGCTGAGAACTGGTTCGCTTGATTGAACCCCCCAGATACTGTCAGGAGGGGTGAGGCTCGCTTCTTCCACAGAACCCCCTTTTGCAGCCGGCATGCTGATTTGGTTTTGGGATGGAGACCCTTCTCAGTTTCAGGGGGATGTTTGTTTATATGTCTCATGTTTATTTTATGTTGCATGACCTTATGCCTACCTGTAACCATATTCGATATTTCCCTTCTGGGTCCAGCAGCTCTGTCAGTGGGTGACTAAACCTCATGATCCTAACACCCACGTTTCTTTCAGTACCCATGTCTTCCCTTAACATTTTGTCATGGAACACCAGAGGGCTGAACTCCCCAAGAGATCTCTGGTGTTCCAATTTCTTAAATCATATAACCCACACATATGTGTGCTTCATAAGACCCACCTGGTGGGAAGCAGAACTCTTGCTCGCAAAAAGCTATGGGTGGGACATCATTACCATTCCACCTACTCTAATTTTACAAGGGGTGTCAGTATTTTGGTGGTCAGAACGCTCCCTTTCAGACACCTGGACTTGACCCTGGAGCCGGATGGAAGATATGTCATCATTTATGCACAGGTTCACTTTTTGACGTGGACTGTAGTGGGTTTATATTTGCCGCCACCAGTGTCTCTACTGCTGTTAAATCAGATCATGGCCAAGATCGCAGAGTTTTCTTCTGATAACATCTTCATCTTGGGTGACTTTAATCTGGTTCCTGATTCGGGTATGGACAGGCTGACAGCTGTTGGTTCCTTATATTCTGGGGTGGTAGCTTGTGCGGAAATGTATGGTCTGACAGACGTATGGAGATGGTGATGATTAGCTGAATCACAGGATCTCTTTCCCTTACACAGACAGACGGCTGAACTGTCTCTCCTGTGAACGATTAGCGGATCGCGGCCGCCGGACCCGCAGATTGGCTCCCGCTGTGTCGAATCACAGCGGGAGCGGCGTTCCGGCGGCGGGCGCATGCGCCCAGAACCGCGTGCATGAAATCACTTGCCTGTACGTGATTTTTCGCAGCCGGGCCGCCCTACCACAGGTATCTATGTGGTGGGCAGTCCGGATCTTGTAAAGGACCCATGCTGATATTTGTAAAATTTTGGATCTTCCATAATTTTCTGCATGAGTAATAACAGTCACCAGGATGAGCAGAGAATGAATCTTCCCCAATGGGCACACAGATGGCAATAAAACCTGACCAGGGTTCCAACTCTTCCCTACTCCATCTAAAGCTAAAAAGATATTTTGTCCTTAAATACACTCACCGACCACTTAATTCAAAATTTCAAAAACTGCTGATCTCCTTCGATTTCCATGCACAATCATCTCTAGGGTTTACAGGGAATGCTCCGAAAAAGTGAGCGTCAGTGGTGTGGAGGAAAATGCCTTGTTGATGTCAGAGAAGAATGGTTTGAGATGATAGAAAGGCAACAGTAACTCAAACACTTGTTACAACCAAGGTATGCAGAATACCATCTCTGAACACACAACACATCGAACCTTGAAGCAGATGGGCAGAAGACCACACTGGGTCCTGTCAGCTAAAACAGGAAACTGAGGCTACAATTTGCACAGGCTCACCAAAATTGGACAATATAAGATTTGAAAAATGTTGCCTGGTCTGATGAGTCTGGATTTCAGCTACTACATTCAGATGGTAGGTTAAGAATATGAAAGCATGGATCCACCCTGCCTTGTATCAACGGTTCAGGCTGGTGGTGGTGGTATAATGGTGTGGGGGATATTTTCTTGGCACACTTTGGGCACATTAGTACCAATTGAGCATTGTTTAAATGCCACGGCCTACCTGAGTATTGTTGCTGACCATGTCCATCCCTTTATGACTACAGTGTACCCATCTTCTGATGGTTCCTTCCAGCAGGATAATGCACCATGTCACAAAGCTCAAATCATTTCACCACTGGTTTTTTGAACATGGTCACTGTACTCCAATGGCCTCTACAGTCACTAGATGTCAATCCAATAGAGCACCTTTTGGATGTGGTGAAAGAGGTTCGCATCATGGATGTGTAGCTGACAATTCTGCAGCAACTGCATGATGCTATCATGTCAATATAGATTAAAAACTCTGAGGAATGTTTAAAACACCTTGTTGAATCTATGCCACAAAGAATTAAGGTAGTTCTGAAGGTAATAGGGAGTCCAACTCGGTACTAGCAAGGTGTACCTAACAAAGTGGCCGGTGAGTGTATATTTTGAAGCGTAACTCCAGGTTGCTCCAACTTCCTTCAGTTTCCTGCCCTCCTTCCTTCTGGAGTCTGGTCTGGTCAGGTGACATCACAGGTCTATTCCTCTGGCGGTGGGCTGGCCCTGCTCTCAGTTTGGTCCTGTGAGCACTGGGCATCTTGATGACATCCCTCCAGGGGGGTGGGTTCTTCAAGCCCTTTTTCCCACCCCAGGTCCACTTTTGGGTCAAATCACTATCGCTTATACTGAAAAGGGGACTGTAGCTGGATCACAAAGTTGTGTGTCTGCTGGGGATAGAGCCAGAGATAGCAACAATTCCAATGCACTATTCCCAATGCACACATTCCTGTAAAAGTGGGTGCTGAAGTGACCACCATCTGGAACTGTGAACAATCGGAGGGAGAGATGTCATCAACATACCATGGGTCCCCAAAATTGGGTCCTCAATTGTTAGCTAGGGATGGGGTATTACAGCCAGAGCTTTTTTCTTTGTTTTGCATACTAGGCAATTCATTCGTATGTAGTGCTGGTAGATTTTTATCTACCACTGATAGGTAAATCTAGTGGGTCACTTATTATAGGAAGTTATATTTGCCTCTGTTCCAGCTTGGCTGACGTTGCGTGTAGTTCCACACTGTGCCGGTGGGTGTCGTTGTCGCCATGGGCCAGTGTTGGAAAAGCAACGTGTTGAAGCGTATGAGTGCTCCTCTGTCCCGGAGATAACTTGGTGGAGGTGGTCCTCCGAGTTGCATTCTGGGAGAGGGTATTTATGGGACAGATGCCATGTTCTGGGGTTCGTTTTCAGCCACCTGTTGGCCCTCCTGGCCAACAGGTATGTGTTAAGAGTACCACCTCGTGGTCCTCTGCTCCGGAGGCCCACATTGCTGCGGCGTGTGGGTGGGCCCAGAAGCATGTCTGGGACCTACCACAGCAGCAGAGGAATGGTCCTGAGCTGTCTATCCTGAGTGAAGAAGCTGGACAACCGAGAATATCCCAGGGGAGGACCCGTCATGGAAGGATCATGCAGAGTGCTGGTCTGGAGAGGGGCCCGGTGACTCGGTTGGAAGACGTATCCTTACTGCATAGTACTGCCGGGTTGGCTTAAAGGCTCAAGTACTGTGTCTGACATTCATCGCAAACCATTACATCCTGTGGCAGAGGATCGTACCGGTTTTATTCCAAACAAGTCTGTGGCAGAGACTTTTGTTCGTGCTACGTACTGGCTGCTAGACAAGTGAGAGAGGTCTATCCAGGCGGGCAAAGATTGAATACCACAAGGGGAACGCATTCAACTACAAGTGTTCAATTACTAAGAATGTTCTGAAGAATACTAAGGAAAGGTATTTGAGCTTCCCTGCAGCTTTCCTTCTGCCTCTTTCCTGCTACTTCCTTTATTTGTTCATTAAAGCATTGGAAAACCTACTCAAGTGTTTGGTGCTTATATCGTCCAGAGGTAAACTCAACGGAACCCTAGACCCGGTGCCGGTGAAACAGAGGTATCGAGAGTGAAGGTAACAAGCCCGCTTTAAACCAGCAGCTCCACCGAGAGTTAGTGCTTCACGTAAATTTTGCTCTTGAGCTGTAATTTGGTTTTACATTTTTGTTGTTTGCAAAACAGACACTTTTCCTTTGCCCCAGTGGATGTAAATAAAACGAGAATTCCCTTTACAAGGCTCTCTAATTACACTTGTACCTATTTTGCTAGAGGGCATTCCCTTTTAAGGTTTATGGGTACATAAATATATTTTAGATGGTAACGGAGCATTATGAGGCAGGTGTGTTATACTATTCCTCAAAGTGTGTCTTTAGTTTTACAGAGCACATGTGAAGTGATAATAATTATATATATTATGAACTGTTTGCCATTTTGCTGAGTGTTTAGCAAATCTTCAAGGAAGAAATGACATATATGAAATGAGAAGAATGATAAAGAAAGATAGCACCTATTTATGAATTAATAGCTTCAACAAGCTATATGGTTAAAACTATGCCACGCTCTTAGAAATTCTTAAAGTGATACTAAACACACACTGTCTATTTTACATTGTTCCTTCTATTTCTGTATGTGGATGATGGCACTGTAATTATTTAAAAAAATAAACAAAAGTACCTTCCTTTCTAATCGATATACAGCTGTCGCATAACCCAGATCTTTCCCAGCCTATCTGCAGGGAAACATAAGCAGGAGGAGCTTCTAGTCCTCTGCCGCTGGTCACATGTTCAAAATAAATTAAAAAAATACAGCCTTTGGTATACAGAGTAAAAATAATTAATATCAAACTGTTATACATTGTCATACAAATATATATTTGAAATCAAATCTTTATTATTTAATGGCAATAAAATGGTGTGAGTGGATTTCTGCCAGTCACAGGCTGTTTCTTGCCCCCCCAGCCTGTGTCTTAGAATAACAGAGAGGTGAAGCCTCCATCAATCAAGTTGTAATATCCCATCCCCCATTGTGTTTAACTGGCTAGGGGGCATGGAAGATTTGCTGCATCAGGTTCTATACAAGGTACAGATGCGCCACTTTACAGGCAGACTAAGGGGGACCCCCCAGGCACTATATTTTTCATTTTTATTGTTTCACTTTAAGCATCATTAAAATCACAGCTCCTGTAAAAACGATCTTTTTTTTAAAAAAAAAAATGTTTTTGCAATGATACATGTACCCCAGGGCAGGACCAGGGCCCCCATACCCTTTTTATGGCCAATAACTTGCATATAGGTCTTCAAAATGGGGACTTTTGATTTTTCAATATCAGTAGACTTCAGTGGGGTTCAGGTCTGAACTTTTGCGATGTTCGAAAGTTCTGGCGCGAACTGAACCGGGAGGTGTTTCGGCCTAACTCTAATTATGTATAGTAAGTAACACTTTAATGCCAGATTATATAAAGCAGTGCTGAGGTCTGTACATCACTTCATAATATCAGGCCCTGCCTAACCCTCACAGAGCACAACAAAACAGCAACTATGAGACGTTAAAGTTCAGTAAAGTGTTTGGATGGGTCATACATGGTGCTGTCCTTTCTTACATATGTGCAGACTGTGTAAGCACAATTTTCTTTTTGTTCTCTGTTCAGGACAATGTTCAGGATTTAAAGCGCAGGATCACCGTCCTTGACTGTCAGCTGCGCAAATCAGAGATGACACGCAAAACCTTTGAAGTATCCACAGAAAAACTGCTGCAGTTTGTAGAGGTAAGTTATTGTTATTTAGACTTTTTAAAAGTAAAGCCTGTCCAGTGTAAAATCCGAATATTGCTTTATAGTTAGTAGCTGTTTAATTTTTGGATATTGGTAAAAAATGTTGGAACTCCCATTATTGACCTGTTTTGAAAGCAAACCATGCTTTTCCTTGCTTTCCCATCTTAACAGTCAATGGGCCACAATCCCTTTGTAGATTAGCAGTTCTAGTTCTGATTCACTTGCTGCATGCTTGCCCCAGATTAGTGACTCACTACCAAGTAATGGACAGCTACAGGGCTGGAACTTGACCATCAAAGTGTCTCATGTTATTTCTCTTGCTTTCCCATATACTAGTAGCTGTAACTGACCGAGTGGAAGCATGGCTAAGCCACACTGTGTGTATCTCATAGGTGTGCGCACAGGGTGTGCTGGGTGTGCCTGGGCACACCCTAATCATACCCTAATCACCCCATGTGCATTAGCATTATCCAGGAGTGGCACCAGTAGCCAGTGTGAATGCCCCAATTATATGAAAGGCTAGGTTCAATTATAGGAACACACTACACTCGTATGTAGAGTGTAGCATAATATGCTCCCAATCAACTGTCTCCCACCATCAGAGCGTCCTCCATGTGGCAGCAGGTGGTGTTCATGTGTGTTTGAGCTTTGGGGTGCACACCCTAATGCAACAGGCTGCGCACACCTATGGTGTATCTATGGACACACACAACACACCTTGGGAGCATGACCACACAGGTGCCCCCTCAGCACATCAAGCTTTCTTTTCTGATCTAGACTGGTTAAATATGATTGACCACACCCAGGTATTCATTTTTTTTGGAAACTTGTATGTGTCCCTGACTTAGAGGCAAAGGGGATCCTATGAACATTGTTTTTTTTAATGTTATTAAACCCTGCATTTAAAAAATTAACCACTTGCCATCCAAGCCAATTCTGGCATTTCTCTCCTATGTGTAAAAATCATTTTTTTGCTACAAAAGTACTCGGAACCCCCAAACATTAATTAATTTTATATATATATATATATATATATATATATATATATATATATATATATATATATATATATATATATATATATATATATATATATATATATATATAGTTGCCAAGTGCTAGTGTTGTCAAATGGGAGAGTCTCATGCTACCTATATGCTAAACTACCAGTTTTCTTTTTTTCCTCCCAGGAGACAAAGCTGATTTGCTTTGCCCTTGGTCTTTTTTTTTTTTAAAGAGGAGCTCAAGGCTCCTTCAGAAAAAATTACTGTAGCTGCTGACTTTTAATATTAGGACAGTTACCTGTCCAAGAATCCAGCAGTGTCCTCACCCAAGCTTATTTTTTGGCTATCGGGTGCTGCTGCCGCCATCTCCACTAAGGGAAACCGGCAGTGAAGCCTCATGGCTTCACAGATGGTTCCCTACTGCGTAAGAGCGAAGCTCGCTGTGCTCTGTGAATGGGCTATAAGGGAGAGAGAACAAAGGAAGTGCCACCTAAGTGCAGTATTAAAGCTGATTTTTAATGGCACAGTATACAAGAAACACAAGAGGTAGATAAAATATGGGCTCATCTGTATGTATTATCCTGGAGTCTCCTCGGATCCGAAAATGGTTCCTGGTGCGTGGTGTTGCGATAGCAGGTCCTCAGTGCGTCCTGTGGCCACAGGGGGAGAGCTGGGACCAGCGTGGAGCACACGGAAGTGACGTCACGGGAACACATCCGGGAGAGCTGATCACAGGAAGGAGTTGATAATAACAGGTTACGCGCTCAGAGCTTCAGCTCCTTCTGCTGGCCTCTGTGAATGGGCTGGCTGTGGAGGAAGGAGGGGGGCCGATCTTCAAAACCAGGTACCCGCTCCGCCCAGAAAGGTGCCAAATGTGGCAGTGGAGGGGGGGTGGAGGCAGACAAGCAGAGCTTTCCCTTTTGGATGGAGCTCTGCTTTAAGTTTTCGATGGGTTGCCACAAAACCCCTGTTTTCATTTTGTGGTCTGTGTCTTTCCTGGGGAAATGTATACACTTTATTTGTGCCAATGTCTGTTTAACCACTTCCCATCCGGCCTATAGCAGATTGATGGCTGGGCGGTGGTTCAGTTATCCTGACTGGGCGTCATATGACATCCTGCAGGATAACAGCCGCCGCGCGCCCGTGGGGGCGTGCCTTTTGCGGCGATCCGGCGTAGGCTCTTTACCACGTGATCAGCCGTGTCCAATCACGGCTGATCACGATGTCAATAGGAAGAGCCGTTGATCGGCTTTTCCTCTCTCGCATCTGACAGACAGAGTAGAGGATTGTTTATCAGCGCAGCCCCCCCTCGGGTGCCTGCACTAGATCACCAGGGAAGCCGCCAGGACCACCAGGGAAGCGGGCAACATGTGGATGGCCAGGTATGTACCCCATGGCCATCCACATGTGCCCAGTGTGCCCATTCTGTGCCAATCAGTGCCCACAAATGGGAACTGACTGGCACTATTTTAAATCAGGGATGCCCAGCAATGCCACCCAATTAATGTCATCAGTGCAACGAATCAGTGTCAACAGTGCCACCCATCATTGTCCATCTGTGCCACCTATCAATGCCCATCAGTGGCCACCTATCAGTGCCCATCCATGCCACCTATCAGTGCCACCCATAAGTACCCATCAGTGCCACTTATGAGTGCCCATCAGTGCCGCCTATGAGTGCCCATCAGTGCCGCCTATGAGTGCCCATCAGTGCCGCCTATGAGTGCCCATCAGTGCCGCCTATGAGTGCCCATCAGTGCCACCTATAAGTGCCCATCAGTGCCGCATACCAGTGCCACCTATCAGTGCCCATCATCAGTGCCACCTCATTGGTGCCCATCAGTGCCGCCTTATCAGTGCCCGTCAGTGCAGCCATATCAGTGCCCGTCAGTGCAGCCATATCAGTGCCCGTCATTGAAGAATAAAACGTACTTATTTACAAAAAACTTGTTTTTTTTTTTCCAAATTTTCTGTATTTTTTTTATTTGCGCAAAAAATAAAAACCACAGAGGTAATCAAATACCACCAAAAGAAAGCTCTATTTGTGGGAACAAAATGATAAATTAAATTGTTTGGGTACAGTGTTGTATGACCGCGCAATTGTCATTCAAATTTCTACAGCGCTGGAAGCTGAAAATTGGCCTGGGCAGGAAGGTGCCTAAGTGCCAGGTATTGAAGTGGTTAAAAAAAAAAAAAAGCATGGAAAATTCAGAATTTTAGCGTTGCCACTGGTACAGGAAGTGAGGGTAAATCTGTTAATGGGCAGCTGTTTCGATAACAACACTCAAGAGCAAGGCAAAGTCCTGTCTTATGGTGGTCATGCATGCTAAATAAATGATCAGTTTCTTTTCTGATCAATTTCCTCCAACAGAAATGATCTTTAGTAAGGTTGTCTATAGTTGACAACCCATTTGATTGACATGCCACGGGGAAGTGGATTTCAAGCAATAGCGAAGATATGATTGCAAGTGATTAATGGCATGTCTATTTCCACCATGTAATATATTCTGATTCTTTACCATATGATCGTATTCATGACCAAAGCATCTCAACGCATCTGATTTAAATCAAGTCTAAATTAATTGGAACAGACGTTATAGCTATTCGGATTTTTTGATCTAATCGTATACCCATCAGAAAAAAAAGATTAAAGCATGTGTGTCCACCGTTCGATTTCCTCCTACACTATATTGTCAAAAGTATTGGGAAATGATGTAATGGGAAATCACCACAATGGTACACAGGCAACAAAAAAACATAACAGGTTCTTGAGCATCCCCTACTCTATCCAAAAGAATAAAGCCAAAACTTTTTTTGTATTACATGCTCCAAGGGTAATTTTGAGGGTTTCAAATTTCTTTTTAATTTTACTCTACAATAGTTTCCTTTCAAATATGATTTATACCTTCAGAATAATTCTCCACCCTAACCACCTGATCCTGATTGTTCTAGTGTGAATGAAACAACGGTTTAGCTCATCAGCAAATTAAAGCAAAATGGCAACAATGTTGCTGATTTTTTTTTTTTTTTTTACATCCTGATAAAAGCTAGAAGCATTGGTTAAAGGTGTCAGATGGATAATTGTATATGATTTTTCCAGAGCTGAGGAGGTTATTGGCTTTCATAATGAGAAAATAGACTTTGTTTGCTCCCTGCGGTTGGCATGTCACAGTTTCAAAATGAATAGCAGAAACCGCGGGAGCCAATGGCTCTTTTTCAAGAGGCGCCTTCATATACTTCCTGCAGGAGATGAACGGTAAAGGTCAGAATAAAACACCACAGGTGAAGATTGTGACAGCGAATCATAGTGCAGCTTTTCCATGTAAAAGGAGATTTTAATGAAAGGAATAGATTTTTTTAACAGCTTTCTAAATATGTATGTGAATGAAATCTGTTTAAAGCAGACCCATAACAACTTGGTAAAAATAAAGTTCTTTAGCAAAGAACATATATTCCACATTAATTATTATGCTACCAAAACTATTGCATGCTGTAAAGTGCTTCCAGAATTGTTCCTGTTTCTTCTTACTGGAGGCCGTAATTTTGCTGAAGCCCAGAGCCCCTGAACAGCAGTAAATCTTTAGGCTATCAGCAAATTGGCCTCTATGTTATTGGCACAGTGCCAAAAAATAAAGAGAAGCTGAGCATTTGCAGAGCAGGGTGAGACAGTGTATTCCTGTAGTTTTAAACAGTATAGGCTCTTACTTTTAAAGTTGTAAAAGTTTTGAGAGTGACACAAATATTAATTTTCACCAAGTCTGCCGCTTCAGTGTTTTTAGATCTTTTTGTCAGACGTTACTATGGTATACTGAAGAATAATTACAAGCATTTCAATAGTGTCAAAGGCTTTTTATTGATAATTACATTAAGTTTATGTAATTTTGCAGTGTTGTTGACCCTTCTTTTTTAAGACCTCTTTAAATCTCCCTGGCATGCTGTCAGTCAACTTCTGGGCCACATCCTGACTGATGGCAGCCCAATGTTGTACAATCGATTCTTGGAGTTTGTCATAATTTTTTTTTTGGGGGGGGGGGGGTTATTCACCAGCCTCTTAAGGATTGACTACAAGGTCTGGGCAGTTTCCTTGCCATGGATCCAAAATGTCCATATTTTGTTCCCCCGAGCCACTTGGTTATCACTTTTGCCTTATGGTAAGATGCTCCATCATGCTGGGTTTGTCACCAAACTGTTCTTTGTTTGGGAGAAGTTGCTCTCAGAGGATGTTTTTGTACCATTCTTTATGCATGGCTTTGTTCTTAGGCAGAATTGTGAGTGAGCCCACTCCCTTGGCTGAGAAGCAACCCCACACATGAATGGTCTCAGGATGCTTTACTGTTGGCATGACACAGGACTAATGGTGGTGCTCACCTTTTCTTCTCCGTTTTTTCCCGGATGCCCCAAACAATCAGAAAGGGGATCCATCAGAGAAAATGACTTTACCTCAGTCCTCAGCAGTCCAATCCCTGTACCTTTTGCAGAATGTCAGTCCATAAAGACCTGGATGAGTGAGTATGGGTGGAGGAACTTGACTGACCCGCACAGAGTCCCGACCTCAACCTGATAGGACACCTTTGGGATAAATTAGAGCGGAGACAGCCAGGCCTTGGCGTCAACATCAGTGCCTGACCTCACAAATACTCTTCTGGAAGAATGGTCAGACATTCCCATAGACACACTCCTAAACCTTGTAGACAGCCTTCCCAGAAGAGTTGAAGCTGTTGAAGCTGCAAAGGGTGGGCCAACTCAATATTGAACCCTATGGACGAAGACTGGGATGCCATTAAAGTTCATGTGCGTGTAAAGGCAGGCGTCCCAATACTTTTCACAATATAGTGTAGCTTAAAGACATAATAGAGAATACAGTACACAGTCTGCATAATGGTCAAAGGATAAGGAGGGCATAATCACAATAGTATCCATGAATCATAAATTACAAAAATACGATATACAATGCAAGTATTCAAGGTAAAGCAAAATTGTCTTGCAGCAAGGCTCCTACAATGCCTTCTCCACAGGGCCAGATTAAGAGCATCATGGGCCTGGTGCTGAGGATTTCGGTGGGCCTTTTTATGGAAACAAAATGAAAATGCAAACAATTTTTCGCTAAAACGAATTAAATATACTCTCACCAGTAATACCAGCTGTGCAGCCTCTGAGCAGCAGCAACACCACCAATACCACCTGCTATGCGGTCTCTCACCAGCAGCAACATAGGGAGACCACATTTCCAAACTGTCATTCAGAGACAACCCCCTCTTCTGAAAAAAAGATGAGGGTGGGGGATGTAGTCTCGGGGTTGGCAGGGAAATCGGTGGTGGAGGTGATTTGTCAGGCAAATGGCTGGTGTTAGTACTTAAAATCAATCATCCTGACACCATGCTTGATATGGTGTCAGGATGATCAAATTCCATTATTTCAGTTACTACATCACCATCGTGCAGAATCAGTGGGACCTGAGCTTGTCACTTGCCACCAGATGCAGCTTGTCACTTGCCACCCATAGCCTGCCACCAAATGTAGCGTATCACTTTCCACAGTTGCCTGCCGCTAGATGCAGCATGTCACTTGCCACCAGCAGCCTGCCACCAGATACAGTGTGCCACTTGCAACCAGATACAGTGTGCCACTTGCTACCCACAGCCTGCCAAAAGGTACAATGTGCCAATTGCCACCAGCAGCCTGCCACCAGATACAGTGTGCCACTTGCCAACAGCAGCCTTTCACCAGATACAGTGTGCCACTTGCTACCAACAGCCTGTCACCAGATACAGTGTGCCACTTGCCACCAGCAGCCTGCCACTAGATACAGTGTGCCACTTGCCACCAGATACATTGTGCCACTTGCCACCAGATACAGTGTGCCACTTGCCACCAGATACAGTGTGCCACTTGCCACCAGCAGCCTGCCACCAGATACAGTGTGTCACTTGCCACCAGCAGCCTGTCACCAGATACATTGTGCCACTTGCCACCAGATACAGTGTGCCACTTGCCACCAGCAGCCTGCCACCAGATACATTGTGCCACTTGCCACCAGATACAGTGTGCCACTTGCCACCAGCTCCCTGCCACCAGATACAGTGTGCCACTTGCCACCAGCAGCCTTCCATCAGATACAGTGTGCCACTTGCCAACCACAGCCTACCACCAGATACAGTGTGTCACTTACCACCAGCAGCCTTCCACCAGATAGTGTGCCACTTGCCACCAGCAGCCTTCCATCAGAAACAGTGTGCCACTTGCCACCAGCAGCCTACCACCAGATACATTGTGCCACTTGCCAACCACAGCCTACCACCAGATACAGTGTGCCACTTGCCACCGGCAGCCTGCCACCAGATACAGTGTGCCACTTGCCACCGGCAGCCTGCCACCAGATACAGTGTGCCACTTGCCACCAGCAGCCTGCCACCAGATACAGTGTGCCACTTGCCAACCACAGCCTACCACCAGATACAGTGTGTCACTTACCACCAGCAGCCTTCCACCAGATAGTGTGCCACTTGCCACCAGCAGCTTGCCACCAGATACAGTGTGCCACTTGCCACCAGCAGCCTGCCACCAGATACAGTGTGCCACTTGCCAACCACAGCCTACCACCAGATACAGTGTGCCACTTGCCACCGGCAGCCTGCCACCAGATACAGTGTGCCACTTGCCACCAGCAGCCTGCCACCAGATACAGTGTGCCACTTGCCAACCACAGCCTACCACCAGATACAGTGTGTCACTTGCCACCAGCAGCCTGTCACCAGATACATTGTGCCACTTGCCACCAGATACAGTGTGCCACTTGCCACCAGCAGCCTGCCACCAGATACATTGTGCCACTTGCCACCAGATACAGTGTGCCACTTGCCACCAGCTCCCTGCCACCAGATACAGTGTGCCACTTGCCACCAGCAGCCTACCACCAGATACATTGTGCCACTTGCCAACCACAGCCTACCACCAGATACAGTGTGCCACTTGCCACCGGCAGCCTGCCACCAGATACAGTGTGCCACTTGCCACCGGCAGCCTGCCACCAGATACAGTGTGCCACTTGCCACCAGCAGCCTGCCACCAGATACAGTGTGCCACTTGCCAACCACAGCCTACCACCAGATACAGTGTGTCACTTACCACCAGCAGCCTTCCACCAGATAGTGTGCCACTTGCCACCAGCAGCTTGCCACCAGATACAGTGTGCCACTTGCCACCAGCAGCTTGCCACCAGATACAGTGTGCCACTTGCCACCAGCAGCCTGCCACCAGATACAGTGTGCCACTTGCCAACCACAGCCTACCACCAGATACAGTGTGCCACTTGCCACCGGCAGCCTGCCACCAGATACAGTGTGCCACTTGCCACCAGCAGCCTGCCACCAGATACAGTGTGCCACTTGCCAACCACAGCCTACCACCAGATACAGTGTGTCACTTGCCACCAGCAGCCTGTCACCAGATACATTGTGCCACTTGCCACCAGATACAGTGTGCCACTTGCCACCAGCAGCCTGCCACCAGATACATTGTGCCACTTGCCACCAGATACAGTGTGCCACTTGCCACCAGCTCCCTGCCACCAGATACAGTGTGCCACTTGCCACCAGCAGCCTTCCATCAGATACAGTGTGCCACTTGCCAACCACAGCCTACCACCAGATACAGTGTGTCACTTACCACCAGCAGCCTTCCACCAGATAGTGTGCCACTTGCCACCGGCAGCCTGCCACTAGATACAGTGTGCCACTTGCCACCGGCAGCCTGCCACCAGATACAGTGTGCCACTTGCCACCAGCAGCCTGCCACCAGATACAGTGTGCCACTTGCCAACCACAGCCTACCACCAGATATAGTGTGTCACTTACCACCAGCAGCCTTCCACCAGATAGTGTGCCACTTGCCACCAGATACAGTGTGCCACTTGCCACCAGCAGCCTGCCACCAGATACAGTGTGCCACTTGCCAACCACAGCCTACCACCAGATACAGTGTGCCACTTGCCACCGGCAGCCTGCCACCAGATACAGTGTGCCACTTGCCACCAGCAGCCTGCCACCAGATACAGTGTGCCACTTGCCAACCACAGCCTACCACCAGATACAGTGTGCCACTTGCCACCGGCAGCCTGCCACCAGATACAGTGTGCCACTTGCCACTAGCAGCCTGCCACCAGATACAGTGTGCCACATGTCACCTGCAGCCTGTCACCAGATACAGTGTGCCACTTGCCACTAGCAGCCTGTCACCAGATACAGTGTGCCACTTGCCACTAGCAGCCTGCCACCAGATACAGTGTGCCACTTGCCACTAGCAGCCTGTCACCAGATACAGCGTGTCACTTGCCACCAGCAGCCTGCCACCAGATACAGTGTGCCACTTGCCACCAGCAGCCTGCCACCAGATACAGTGTGCTACTTGCCACCAGCAGCCTGCCACCAGATACAGTGTGCCACTTGCCAACCACAGCCTACCACCAGATACAGTGTGCCACTTGCCACCAGCAGCCTGCCACCAGATACAGTGTGCCACTTGCCACTAGCAGCCTGCCACCAGATACAGTGTGCCACATGTCACCTGCAGCCTGTCACCAGATACAGTGTGCCACTTGCCACTAGCAGCCTGTCACCAGATACAGTGTGCCACTTGCCACTAGCAGCCTGCCACCAGATACAGTGTGCCACTTGCCACTGACAGCCTGTCACCAGATACAGCGTGTCACTTGCCACCAGCAGCCTGCCACCAGATACAGTGTGCCACTTGCCACCAGCAGCCTGCCACCAGATACAGTGTGCTACTTGCCACCAGCAGCCTGCCACCAGATACAGTGTGCCACTTGCCACTAGCAGCCTGCCACCAGATACAGTGTGCCACTTGTCACCTGCAGCCTATCACCAGATACAGTGTGCCACTTGCCACTAGCAGCCTGCCACCAGATACAGTGTGCCACATGTCACCTGCAGCCTGTCACCAGATACAGTGTGCCACTTGCCGCCTGTCACCAGATACAGTGTGCCACTTGCCACTAGCAGCCTGCCACCAGATACAGTGTGCCACTTGCCACTGACAGCCTGCCACCAGATACAGTGTGCCACATGTCACCTGCAGCCTGTCACCAGATACAGTGTGCCACTTGCCGCCTGTCACCAGATACAGTGTGCCACTTGCCACTAGCAGCCTGCCACCAGATACAGTGTGCCACTTGCCACTGACAGCCTGTCACCAGATACAGCGTGTCACTTGCCACCAGCAGCCTGCCACCAGATACAGTGTGCCACTTGCCACCAGCAGCCTGCCACCAGATACAGTGTGCCACTTGTCACCTGCAGCCTGTCACCAGATACAGTGTGCCACTTGCCACTAGCAGCCTGCCACCAGATACAGTGTGCCACTTGCCACTGACAGCCTGTCACCAGATACAGCGTGTCACTTGCCACCAGCAGCCTGCCACTCCCTCCAGGACTCTTCCAGGATGGGTAGAAGGGACAGGGCCTGCATAGTCAAACAAATCCCTGAAGCCCCCACCCCTCCTGATCTAGGATGGTATGGCTGTGTGTAAAATGAATGCCAGCAGTATTGATCAGACCAAGTTCTATAGAGGGTTGTGTGTACAGCCTTTGGGCTCACACTGGTTTGATGCAGTTTGGGCGCACTGCTTGTGTATCTGCAGTTTTAGCTTGCAGTCCTATTGATTTTGGTGCGCTTTCAGAACAAACATGCAACCTAATAGAAATCAATAGGACTGTGGGTAAAACGCAGGAAAACTGCGGATACACCAGCAATGGCCAAAACACAGCAAATGAGTGTGAACATACCTAAAAGCACAAGGAGCCAAATCTACATATTGACTGCAGTTATAAGAGCCATTGCTGAAGATAAAGGTAAAAGAGGGGGAGAGAAGGGAGATAAGAGTCCACTCACTGAGCTCACACTTGGATGGGAAGCTCATCACTCAGATATCTGTTCAGTTCACCTTCTATCTGCCGGCTGCAGTTGCTCTGTTCATAATTTCCCAGCCCACACGGCACCTTCACTGCACACAGAGAGAGAGGAGAGAGGGGAGGGGGAAGGCAGAGCCATTTGTGTAGGGGGGGAACTGTGCACTGTGACGCTGTACTAAACACAGTGAGCCAACACAGATGCAGCCAGACACCCCTCCATTTACACACAGCTTCTCCTGTCCCATAGACGTTTATGGGCAGGAGAAAGTCGGGCTTATATTACTAGCTGTGAGGGCCGATTTTAAGGCAGGGGCCTGGAGCTGCAGCTCCATCAGCCCCTATGTTAATCCGGCCCTGCTTCTCCATCCACAATCCTTACAACCTTTACAGATACAACTTCCCAGCCTCTCCCGGGCTATCCACGAGCCCAGAGAAACTGACCGCTCCCCAAGGATCTTCATGGGTGGACTGTAGAAACCACAGGGCCTTTTTTAAGATGCTGCCGTTGGCATGGAGGCCACATCTCTGGCCAGCAACACCTCTACCATAGTGGATTTATACAATGCAATTATTACAGATGCGGCTTGCAGCAATGTTATCTTGCCACTTTGTTTTAGTTCAACCCTCTCTGTATAATAGTCAAAGGATAAGGAGGGCATAATCACAATAGTATCCAAAAATAGGATATACAATGCAAGTATTCAAGGTAAAGCAAAATTGTCTTGATCTGGACATGCAACTTAAGAAGACACTGTTTGCACAGATTCTACCCAGGAGAACCAGACTTTGTCTTCATAGGTCGGCTTATAGAGTGGGATTGCTTAATTACAGTAACTAAGGCTATCCAAGAAGTGAGAGTGCGGGAGGTTTGCATTTTCCATCGTATTATTTTAGTTTTCTTGGTGTAAAAATTCACTAAGCGCAAAAAAACTTTCACGTTACAAGGAAGGCTATCGTCATCTATATAACCCAAGAGGCATCCTGATTGATTACAAGTATTAGGCTGATGCTGAAGGCTGTAACCTCTGACCAAAAGGTCCTAAATAGGTGGGCACTCCCAAATCATATGAAAGAAAGTGCCATCTGCCACCGAACACTAGTGTTAAATGGTTACCCCCCCACTTCTCTACCTGCCACCTTTGCTGGACAACTTTCGCCTATTATAGGATTAACTAATCGGGGGGGGGGATATATAAAAACTGATTTATTGATGTTTACAAAATGTATCCTACTTTATATGTAACATTTTAATTTTTCTCATCGTTCCAATTTAGGCCTATTTCACACTTTTGCCTTTTTAGGCCTTTTTCAAACTTCCGAGGTGACTTGAGTTGCACAAAATCGTATGACAAGGGCAATCTCATTGTTTTCAATGGTGCCCATTCAAATCAATGCAGCTCAAAACTGTGCGATTTTGGCAAAGGTTCCTGCACTACTTCGGTGCAAATTGCAGTGCGACTTGGCCCCATAGAGTATGTAAAGCCGCACCACATAATCACCCTGTAAATCACATCAAAGTTGCATGGCAGTAGTGTGAACCAGGTCTAAACTGGAGATGTTTAATGTTAAATGACAAATGCTAGATGTCCTTGTGGGGATTCCTAACAAAGACCAGGCACTCCTTGGACTTTGCAACACCTTGCCTACTACCTTTAATAGCACCATTGTCCACATATCGTTATATAACAAGGTTAATCAATGAGCTTCTAATGTCAATGCAATACATTTTTATAATGCAAACAGTGCTTTTAAACAATTTACCACTGTGTGTGACTGTTATTATAATGTCTGTGTTAGGGGTCAGCACAGCTAGACAGCTTTTCAGCTTAAGCCTTTGATGCCGGTTTCCCTCTCACCATAACTCCATAATGCACAAAGCACTGACGTCAGGCGTCGTGGAAAGCCTGCCCACCCATAATATTCAAGAGTGATGATTTTCTAAAGTACATAAAGATAAAATAAACCATTACTTGCTTAACAAATTAATTAGCTTTTAAAAAAAAAAACATTGTTGTATTTAGGTGGAAAATTTCCTTTAAGCACATTAAAGTGCACTTGTCCACTTTTTTTTCCTTTTTTCTTTTTCTGTCAATAAGAAATTGCTGCAAAAACTTAGATGAATCAAAGCTTTACTCTTCAGTTGTTGTTCTCTTACAACTGGATATATAAAAGAAAATAATTATTTTCCTCTTTTGTCAAAGTGAAATTACAGTGGCCATTTAGAAAATGTACATGTCTGCAATTTAAGTCAACTATTACCATCTGTGTTATTGCAGAGCAAGACTCTCGAAGGCTTTATGTTCTATCTCCATTTTCTTTTTCCCCTTATATGGCGGATTTAATGGAAAGCAAGCCTATTGTGGCTTTTTCTGATCCAACTTGTTTAATTCAAGGTTGTAGTTAGTAATTAAATTAGCAAAAAGTTTAAATGAAAAACACAAAAATGTGTAATAAGGTTAGCTAAACTTAGAGACGGCTGTGTGTAAAAAACAAAAAACAAAAAAAATCGACTAGTCGCCAGTTTTGCCTGTGGTCTCCCTGCAGCTGATCTTTTCCCAAGACGGACTTACCATGCCTCGTTCTGCAGTGGATGTGGCCATCCTTCCAGAGGAGCCCCAAAATGCTCTCTGGGGCTGGCTACTCCTGCATAGTAACTTGAATGGGGCCATACTCCTAGAATTTTTTGATTGGGGTATGCTGTTGCTTGCTCAATTTCTACAGCAGCCTTTCTCAACCTTTTCAACACAGTGGAACCTTTGAAATAACTTTTCGGTCTCAGGGAATCCCTGCTAAAAATGACTATATCTACAACTCATGATACGTTAGTGTGATGGTCAGTGGGAAGAATACTCCTTACACTTGTGGTCATTGGGAAGAATTGCCCCCTTACAGCTAAAAAGATCAATGGTGTCAGCGAGAAGATATCTGTGAGGCAGAAATTACTTATTGCTCAAGGAACCTAGCAACGACTGGAGGAACCCTAGGGTTCTTTGGAACCCTGGTTAAGAAACCCTGCTCCACAGCCTAGATGTTGGGTGTTGTAAGCTGCAACAGTACTGGAAGTATTCCTTAGTTCATACAGTGATGTCCACCACAGAATCGTGCCTGTTTTTAATGCAGTGCCATCTGAGGGCTTGAAGATCACGGGCATCCAGTATTGTCTTTCTGGCTTGTCACTTGCACGTAGAGATTTCATCTAAATCTTTTGATGGTATTATGTACTGTGAAAAATGTTGTATTCAAAGTGATTGTAAAGCTTCAGGGGTTTTTTGAAAAAACACACGTTAGACGTACCTGCTCTGCGCAATGGTTTTGCACAGACCAGCCCCGATCCTACTCTTCTCGCTTCCCCCGGCAGTGCTCCTGGTTCTTTCCCCCTGCTGGGTGTCCCTATAGCAAGTGACTTGTTATGGGGGCACTCATGCATGCTCACAAATGAGGAGCAAGAGAGGCTCTACTCTTGTGTACATCGCTGGATCACAATCGGGCTTAGATATGTGTTTAGGGGGCGCTGCATGCAGAAGTTTTTTTTACTTTACTGCATAGAATGCAGTAAAGTAAAACACCTTCTGCCTTTACAACCACTTTAAAGTCTTTGCAAATTTATGTTGAGGAACATTTTTAGAGGCAGCTTTTCACAGATTGAAAAGATGGCAAGATGGTCTCTGCACCCACAGGTGTTTATGCAGATTTGCCAGCAGTGGGGTGCACCGGATGTAGACCTGATGGCATCCATGTTCAACTGCAAGATTCAGCAGTTTGTATCCAGAGCAAGAGATCCACTTGCGATTGGGATAGGTGCTCTGGTAGTTCCCTGGACTCAATTCTCTTTGATTTATGCATTCCCCCTGATTCCTCTTCTGCCTCATCTTTTGCGCAGGATCCGAGAGGAGATGACAGTCATTCTGGTAACTCCGGCCTGGACCAGGAGTGCCTGGTATCTGGAGGTAGTGAAATTAGCAGTAGGCAAGCCTTGGACGCTTCCGCTTTGGCTCGATCTACTGTCACAGGGGCCTATATTCCACCTGAATTTATGCTCGCTGAATTTGACGGCATGGCTATTGAAGCCAGGGTGCTAGGAGATCGTGGTATCTCAGGACCAGTGGTAACTACATTGGTGAATGCCAGAAAGGCGGTCACCAGGAAGGTTTATCACAGTGTTTGGAAGGCTTACATTGTGTGGTGTGAGGCCAGAAGTTGGCATCCTCGCAGATATTTGGTAGAGAGAATTCTCTTTTCTTCAGTCAGGCTTAGATAAAAGATTAGCCTTGACAACAATTAAAGGGCAGTTTTCAACCTTATCAGTGTACTTCCAGAAGCCTTTGGCTTCACATTCCCTGGTCCGAACTTTTCTTCAGGTAGTGACTCACTTATTGCCTCCCGTTAAATCACCTCTTTGCCCTTGGGATTTGAATTTGGTTTTGTCGGTGCTACAGGAGCAGCCTTTTGAACCAATCAACAAAGTTCCATTAGTTCTTTTGACACTGAAGTTGGCTTTTCTTTTTGCAATTACTTCAGATAGAGGGGTCTCCCTTACCTGTTGTGAGCCATATCTGATTTTGCACCATGATAAAGTGGTGCTACGTCCTGTTCTGTCCTTTTTGCCTAAAGTAGTTTCAGAATTTCATTTAAATCAGGACATTGTTCTACCTTCCTTTTTCTCTCAGCCTGGCTCACCAGAAGAGAAGCAGTTGCACCTTTTGGATGTGGTGCGGGTAGTCAGTCTACCTGGAAAGGTCTGTAAACATCAGAAGTTCTGATGCTTTTCTTGTTTTGCCCGGAGGGCCCCAAGAAGGCTCAAGTGGCTACTAAGGCGTCCATTTCACTTTGGATTCGCCAGTTAATAACTCAGGCCTATGGCCTGAAAGGTAAAGCTCCTCCCTTTTGGGGTTAGAGCCCATTCTTCCAGGGGTGTTTGAACCTCCTTGGCTTTTCACCATCAGGCGTCAGTGGCGCAGATTTGCACAGCCGCTATTTGGATCCTCGCTGCATACGTTCACAAGATTTTATCAGGTGGATGTTAAGGCAGCAGAAGACTCGGCTTTTGGCCGTAGTGTCTTGCGGGCTGCTGTATAAATCTTATAGTGTTTTCATACAGTGTGTCTCCCTCCCCTCAAGGCTATTGCTCTGGGACGCCCCAGGTAGTAATGTATATGGCTGCTCTGTGTCTCGTGATGTACGAGAAAGAAAATTGGATTTTTTCTTCATACTTACCTGTAAAATCCAAATACTTTGAGTACATCACGGGACACAGAGGTCCCTCCCGTCTCATTTTGGGAGTTCATTGCTTGCTACAAAACTGGAGTACTTCCTGTATGTGAGGGGTTATATAGGGGGTCACTTCCTGTTTTTGGTTATTCTACCAGTGTCCATTCACCTATAGGTGGCGCACAACCCAGGTAGTAATGTATATGGCTGCTCTGTGTCCCGTGATGTACTCAAAGAAATTGATTTTACAGATAAGTATGAATAAAAAAATCCAATTTTCAGAGTATGAAAAAAAGCCAAGTTTTTTTTTTTTTTTTTTTTACATGTTTAGGCATAAGCAAAAAAAATAAACTTGGGTATGGCTTTTACTCATGCTGTTTTGAACATATGGTAAAGTGACCCTTTGTAATGTGAAAAATGTAAAAGTTATATTATTTAATGGGATAAGCATCAGAAAGAAACTATAAATGTTTGCTGCTGTTAAGTAATTATGTTATCTGCACAGGCATGAGTTCCAAGTTGAGGCCCTCCCGCTGTCATTTTCTGCTGCACTGTATATTCTGGGATGTTTTCAGAATCTCGGTTTACTTTCCAGCAGGGCTTCTGCTTCACTGCCTTAGAGTTACATCACACACACCTAGAAAAGGCTACATAGACATAAGTGACACTGCTGAGACTGGCATCTGTAAATACAAGACAAGTCATCAGTCGTCTCCCACTCATATTTATAGATGTGAATAAGTATTGACAACCTGTGTTCTGAACATACTGTGTTTCCGTGTGAATTAACTGTATGCAAAGACTCCTCTGGTTAAAGAAGAACTTTACCAACCCACCTAACCTCCCCGTGGCAAATTTTTGCTTTTAACCCTTGTAGTAGAGCATCCCAGAGAGAGCCAGGAAAAGTCCTGTTCGAGGTTTATAAATCTTATGCCGCGTACACACGATCAGTTTTCTTGTCAGAAAAAGATATGATGGCTTTTCCGACGGGATTCCGCTCAAGCTTGCCTTGCATACACACGGTCACGCAAAAGTTTGCTGAAATGACGACCTTCAAGAATGCGGTGACGTACAACACTCCGACGAGCCAAGAAAATGAAGTTCAATGCTTCCGAGCATGCGTCGAATTGTTTCCAAGCATGCGTAGGAATTTTGCGCGTCGGAATTGCCACAGACGATCGCATTTTCAGGTAGGAACTTTTCCCGACCGAAAAATGCTCTCACTCTTTTGCTGGCTGGAATTCGGCCAGCAAAAAACCAATGGAGCATACACACGGTCGCATTTTCCGATGGAAAAACTCTCATCGGTCTTTTGCGGGCCGAAATTCCAATCGTGTGTACGCGGCATTACACATTTAGGGTCCTCTCCCCCAGGCCAATTTAAACTCACCTGAGATAGACAGCCAGTGCTCTTGGCCTGGGAACCTCAGACAACTTCTGTGCTAGGAGAGCAAAAGGTTGGTAAAAGCTATTAAGCACTTCAATACCGGGCACTTTTACCCCCTTCCTTCCTAGGCCAATTTTCAGCTTTCAGCGCTCTTGCACTTTCAATAAGAATTGCGCAGTCGTGCAACACTGTACCCAAATGAAATTTTTTAAAATTTTGTTCACACAAATGGCGCTTTCTTTTGGTGTATTTATTCACAAATCCCTTTTTAGTTTTTTGCGATTTAAGTGAAAAAAAGAGCGTGAATTTGAAAAAAAATATATATTTTCTACTTTCTGTTTTAAAAGAAATCCAATAAAATTTTATTTTGTCATAAATTTAAGCCAAAATGTATTCTGCTACTCGTCTTTGGTAAAAAAAATCCCGTTAAGTGTATAATAATTGGTTTGTGTGATCATGTACAGATGTGCGCAGATGATCATGTACAGATGTGCGCAGATGATCATGTACAGATGTGCGCAGATGATTATGTACAGATGTGCACGGATGATCACGGACATATGTGTGCAGATGATCATTGAGACATATGATTTTACTGTTACATATGTGGGGGACAGGTGTTTTTACTGTGTGGGGACATGTGTGTGTGTGGGGACAGTGTTTTGGGGACACTATTTTGGGGACATTGTGTGTTTACATTGTGTGGGGACACTGGGCCGGTGATCAGTGTGTAAAAAGCTGTAAAAAAACAGCTCATACTCACTGATCATCGGCTGGCTGCAGCGATCTGCTCTCCTCTCCTCACTGACATCTTCCGTGTGAGGAGAGCCGATCGCCTAGCAACCAGCTCTCTATTTACATCACATGATGGCCCTCCTGCTGATCGGAGATGCGCCGTGTCCGGGTGACACGAGCATATCGGGATCGTACCGCTGCGCAGGCGATCCCCCTCCTTTTGAGGGAGGTTCCTGAACGTTCACTCAGAAGGAGGAAGCGCCCACCCGGCCGTATATGTGCAGTGGGAGGTGGTTAAGCTGTGTATGTGGAAGCTGACAAGCTGTAGGCTTTCTCAGCCTGGTAGTTAGGACCTGTAATTATTGTATAGTTGGTGCCGAGACATGGCTAGGTTTTTGTTTGGCTATTTTTGTTCCTATTTGTTTTCTGGAAAACTGTACAGCACCTGTATATAGACTTGTATATATCACAAATAAACACCGCACTGTCTGTCACTACCTCACTGGATTTTGGTATCTGCTCATCCCAGGGAGCTTTGTACCTGCTAACTGTCCCCCAGGTACACCTCCTCTTACCTATTTTGCTGGCTTATGCTTCAATAACTTGTACACCCAGCAAAGCCAGCTTGGTTCTGCTGTGATCTGCAGCTGTACACTGGGTCCCATACCACCATATTTTTTTCTGATGTCATTAGAAGCAAGCTGCCTCTTCCATGTTCTTGCAGCCTAAAAAGGGGGATCGAGATCACCACTGTCTAAGTGTACGAGACAGCCGCTCCGATCTCATTTCGCTCTCCTCCTCTGACAGGAGGAGGGAGGGGGGATGGGCTTTGGCACTCAGCAGGAAACACAGCAGCGGCGGCGGCCAGCAGAGAGAGCCGCCTATGGACAAGGAAGAGGAGGAGGGGGAGGGAGGAGAGCACTCTGGTGCTTCAGCGCCCCCACCTCTGTGGCGCCGGGTGCACTGCACCCCGGCAACCCCATCCAGGATCGGCCCTGGTGTAGTATATATGAAGATACAGGTAAAAAATGTAGGAAAGGTAGATATTGGACTCACCTACACAAAGATGAGCACAGCATGTCAATATGATGTTGGCTGGCAGCTGCTTCTTGAATCGTAAATGGTAGAAGTACAGTGCATCTGGAAAGTATTCACAGCACTTACATTTTTCCACATTTTCTTATGTTACAGCCTTATTCCAAAATGGATTCAATTAATTTTTTCCCTCAAAATTCTACAAGCAATACCCCATAATGACAGTGTGAAAGAAGTTTGTTTGAATTCTTTGCAAATTTATTAAAGTAAAAAAAACTAAAAATCACATGTACATAAGTATTCACAGCCTTTGCCATGAGCTCAAAATTGAGCTCAGGTGCCTCCTGTTTCCACCGATCATCCTTGAGATGTTTCTACAACTTGATTGGAATCCACCTGTGTTAAATTCAGTTGACTGGACATGATTTGGAAAGACACACACCTGTCTATATAAGGCCCCACAGTTAACAGTGCATGTCAGAGCACAAACCAAGCCATGAATTCCAAGGAATTGTCTGTAGACCTCCGAGACAGGATTGTATCGAGGTACAGATCTGGGGAAGGGTACATAAAAAAATTTCTGCAGCATTGAAGGTCCCAATGAGCACAGTGGCCTCCATCATCCGTAAATGGAAGAAGTTTGGAACCACCAGGACTCTTCCTAGAGCGGGCCGTCCGGCCAAACTGAGCGATCGGGGGAAAGGGGCCTTAGTCAGGGAGGTGACCGAGAACCCGATGGTCACCCTGACAGAGCTCCAGCGTTTCTCTGCGGAGAAAGGAGAACCTTTCAGAATATCAACCATCTCTTCAGCACTCCACCAATCAGGCCTGTATGGTAGAGTGGCCAGTCGGAGCCCACTCCTCAGTAAAAGACACATGACAGCCCACCTGGCTTTTGCCAAAAGGCACCTGAAGGACTATTAGACCATGAGAAAAAAAATTCTCTGGTTTGATGAAACAAAGATTGTACTCTGACCTGAATGACAAGTGTCATGTCTGGAGGAAACCAGGCACCGCTCATCACCTGGCCAATACCATCCCTACAATGAAGCATGGTGGTGGCAACATCATACTGTGGGGATGTTTTTCAGTAGCAGGAACTGGGAGACTAGTCAGGATCGAGGGAAAGATGAATGCAGCAATTCTCAGAGACATCCTTGATAAAAACCTGCTCCAGAGCATTCTGGACCTTAGTCTGGGGAGAAGGTTCATCTTATATGAACCTTCGTTCATATATTCTTTCATTATATATTGTTAAAATACTGTTTAACCACTTGCCGACTGCCCTATAGCAGTTTTACTTCTACAGGTGGGCCGCACCGTGCAGGATCACGTTTATATATACGTGATCCTGCACTTCCAGGTATCTGACGCAAGTGGGCGCTGCCGGAGGCTCGCTCCAACTGTGATTCTACACAGCGGGTCCCACAGACCTGATGTCCACCAGCAACCGCTCATTGTTCAGGACACAGGCAGAAAGGGGATCTGCCTACACTATATTACCAAAAGTATTGGGATGCACATAAACTTTAATGATATACCAGTCTTAGTCCCTAGGGTCCAAGAGTGAGTTGGCCCACCCTTTGCAGCTATAACAGCTTCAACTCTTCTGGGAAGGCTGTCCACAAGGTTTAGGAGTGCATAAACAAGGTCCATAAAGACATGGATGAGCAAGTTTGCGGTGGAGGAACTTGACTGGCCTGCATAGAGTCCTGACCTCAACCCGACAGAACACCGTTGGGATGAATTAGAGCGGAGACTGCGAGTCAGTCTGGAAGTAGGGTCAAACATTCCCATAGACACACTCCTAAACCTTGTGGACAGCCTTCCCAGAAAAGTTGAAGCTGTTATAGCTGCAAAGGGTGGGCCAACTCAATATTGAACCCTACTGACTAAGACTGGGATGCCATTAAAGTTCATGTGCGTGTAAAGGCAGGTGTCCCAATACTTTTGGTAATATAGTGTATATAAACAAGGCAGATCGCTGTTCTGTAAAACACATTGTTAGGTACACAGTTAACCCCTTGATCGCCCTTGATGTTTACCATCTTCCCAGCCAGTGTCATTCATACAGTGACAGTGCATATTTTTAGCACTGATCAGTGTATTAGTATGGTCCCCAAAAAAGTGTCCGTGTCCAATTTGTCAGCTATAAGTCACTGATCGCCACCGTTGCTAGTAAAATAAATAAATAAAAATTCCATAAATATATCCCATAGTTTGTAGACGCTATAAATTTTTGCGCAAACCAATCTATATACACTTACTGGGATTTGTTTTTGTTTTTTACCAAAAATATGTAGCAGCATACATATTAGCCTATATAGTTGAAGAAATTAGATTTTTTATTTTAATTTTTTTTATGTTTTTTAGCAGAAAGTAAAAAATATTGTGTTTTTTATTTTTCAAAATGGTCAGTTGTTTTTTGTTTATACCGCAAAAAAATAAAAATATAGAAGTGATCTAATACCACCATCAAACAGCTCTACTTGTGGGGGGAAACATTTTTTATTTAGGTACAGCAAAGCAAGACCGTGCGATTATCAGTTAAAATAACGTGGTACCGTATAACAAAAAATGAGGTGGTTGGGAGGGGGGGGGGGGGTAAATCTTCCAGAGCTGAAGTGGCTATTAGCGCTGCTTTTTTGGTTTGTATTTTGATTGACCGGTATCAGTTTCACAGTGGCTGCTTGTTTGATTGATGACCTATTGTGGAACTTAATGTATTTTTTTTTTTTTAGCCAGTAGGGGTACACTGTTCTCACTTCTCCCATTACACTGCTTACAATTTAGCATAAACTTATAATTAAAATACCTTTTTTCCCCCTCGGTTTTGTTTTGGCGATTTCTACCATCTCACTTATTCACTTAATGATCAATAAAATAATAACCTCTTGTCTATATAAGAATGCAGCTTGTTGCTTGGCTTGTTTTTATACCCCCTCTCTGCCCAATCCACTTACCACGTTTGGTAACATTACCATTCTCAGGCTGCATTCACACCTGAGCGTAGCGCCTTTGGCGCATGTTTGCGCGTTTGTATGAAGCGTTTTTGGGCTTTGCTTTTTTTTTATTAACTAATAGAGAAAACTGTTATCTGTTGCATCATTTGTTGCTAGGTATTTCAGCTTTTTTAGCTTTTCCATAGCTTTTATTTCTTCTTTTATTATTATTATTCATTTATTATAATTTTTTTCGTTAGGGTAAGGGGTTCGAGTTCAGTTTAGGTTAGAGTTAGGAGTTAGGATTAGGGTTATTTATTATTATTTTTATTTATTTTTTATTTTATTTATTATACAAATAATAATGAATAAATAAATGTAAAAAAAAAACACACAAATAAATGAAAATTATAAATAAAATAAATGTATAAATTAATACTAAGTAACAATAAAATAATTAACCCTTATCCTTAACCCCTACCCCTTAAAAAAAAAATTAAATAATAAATAACTAAACACCCTAACCCTAACACAAAATAAATATATTTTTGTTAGGGTCTGAGTGTTTATTGTTATTTTTTCATTATTATTATTATTATTTAATATTTTTTTTTTAAGGTTAGAGTTTAATTATTTATTAACCACTTCAGCCCCGGACCATTTGGCTGGCCAAAGACCAGAGCGTTTTTTGCGATTCTGCACTGCGTCGCTTTAACTGACAATTGCGCGGACGTGTGACGTGGCTCCCAAACAAAATAGACGTCCTTTTTTCCCCACAAATAGAGATTTCTTTTGGTGGTATTTGATCACCTCTGCGTTTTTTTGCGCTATAAACAAAAAAAGAGCGACAATTTAGGAAAAAAAAGCGCATAATTCTTTACTTTTTGCTATAATAAATATCCCCAAAAAATATATTAAATTTGTTTTTTTTCCTCAGTTTGGGCCGATACGTATTCTTCTACATATTTTTGGTAAAAAAAAAACGCAATAGGTGTTTATTGATTGGTTTGTGCAAAAGTTATAGCGTCTACAAAATAGGGGATATTTTTATGGCATTTTTATTAATAATTTTTTTTTTTACTATTAATGGCGGCGATCTGCGATTTTTATCGTGACTGCGACATTATGGAGGACAGATTGGACACTTTTGCCACTATTTTGGGACAGCGATCAGTGCGGTTAAAAATGCACTGATTACTGTGTAAATATGACTGGCAGTGAAGGGGTTAACCAGTAGGGGGCGCTGCAGGGGTTACGTGTGTCCTAGGGATGTTTTCTAACTGTGGGGGGGAGGGGCTATGTGTGTCACGACACTGATCACCGCTCCCGATCACATGGAGCTGTGATCAGTGTCCTGTCACTAGGCAGAATGGGGAAACGCTTGTTAACATCAGCATTTCCCCGTTCTTCCTCTCCGTGAGACGATCACGGGTATCCCCGTGGACATCGAGTCCTTGGGACCCGCGATCACACTCACGGAGCTCGCGGCCGCGTCTTAAAAGGGAACGTACAGGTACGTTAATATGCTCGTACGTGTCCTTCTGCCGATGTTTATCGGCGTGAGCCGGTCGGCAAGCGGTTAATGTATTATTACATATTATTCATTTGTTTTACTTATTTATGATGATTTTTAGTTTATTTGTGTATTTATTTTACATTTATTTATTCATATATTATTACTATTTAATTTTTTACTTTTGTTCATTTGAGCAGAAAATCATGCAAAAACGTGCAAATGGAGCATTTCCATTCATTTCTATGGGAATGAAAACGCGCCAAAAACGCAAAAATCTGCCCGATTCGAGCAACGAAAAAAGCTCCAGAACTCGTTTGGGCTTCAGGTGACTCGGAGTGGAGATGTGAACCGTCTCCATAGAGAATAATGGATTTATTTTTTTCTCCTCCAGCGTTTTTGAGCTTCGAGCTTCAAGCAGATAATCGCTCAGGTGTGAACGGGGCCTCAGAGGTCATCCTCACAGCCCCCCAAGTGATTCCCTCCAGGCAAGGGACTGACTTATTTACAGTAGCATTTTATTTTTTATAATGACATCTTTAGTATAGTGGACAATATAAGCAGAGCTTCTCAGATACTAAGATAAAATATCAGAGCTGTTTTATGATGTCAGATATTCACAGAATAAAAAATGCCCAAGACACTGCGCTTACTCAGTATAATAGCAGCTCACACAACAAACAAGGAAATTTGTAAATAGTGCAGGTGTATATAGTGTAGCACTAGTTAAGATACAAGGATTTTGAATTGCAAGAAATAAATATATCAAACAATCGTTCATAACAACATATGTTCCAAATAATACTGAAAAAGTTTCCAATAAGCATCTATTGCATGAAAAGTCTGAAGACTAATAAAAAGTCCCATACAGATGGTAGTGTTATACACCACGTGGATAGCAGATTGAAAGAAGTGACACAGAAATATTGGGTCCCCCGTATGGAAGCAATGCAGGCTTACCGGAACCGTTGGACTCATAGAAACATATGTCCCCTGAGTCAGTAATGCTTGTATTGCCAACAGACAATGAAGTGGGGTCTCCCAGCGAAACGATATGGAATCCAGATGCTGTTCTAGGACTCTAGGCAAAGCTCTTCCATATGTAACCCGATCTCATGGTGGCCCATAGAAGGTAAAAAAAAGGGCCGCATAGTATAATAACGTTTTTTAAAATTGAATTTATTTGAAGGTAAAACACTTACATTCTCTGTGTTAAAAAAGTGCTTGTAATAAAATTGTGCCAGGCAGTGGAGTCTCCCGACGCGTTTCGTCTACTCAGACTTCATCTTTTTATTAGTCTTCAGATATTCACAGAATGTCCAGGCAGTTTTCTGACATTTTTTTTAAAACCATATTTTATGTCCATTTATTAATGCTGATTATCATTAAAGGTAAAAAATCATAGGCCTCACGTTTCCACATCTGTTTTCTATGTTTTCATGTGACCAAAAAGCTCTATTTCCTCTGTGTATTGTGTGGCTGGTGGAAGGGGATTGCACCCCCTCCAACAGCACCGGGAGCAGTGGATTTTAGGGGGTGATGTCACATCTATATGGAGTCCAGTCTTGTTAGGGTGACGTCACATCTATATAAAGTCCAGTCTTTGTAGGGTGACGTCACATCTATATGGAGTCCAGTCTTAGGGTGACGTCACATCTATGTAAAGTCCAGTCTTTGTAGGGTGACGTCACATCTATATGGAGTCCAGTCTTGTCAGTGTGACGTCACATCTATATGGAGTCCAGTCTTGTTAGGGTGACGTCACATCTATATGGAGTCCAGTCTTGTTGCACATTATTCAGGGGAGCTGGAGCTTTTCGGGCTCTAGTGATTCGTGGCGGCCGGTGGTAATTTTTTGGGGGGGGGGCAAACAGTGACGCCACCCCCGGTTGGTCAGGTGGGTCTGATCCACTTACCCCATCTATGGTGGGCAGAGCTTCACCGGCGGCTACCCTTGCTCGGTGGAGATGGCTTTCCCTTTTTTGCTCTCCACAGGCATCACGGCGGCTTCCGTTTCCTCCCTCCTCGGTAGCCAATAGGGACTCTTCTCTTTTCAGCCAATCGGAAAACGGATCTCAGACCTGCTTCTGATTGGCCAGATTGAGGATCAGTGTTTCAATAGCGAATATTAATTCGCTGTTGTAAAACCTGGGTGGGCTCCTGGCACAATGCTCTGCGCTCCGTTTCCACCCTATTTTGAAGCCTGTTAGAGCCTCTGGCTCTGATCAGGCGCTTTAAAAAAAAACACCCCCGCCGCTGTAATTCACACGCCCAGAGTCCTGAAAGGGGCCAGACGCATGAATCGGAGGGGGTGGTGGTGTTCTGTCAAAATGGCTGCCGTGGATAGAACATGGGGGTGGGGGCCGTGGATCGAAAGGGGGGGGGGCGCCCCTAATGGACGGGCTGCCATTGCAAGTGACTACATAGAAAAATGAAGGGAAGAAAAAGTTTAATTTGTGATTTATGGTAAAATGCATTCAGTGCAATGGGGAGCAGTGTGGAGGCAGCATTTAAAAGGTGGGGTGATGTTTAGCCTAAACTTCTTTTTTATTATCTCTCAATTTTAAAGCAATATTTATATTCTAAATTAGACTGTCTAATTGGTCGCTCTGAGCAGGACCCTCTTAACCCTTAACCTATCTTTTATTGTATTGTAACTGTATTGTCTCCCTTTTATTTTGTAAAGCGCTGCGTAAACTATTGGCACTATATAAATCCTGTATAATGTATAATAATAATAATAATAATAATATTTATATTGTGGTTATACTTTCAGAACATTCACGAGGTCCTCTCTGATGATCAAGGTTCTACATTAAATCTATGGTGAGTATCTGATAAATGTTCCCACATATTTAATTTCGTTGTATTTTAACCACTTCAGCCCTGGAAGGATTTAACCCCTTAATGACCAGGCCATTTTTGGTGATACAGCGCTGCATCACTTTAACTGACAATTGCGCGGGCATGCGACGTTGTACCCAAACAAAGTTGATATCCTTTTTCTCCCCACAAATAGAGCTTTCTTTGGGTGGTATTTAATCACCTCTGCGTTTTTTTTATTTTTTGCGCTATAAACAAAAAAAAGCGACAATTTTGAAAAAAAAACGAAATGTTTTACATTCTGCTATAATAGGCATCCCAAAAAATGTAAAAAATCAAATGTCTTCATCAGTTTAGGCCAATATGTATTCTGCTAAATATTTTTTGTAAAAATAATCCCAATAAGCGTATATTGATTGGTTTGTGCAAAAGTTATAGCGTCTACAAAATAGAGGATAGATATAGGGACTTTTTATTGTTTTTGCTGGTAATGGCGGTGATCTGCAATTTTTAACGGGACTGCGACATTGCGGCGGACAAATCTGACCCTAAGTGACACTTTTTGGGTACCAGTGACACCAATACACTGATCAGTGCTAAAAAAATGAGCACTGATCAATGTATAAATGACACTGGCGAGGAAGGGGTTAACACTAGGCAGAGATCAATGGGGTTAACTGTGTTCCTTGGGTGTATTCTAACTGTGTGGGGGATGGGCTTACTGGGACAACACAGAGATCGCTGTTACTGATCACTAGGGATAGCAGATCTCCATGTTGTCCCCTGTCAGAACGGGGATCTGCCTTGTTTATATAGGCAAATCCCCGTTCTGCCCCTCTGCACCACGATCGCGGGTGGCCGGCGGACATCGAGTTCACCGGACCTGCGCACGCTCTCTCCCCCGACGTGCAGCAGGCACGCGTGTACGCCCACACTGTCGTATGCACAGGCCAACGTACAGGTACGTCGGTTTGCGCAGCCGAGCCGACTTGCCGCAGTATATATGCGGAAGGCGGTCGGCAAGTGGTTAATGTAGAATGTAGTGGATTGATTAAAATTCATAATTGAGATGCATCAAACAAGTAAATTTCAGCATTACATTACAATCAGAGTATTATTGTACCAGGTAAACGATAACCCTGCTTTTAAATAATTTGAATAATACTTACGTTTAGTCTCTCTGGCAGATTGTATAGAGTTTACCGTAACTGGGTACCCACCTCCCCACCACCACCACTACACTATATTTGGAGTTGGATTTTTACACTTTAGTCCTTTAAAAACCTACTTTTTTTTTTTAAAGTAACCCTTAAAGTGCATCTTCACTGCATCTGAGCATCACAAACCAAAAGCACTATTTAGTTAATTTTTAATATGCAAAGTAAACTTCCCCATTCATCCGTGTCTCCATGCTTTATTTTGCTGATAAATCACTTTGAAAAACACCCCTAGCATATCTGCCTGGGTCACCTTGAGTAAAGGCAAATGATTCATGTAGCATTTACTTTCTGGAATCCATCTGCCCTTAGCTCACGCATGTATGCAGGGGAGCGTGCTTGGCTGGTAAAACCCCTCCTCCTCTCCCTTTATTGAAGACTCCTGGGATGGATGACGTAATTTGCCTAGGCAAGAAACCAGGAAGTAATTAAGGAAATGTAAAAAAAACCTAAAATTTTAAAACAAGTAAATATGATATACTTTCCTACCTATTTACTAATGCTAGCAGCACGAGGAATAAAAATAATCAATGTTGATTGGGAGAGTGAAATTCAACTTTTAATGCCCCGTACACACGGTCGGATTTTCCAATGGAAAATGTTCGATGAGAGCTTTTTGTCGGAAATTCCGACTGTGTATAGGCTCCATCGGACATTTTCCATCAGTATTTCCGTCACACAAAATTTGAGATCTGGATCTCAAATTTTCTGACAACAAAATCCGTTGTCGGAAATTCTGATCGTGTGTACACAATTCCGATGCACAAAGTTCCACGCATGCTCGGAACCGAGCAGAAGATCCGCACTGGCTATTGAACTTCATTTTTCTCGGCTTGTTGTACGTGTTGTACGTCACCTCGTTCTTGGCGATCGGAATTTCCGACAAGATTTATGCAAGACAAGTTTGAGCCAACATCCATGTTGTCGGAATGTCCGATCGTGTGTATGCGGCACTAGTGTTCATCTATCCATTCCAATCATTAGACTAAAATGTGCTTTACATCTTTGAGTTGCAATAATTGGTAGTGAGTTGCAGCATACCACAGTGCATAGAGTGGAACCATTTGTGCATTATGGGGCATGAATTGGGTAAAAAAAGGAACATGTCCGCTTTGTGCACTGTGGCATATTGACAACCCATTCAAAATGAATGTAAGGGGAAGACTAATACACGCTCGGATTTTCCGATGGAAAGCGTGTTGTCGGAAATTCCGACCGTGTGTGGGCTCCATCGGACATTTTCCATCGGATTTTCCGACACACAAAGTTGGAGAGCAGGAGATAAAATTTTCCGACAACAAAATCCGTTGTCGGAAATTCCGATCGTGTGTACACAAATCCGACGCACACAGTGCCACGCATGCTCAGAATAAATAAAGGGATGAAAGCTATTGGCCACTGCCCCGTTTATAGTCCTGACGTACGTGTTTTACGTCACCGCGTTTAGAACGATTGGATTTTCCGACAACTTTGTGTGACCATGTGTATGCAAGACAAGTTTGAGCCAACATCGGTCGTAAAAAATCCTAGGATTTTGTTTTTGAATGTCCGAACAAAGTCTGACCGTGTGTACGCCCTATTATACCGCGCTTAACCTAAAAGGCAAGAATAGCAGCAACTAATATATGGAATACATACATATATAGAAATAGGAAAAACAATAGCTGCGCTGAGGATTGAAATTACTACTGGTGATGAACCAATAAGGGGCCAATAAAGTGAAAATAATAAGAAAATAATATATAAATAAATTGTGATAATATAATTGATAAATCCGAGATATTAAATGACAACCCAAAATCAAAAATATATATAAAAAAAGGGTGAATGTGGATTGAATAAAATAGTGATAAATTAGGATGGTGAAAATAAAAATGATATTGATGATAAGAAATACACAATTTTTAAAATTTTTTACATTCAAAATGAATGGACTGCGGTAATGTGATGTATGATAACACATGAAATAACGTACATTAACGGATTGCTGCCCGCGCTATAGCCGAATTATGGCTACAGCGCGGGTTTACTTTGCCGGGACTCAGCTGATCACAGATCAGGGTAAAGGGCCAATCACAGGCCCTTACCACATGATCAGCTGTCAGCCAATGACAGCTGATCACAGGATCAGTTATCGGCTTTTCTACCCTCGCGCTGTATCTGTACTATTTATCAATTACACCTGCTGTAAGTGCCAAACCCAATTCGGTGAATTACTTTGTTGGCTATGATATTTAAACTAGGCACTATAAATTACCATATATTTATTTTTAGAATGATGCTGTTCTACACATATAGGTGCATCTCATAAAATTAAAATATCATCAAAAAGTTAATTTATTTCAGTAATTCAATTCAAAAAGTGAAACTCATATATTATATAGATGTGTGCTACAGTCATGTCCATAAATATTGGGACATCGACACAATTCTAATCTTTTTGGCTCTATACACCACCACAATGGATTTGAAATGAAATAAACAAGATGTGCTTTAACTGTAGACTTTCAGCTTTAATTTGAGGGTATTTACATCCAAATCAGGTGAACGGTGTACATACTGTATCAATGCGGTGTGGCATGGAGGTGATCAGGCTGTGGCACTGCTGAGGTGTTATGGAAGTCCAGGTTGCTTTGATAGCGGCCTTCAGGTCATCTGCATTGTTGGGTCTGGTGTGTCATCTTCCTCTTGACGATACCCCACAGATTCTCTATGGGCTTTAGGTCAGGTGAGTTTGCTGGCCAATCAAGCAAAGTGATACCATTATGATTAAACCAGGTATTGGTACTTTTGGCAGTGTGCCAAGTCCTGCTGGAAAATGAAATCAGCATCTCCGTAGATGACTGTGCTGACTTGATAAACACAGTGGACCAACACCAGCAGATGACATGGCAAATCATCACTGACTGTGGAAACTTCACACTGGACCTCATGCAACTTGGATGCTGTGCCTCTCCATTCTTCCTCTAGACTCTGAGACCTTGATTTCCAAATTAAATGCAAAATTGTCCACAGTCCATGATGATCTATCTTGTGATATTCACTTGCTATCAGCATTAGTCACTTCTGACAAGTTTTCCTGACACTAAGAAGAAAAGGTGACAGGGGAGGGTCCTCCAAGCTGATTGACAGCCTCAGCTCTGTTCCTGTGTGCTGTGTGAAGTAGGGTGTGTCCCTTAAGTATAAATCGAAGGAGAGTGCTGCTCACAAAGCTTCCGAACCTTAACTGCTCCCGCCCTAGTATGAACTGACCCAGGTGCTGGCGTTGTACAAGTTAAGTAGAGATAAGAAGATTACTGGATTGCCGCACTCTGAAGAAAGACATCTTTATTGTAGAACTTAAAAAATCCAAAATACAGTCACAAAAATAGAGACAAGACAGGGTGTAATCCCTAACGCGTTTCACATCATTGGATGCTTGCTCATAGCTATTGTCTATTTTAGCTATGAGTAAGCATCCAATGATGTGAAACGCGTTAGCGATTACACCCTGTCTTGTCTCTATTTTTGTGACTGTATTTTAGATTTTTTAAGTTCTACAATAAAGATGTCTTTCTTCAGAGTGCGGCAATCCAGTAATCTTCTTATCTGTAGGGTGTGTCCCTTCCCTCCAATCAGCTCTCAGAGCTCTCCTCACTGAGCTACTGCAGTATGTAGCTTCATCTCTCCGCCCCTTTTTTTTTCTGACAGCTTAGACAAGCTTTATAAATTCTGGACTTTGAACGGCTGTAGAGGAGAAAAGACTGTAGATAAACAGGTACAACTTATGTAGGAGGATTTTTTTTTTTTAATTTCTGTGTATCACCTGAGGCCAGTCACTTCACTGGGTATATGTAATGGTTTACAACCACTTTAAGGACTGCTTTTAATGACAAAGTGGAGTATTTTGGAAAATGATATGGTTTCCGTATATTGTGACACGTCAGGAATCTATTCGGGCCAACTTTGGAAAAAATAAGAGGTCCATTTGGAGCTGGGACAGGTCATAGC